>NW_006399932.1:3421225-3430139 GCF_000299155.1 Elephantulus edwardii | reverse complement strand
CTGAAAAGAAAAAGAGTAGCAGACTGGATGAAAAACCAAAATCCATCAATATGTTGTCTACAAGAGACACACCTGAAAAATGAAAATAAAGAGAGACTAAAAATCAAAGGGTGGGGAAAATGTACCAAGCAAACGGCAACCAGAAAAAAGCAGGAGTAGCGATATTAATCTCTGATAAAATAAATATCAATGCAAAAACCATTACAAAGGACAAGGAAAGTCACTACATAATGCTGAGAGGGTCAATAGAACAAGAGAACATAATAATAATAATAAATATCTATGCACCAAATGAGACTAAGGTGTGTCTGATACAGGCCATGGTCTTTGCAATCACTTGTTATGCATCAGGCAGTTGGACAGTGACCAAGGAGGATATAAGGAAAATTGATGCCTTTGAGCTGTGGTGCTGGAGAAGAGTATTGAGAGTACCATGGGCTGCTAGGAAAGCAAACAGATTCATCCTGGAAAGGGTTAAAACGGGTGGCTCCTTGGAGGCAAGGATTCTGAGGCTCCGTCTAACATACTTTGGACATATTGTAAGAAGAGACCAGTCCTTGGAGAGAGAGATCATGCTTGGGAGGGTGGAGGGACAGCGCAGGAGGGGAAGGGCCTCTATGAGGTGGATTGATTCAGTGACTGGGTTAATCGGGATGGGAGTGTCAGAGACAGTGTGATTGGCACAGGACAGAGCAGAGTTTAGGGCTGTTGTACATAGGGTTACTATGAGTTGCAAGTGACTTAACAGCGTAACAACAACAACAACGCACCAAATGAAAGACCTGCAAAATACATATACAAACATTAACAAAACTGAAAAAGGAAATAGACAACACTACTATAGTGCTGGGAGACCTCAATACACCCCTCTCAAGAAAAGATAGAACTACCAGAAAGAAACTCAACAAAGATACTGAAGAATTAAACCACACAATAAACCAACTGGACCTCATAGATATTTATAGGTTAATGCACCCCCAAGAAACGCAGTATACCTTCTTCTCCAATGTACATGGAACATTCTCCAGAATAGATCACATTCTAGGACACAAGGCAAGCATCAATAAATTAAAAAACATAGAAATAATACAAAGCATCTTTTCAGACCATAATGCTACAAAATTAGAAATTAATAATAAGAAGATAAAGGAGGAAAAACACATGCATTTGGAAGCTGAACAACTCCTTGCTTGAACACGACTGGGTACTAGAAGAAATAAAAAATGAAATTAAAAAGTTTCTAGAAACAAATGACAATGAAAACACCACTTACCAAAACCCCTGGGAAACAGCCAAAGCAGTAATCAGAGGTCAATGTATAGCAATAAGCAAACACATCAAAAGGTAAGAAAAATTGACCATTGACACTCTAACTAAACATTATCAGCAAATTGAAAAAGAACAGCAAGAAAACCTGACACACTATAAAAAACCAAAATTATAAAAATTAGAGCAGAAATAAATAGAAAACCGAAAAACAATTGAAACTATCAACAAAACAAGGAGTTGATTCTTTGAAAAGGTCAATAAAATCGACAAACCATTAGCAAAACTCACAAAAGAAAAGAAAGAGAAGACACAAATAATGCGAATAAGAGATGAATTAGGCAACATCACAATAGACCCAACTAAAATTAAAAAGCTAACATTAGAATATTATGAAAAACTATACTCAAACAAATATGAAAACCTAGAGAAAATGGACAAGTACTTAGAAATGCACAACTGAACTAAACTGACACAAACCAAAATTGAACATCTGAACAGACCCATTACAAAAGAAGAAATTGAAAAGGTAATACAGTGCAACAATGAGTGAATGAAAACCCAAAATCTCTGTAAATGTTCATTAAAACTAATAAAATTTAATAAAAAAAATGCAAAAAAAAAATACAACAACTTCCGAACAAAAAAAGCCCTGGACCAGATGGTTTTACAATTGAACTTTATCAAACATTCAGAGAAGAACTGTCACCAATTCTACACAAACTATTTCAGGAAATAGAGAAAGATGGAAGTCTCCCAGACTCATTCTATGAAGCAAACATATCCTTGATACCAAAGCCAGGAAAGGACACCACCAAAATAGAAAACTATAGACCAATATCTCTTATGAATATAGATGCAAAAATACTGAATAAAATACTGGCCGATAGAATTCAACAATACATCAAAGAAATAATTCACCATGACTGAGTGGGATTTATAACAGGTATGCAGGGATGGTTCAACTTAAGGAAAACAAGCAATGTAATTCATCACATTAACAAAGCAAAGAAAAAGAACCACATGATCCTATCAATTGATGCAGAAAAGGCGTTTGACAAGATCCAACACCCTTTCCTGATTAAAACACTCAACAAAGTAGGATTAGAGGGGAATTTCTTCAACATAGTAAAAGTATTTATGCAAATCCAAGAGCCAACATTCTTCTCAACGGAGAGAGGTTAAAGGCATTCCTTTTAAGAACAGGAACTAGGCAAGGTTGCCCACTCTCACCTCTCTTATTTATTTTTGTACTGGAAGTCTTAGCGATAGCAATAAGACAAGAGAAGGAAATAAGAGGTATCCAGATTGGCAGAGGAGGTAAAATTGTCTCTCTATGCAGATGATATGATATTATACCTAGAAAACCCTAAAGACTCAGCAAGAAGACTATTGGACATAGTTGACCAATTCAGCAAAGTAGCAGGATACAGGATCAACATACAAAAATCTGTTGGATTTCTCTACGGTGACAAAGAGAATACAGAGCCTGAACTATGAAAAACAATACCCTTCACAATAGCGAATCACAAGATTAAATACTTGGGAGTAAATCTAACTAGAAATACAAAGGATCTATTCAAAGAAAGTTACAAAACATTACTACAACAAAAAGAGACCTGGAGAAGTGGAAGAATATCCCTTGCTCATGGATAGGAAGACTCAATATTGTGAAAATGGCAATATTACCAAAGGCAATTTACACATTCAACGCAATCCCAATAAAAATACCAATCCCATTCTTCAAGGAGATGGAAAAGGTAATCTCCAGTTTCATTTGGAATGGAAAGAAGCCTCGAATAAGCAAAGCACTTCTTAAAAATAGAAAAAAGGTAGGAGGCATCTCACTCCCTGATTTCAAACTCTACTACACTGCTGTGATGGCTAAGACAGCATGGTACTGGTACAATGACAGACACATAGATCAATGGAGTAGAATTGAGAACCTGGAAATCTATTCATAACTGCTACCCAAGCAGATACATACACACTCATGTTTATTGCTGCTTTGTTCACGATAACAAAGAGTTGGAAACAACCTATGTGCCCATCAACAAAGGAATGGATAGAGAAGCTGTGGTATATTTACACAATGGAATACTATGTTGCATTGAAAAACAAGGAACCCATGAAATATTATACAAAATGGGTGACCCTGGAGGACATTATACTAAGTGAATTATCTCAGTCACAAAAGGACAAATACTGCGTAGTGCCACTCTTGTAAAGCAGGACTGACATTGGGTTTGGGAGGAACTTAAGGAGAGAGGGGATAAATAATGTATACTACATCGAAACAAATGAGGGAGAGAACTGTTTAGGAGGAATATATGATTAGGTATTATTTTCATGACAAGAGTCCAGAATAAGAGCTGCATAGTAGAGTGTACTTGAGGTGGGGGGAAAATTGTATAACAATGAAAGAATTTTTTTTTCTTCAAAGAGAAAAGCGAACTAGGGGGGAGGGATAGAAAGGGAGGAAAGTGTGCAACAGTGTGTGAATGGAAATCCAAAGTCTGTAAACTTTCATGGAAAAAAACCCCATAAATACTAAAAAAAACCCAAAAATGAATCTTGAAAAGAATCAGGAAATGATAGGTCGAAGGGAAAGTGGAGGTACTTCTTTTCTTCTCACTTGGGATTTATGAGCTCTCGCACTGTGCCTGCAACAGTGGCTCCAGCACAGTAGCAGTTGGGAGGATGGGGCAGGACCCTGCGTTAATTTTGTTTTGTTGTGTGTGGAGTCAGTGAGATGGAACTGACTTGATGACACCTAACAACAGCAGCAACAAACTTGGTGTTCATTCAGTAAATATTTGTTACATGGCTGTTCTAAAGCTAGAAACTGGACAGTAGTAACTAATGTTATTTCCATGCTGTGACCAACACCTCACTGTCTCTTGCAAAAAAAAAAAAAACAACACATTACTTTGTGTGATTATGTGTCCCTGTAGAAGACCATACCAAACCATTATGTAGTCTTTGAAAAAAGGTTCCCCCTTTCAATGATAGTCCATTCCCTCTGAAAATACAGAGCTATTCGTTTCAAGTCCTAATACTGTTGTTACTAGATGCCTCAAATTAACTACTACTCATCACGACCTTGCCCCGTGCTGTGCCAGCCTCATGACCTCCACCTTGCACAGGCCTGTTTTTTACAATCACTGTGTCAGTCCTTGTTGTTGGAGGCTTTCCTCTCTTCTCACTGGCCTTTGCTATTTGAAGCCTGTGGGAAGAGTCCCCATTTCCTCCTCCAGGAACTTATGAATTTGTGACTTTTGGGTGAAATGGATTCTCCTGGATTTAACATTTAGTAAGATTGTTTTTATACCATTGGAAGGGATGGTTTTTGTAAAAGTGGAATTTTAATAAATGTGTTTGTATAAACTTTAGTATTGAACCTGATCAGAGATACAGATTTTATGGAATATTTTCAGTTTTATTATTTGGCTTTCAAAAACAAAAAGCAGTGTTTTCTCAATGTTTAGGAGCCAGGAAGTTCAGATTCAGTTTTAGTTATAGGGGGAGGCTCTCTCTTCCTCCCTAGTCCCCAAATGAGGGAAGATACTTGGCTTATTCTCTGTGATTTTTTTAGTGTCATTGGTTCCTTGGCGATCATCACATGGCTTCTGTCTTCTACTCTCATCTCTACAGCTCCCTACAATTCAGAAATCATTAGCTTTAGGGGAAAATTCATATAGCAAAATAAGTTCTCATCTCAGAGTTCTTTTTTTAAAATTTTTTCATTTATTTAAGATATGTATTTGACTAGCACAGTTTGCCATCATATGATTGGATATAGTAGCAATAAAAAGTAAAGAAACATGACATATTAGATGATATAAACAAGGTATAATTTTCTCTAGATCATTTAACTCCATTTAAATGAGTTAAACATTTGAATAATATAAACATAAATCATATTATTGAACACCTATCCTGTATATAATCAGTGCTTATGCTTCAAAATTGTTTTATGAAGTAAAGACTAGATATCATCTGTTAGTATATACTATGATGTTGTATATCATTGTGAAAATAACAGATGCTACAAGGGGTTGGCCAAGTCTGACTTCTGCTTGCTTCATAATGGGGAACTTTTCCCATCAATAATACCAGTAGAAGCAAACCAATAGTTGCTAGGTAGAGTTCTTTACATGTTATGCAGTGAGCTTGGTTATACTTTTTTATAATGTGTCCGCATTCTCAGATTGCTTTTAGTTTTACATTATTATTATGTGTCATTGAGTTGGAATCGAATCGTAACTGACCCTTGAGTGGGTTTTCAGAGGTTTCAAATCATAGGAGGAGATTACCCATCTCTTCTGTGGAGCAGCTGGTGGATTCAATCCGCCTACCTTTGAGTTGGCAGCATAACTCCTTACCACTGGGTTACCAGAGCTCTTACACGCTTAGTCAGAAGAGGTAATATAGAGGTCAGAAATAAAGACTACCATAATCAGTGTTTGATAAATTAGAAAATTAGTAACTTTATTGTAAGAATGGAAAATGGGTGTTAGAGAAATAGAAACTGGGAAAGACTGTTTAGAATTTTAAAAGTCTAACTTCGAGAACGAAATAAACAGGGAGCTCTGGTGGGTGGCATGGTGAGTAGGCAGTTCCCCTGCTAACCCAGAGGGTACTTGTCTCTGGTGGTTCAAATTCACCAGCTGCTCCTCAGGACAAAGATGGCAGTTTTTTTCTTAAATGGTTTACAGGCTCAGAAAACTGATGGAGGGTTGCTGTGAGTTGAGACTGGCTCAGTGGCAGTGAATGAGAGAAATGCATATTGTAAATTAGAAGTTAGTTTGCCTGCACATCATTCATAAGTTTAAATGTGATTGTTGTTTTTGTTGTTGTTGTTAAGTGCCTTGAGTCGCAGGCGACTCATAGTGACCCTATGAAGGAGAGTCCTCGACGCTTGGGTGTCTTTCATCCTTTGTACAGGTTCATAGGGTTTCCGGAGGCAAGCTATTACGGAAGTGGATGCCACTCCTCCTTCCAAGCTTGTTTTTAATCGTGGAGCTCCACCCTACTCTCTGTCCTCATTGGGTAGCCAATCATTAACGCATTTGACACACCAGTGTCACGGTGTTCAGCCTCACAGCAACCAGAAGTGAATGCGGTACAGCAAAACTCACTCACTCATTGCTGTTGAATCAGACCCATAGCTGACTCTCCAGGGTGCTTTTGGAGTTAGTAAATTGTAGGGGAGGAGATTGCTTATTTTTCTTCTGAGGAGCTGCTAGTGGAGTCGAACCTCTAGAGAGGCAGCACCCTGGGTTAGCAGTGCAACTCTCTACAGAATGTGCTACCAGAGCCCCCTCCTTTAAAAGTTGGCTTTTAAAAATTGCCTTTATAGAAAACATCTAAATATCAGTTGCTGTGTTGTTTAGAGTAAAAAGTGTTGTCTGCCCAGATTGAAAGTAATATATTGAAATCAGTGTGTTCTAGGTCAATGGCTTCTAAGACTCCAGTTGGATTCATCGGACTGGGAAACATGGGGAACCCGATGGCGAAGAACCTCATGAAGCATGGCTATCCGCTCGTCATTTATGATGTCTTCCCTGATGCATGCAAGGAGTTTCAGGATAAAGGGGAACAGGTAAGAACTTTTCTTCAGATTTTGATGTCCAGAATTTATATACATTTAAATAAGTGATAGTGTCTAAGAAGTACACTTTATGGAATGTTTTTGGTGTTGTTGTTAAGTGCGACCCTATGAAGGAGAGTCCTCAACGCTTGGGTGTCTCTCATCCTCTCTCCAGGTTCATAGGGTTTCCGGAGGCAAGCTCTTACTTGTTTTAATCGGGGAACTCCACCCCACTCTCTGTCCGCATTGGGTAACCAGCCATTAACGCATTTGACACATCATTGTTAGTGTTCAGCCTCACAGCAACCACAAGTGACCGCTGTGCAGCAACTTGTACACCAGGGCTATATGACCTAGAGGAATGTCTGAACAAAAACTATGAAAGACAGGCCTGAGGGCTGCGGATTAAAAGTCACCCACCTTTGACTTGGTAGCATCGCTTTCTGTCCACTGGGCCAGAAATAGTAATTGTTATTTTTTCCCTCCCTAACATTTACCCAATATCTTGGCATACATGAAAGAGGCCTCATCATTTATGAAGGGGATCTGTTCTTTAGGGAAGAAGCTCTGGTGGTACAGTGGTTAATACATTCATCTGCTAACCAAAAGGTCAGGCACCCACCAGCCACTCTGTGGGGGAAGGGGGACAGTGTGCTCTTGAAAAGCTTTCCAGCCTTGGAAACCTGTTGAAACATTTCTGCTCTATCTTTTCAGTCAGAATTGGCTCATTGGCAACAGGTGGTGGGTTATTCTTTGCCAAGAAGGCATCGGTTGTACTGTTCTTCCATGTGGGAGCTCCAAGTTTGTTTCTTCTTCAGTGTTCTGCAAGCTTGGCTGCCCCTCGTTTGTCTTTGGAGGCCTGCATGTTGAATAGGTTTCAGTGGAGCTTCCAGACTTGAGACAGACTAGGAAGAAAGGCCTGATAATAGGCTTCCAAACAGCCATTTAAACAGTCTGTGGGGGGAAGATGTCTATGGATGACAGTGGGGCAGTCCTGTTGTGTATGGGGCCTCTGTGCGTGGGAAGGGGGATGACTGAGGCAGCTGACAGCAGCATGCTTTGCCAAGTGTCAGAAATTCTCCAGGTTTGGTCAGATGGACTTGCTTTGATGCTTATCGATTTTTCCAAGATGACAGCTTTACTTAAATGTGCTTTTAAAGCAGATGCTCTGCTAGCGGTAGATAGCCTCTCATTTGTTGAAGGGCAAAATTTATTTTAGAACAAGAATAGGCTTAGAGACAGAAAGCTTATCTTGATCTCCAGCTCAGAGCCCAGCTGGTTCGATGGGGTTAAGTGATTTCACCTGTATCCTCAGGAGTAAAATGGGAATGAATGCAGCCCTAACCCCAACCAAGGGCCAGAGACAGAACCCACTGCTACCGAGTTCATTCCAACTTAGGGCAAAACGGAATTGTAAATTCCTATAATTAATTAGTCCCTGTAAGGCTTCCTTTCACATCTGCTCTTCACAGGGATTTGCGTTTCTGTTTGGTGGCTGTAATGTTATGGTCTCCCCTTTCTCTGTGGAGAAAAAGGATTTTTTTTTAATTGATCTGAGTACTTTGGATTAGGGCCATTATAGAATTCCTTAGCAGAATAAAGCATGCTGTTGTGTACCTTAGAGGCATAGCTGACCCTCCGGTGAGTTTTCAGAGGCAGTTAATGGCACGAGCAGCTGATGGCCTCAAACTGTATGCCTTTGGGATTGCAGGCAGCTTCTTTTTTTTTTTTTTTTAATTTTATTAGTATTAATGAACATTTACAGGGATTTTGGGTTTTCATTCCTTCATTGCTGTACCATTCTCTCTACCCTCTTCCCCAGTTTTTTCTTCTTCCCCCGCCCTCTGAATGTCTGTTTTAATTGTCCAGTTGCCACAGTGCTTGTCAAAGCTAGTTCTGTTTAATCTCCTTTGTCAGTGTGTCTTTTGCCATTCCCTATCACTCCTCCCTGAGAGAGACTTCACCCTGTTTCATAAGGGAAAGGGGATGGCGTATTCTCTTAGCTACTTCCTGCTGAAAAGGGACGCTGTGGGTTTCAGGGTGAAGATCTTCTCT
>NW_006399932.1:3414516-3419847 GCF_000299155.1 Elephantulus edwardii | reverse complement strand
TGTATGCAGGCAGCTTCTTGACACTTAATGAACTAACTTAATAAATGTTCTTCGGTGTTTTATTCAGCAGACACTGGGAATATATACTAGAACACAGTATCCCTATCCCTGCCTTTGGATGCCACGGAGGGAATGTTAGACTGTCAGAGCACATAAATGTGTGATTGAAAACAGTGCTAAGTCTAAAGAAAAAGCATGTCTACTGGTTTTTAAAAAGAACATATGCATCATATTGGGTGATGGTGTCATTAAGAATATCCTTTCTGAATAGAAGACATTTACTTTTATCCTTTTATAGTAATTTGAGTAAAAGTTTACAGAGCAAACTGATTTTCCATTCTACAGTTCAGACACATTTTGTTTTATGACATTGACTGCAGTCCCCACAATGTAGCAACCCTCTTCCCACTTCTTCCCTCTGTTTCCTGTTTCCATTCTTCTTTTCCTACCTTTCCTACCTTCTGAGCTTTCTTTCTGAGCAAACGTTGCCCTCTTGATTGTGTATGGTTGATTGTTCTAAGGTGTGTGTTCCTCCCTGGTGTCACTGACCGCCATATAGGCCTGTCTGTCATTAGGCTGAAAGTTGAGTTACAAGGGTGATTTCAGTTCCAGGCGTGAAAGATGACTGAAGGCTGTAGACTTGGGTGCATCACCAGTTTCTGTCCAGTTTTTTTAAAAAATTGATTTTTTTGTTTGACATTTTTCTTCCTCTCTTATTTCAGTGGCCTTCTGCTATGGTTTATTTCCTAGCTTTCAACAATGATAGCCAGTGATAGTCTTTCTGTCGTTGACGTTCTCATGGTCCATTAGTCTTTGGGCCATTATAAAATGAAAAAGAAATTTGTTTATAAATTATTTATTTTGGTAACTTAAAACAAGATTTTAAACAATGGTAGTGTCATTTGAAAAAGTGTAATTTCCTAAGAATACTGTTTTGAAAGGTAACCTGAGTTTGGATGAATAGGTTCTGATATAATAAAATGTCTTTGTTATTGTTTTGTAATTGTATTTGTTATGTGCCATGAAGTCAGAACCGGCTCATACATAGCGCACTCCCCAGCAGGATTTCAGACTAAATCACAGAGGAGGAGATTGCCCAACTTTGTCCGACAGAGCAGCTGGTGGAATTGAACTGCATGTTTTTGGGTTGGCAGTGCAGCTCCTTACCACTAAACCACCAGAGCTCCCTAATCATATTGTTGTTGTTTACTGTAGAGTCCGTCACCCATAGCTGACCCTTCAGCAGGTTTTCAGAGGAGTTTAATAGCACAAGAGGAGATTGCCCATCCTTCTCCTGTGGAGCAGCTGGTGGTCTTGAACTGCATGCTTTCAAGATTGCAGTGCCTTTTCTTACCACTAGGCCACAAGAACTCCCTAACTATATTTAGGTTTATTTATTTTAAAAGTTTTGTATAAAAAAAAGCATGTGAGTTATTCTGCTGTTAGGCAGAGATAAGACTTGGGATGGGATGGAAAAAATCCCATTTTACTGTTAGGCAAAGATAAGATTTGTGATGGGTAAGTGAAAAATGTTGCAGCTTCCTGCCATTGTAAACAATAGTGCAGTGAAGGAATTAAGAGTTAAAATGTTCATGGTATATTTGAGTTGACTCATCCACTTTAAGAAGAAATATCCTGCCCCCTCCATGTTTACATGCTAAATGATGCTGATAAAGTGCCAGCCAGAGAAACCACGTCCTTTTCCCTTAAAGGAAGACAGTTGGTTTCTGATATTGACCCTACTTCTAGTGGGGGAATTGCACAAAAGAGAGAAACTATCAGAATAGACATATCTGGACCACGAACAGTATATTGGTTCTAAAGATACTTGGAAATTTCCTTGAGAAGTACTTTATCTTTTTTTTAAAAGCAAAAGTGCAATCTATTGCTTTATGTAACTCTAAAAGTTTGGAGTGGTCTATCTGACTTCAGGCAAAACAGAATTCAGCAGCACAGATGTAATCTGTGTTTGTGTCAACTTCCCAAACCCTTCAAGGTACAAGGTGACCACTGGAAATTCCACATAAGATGTGCTTTTGGCTTTTTCTTTAAGCTTTGACTAGTAGTAAAAAGTACTAAATGAGTATCAATGAAAGAAAAGCTTTAATATATTAAATATGTTTTATATGATTGATTTTATTTCACCAGATTATTTATGCCTCTAAATGTTAGCCTATTCTTATAAGACACTTAATGTCATTTTCATTAAAAAATTGGAAGGTTTTACAGCATTCCTTTACATTTTTGTTGATAAGTCAAGATTTCAACCTGAGTGTTACTTCACAATTTAGTATTATCTAAGACTGTGCCCAGTGGTATATGAGAACTCACAAATCAATAAATTGTGACTATGTCGTTTAAAGTTGGATCAACTGATAGCTGACACTGCAGCAGGTTTTCAGAAACTGTAAATGGCACATTTTTCCACACACAGAGTAACTGGTGGATTTGAACTGTATGTGTTTGGGTGGACAACACAATTCCTTCCCACTTGGCCACCGTTGTTAAGTGCTGTTGAGTCGCTGGCGACTTACAGTGACAACAGCTCTGACTCCTGCTCTATTTTTAGCCAACTTCACTGTCTCTGACACACCTACCTCCATAACCCCAGTCACTGAGTCAATCCATCTCATGCAGGTTCTTCCTCTCTTGTGCTATCCTCCCCCCCACCCTTCCCAGCATGGTGTCACTCTCCTGGGACTGGTCCCTTCTTGCAACATGCCCAAAGAATGTTGGATGAGGCTTCAAAAATCCAAGGAGCGGGAAGCTCTGGTGGCCTAGTGGCAAGGAGTTGCAACTACAATCCCAGAGGCACACGGTTCGAATCCACCAGATGCTCTGCCAGGGAAGGAGGGACAATCTCCTCCTGTACCAGTCAGATCTGATTTGACGGTACACTCACACAAAAAATAATAAAATAAAATAAAAAATCCAAGGAGCAGCCTGGTTTCACCCTCTCTAGGACAAACCTGTTTGTATTCTTAGCAGTCCATGGCATACTCTTCTCCAGCACCACAACTCAAAGGCATTCTTCTGTCATTTTTAGTCACTGTCCAGCTCTCTGATGCATACAAAATAATTGCAATGACTATGGCCACTAGAGCTCCCTAATTATGAATATAATAGTTAAAAACATGACTTGAGATCCAAACTACTTGAATTCAGATCTGTGCTTTGGAGTGTGCTGTGTGACTTCTCTCTAATTTCTTTATTTCTAAAATGTGATGGTAATTGTTTCTTGCTTTTAGTCCTAGAGCACCTGGAATATTAAAAGTGTTATTACTGCTGCTTCTCCTACTGCATTTCCATAGCTGTTGCTATGTCTATATTACTGTAAAATTTCATTCCGTCCTTACACAAATAAACACAGACACACAACATACACCATAGTGTTGCCTGAGTTACTGAATCTAGAGTCCCTTTGAAGAGAATTGTAGACCTACTGTTAAATAAAAAAATCTAAATCACTCATATTATAGTAGAATTTAAAACCACCTTAGGTGAAAGTGATTACTCCTGCTTAGCTGTCTATTGTGTACTGTCTTTTCTTGGTCTATTGTGAGAGATTCTGATAACTCTTTGCAGGCCTAGTGTTAAGGTCACATGACTTGTGCCTCATTTTGCTTGTGGGGGATTTTCCTTGGAGAAGTTATGATCTGTGCCAGAAGTGTAGGGAAATATGCAGCATTTATGTGTGAGCCTTCTCACTGAGTTAGGCTTAATTAGATTTTCTTTTGTTTTCTCTCTTTAAGAACTTGGAAACCATCTTGTAGTTTCTGTGTTGTAAGGCTGAGCGTATTTGGTTAAGCAATTCTCTGGGCCCGTAACCTGGCATCTCCAGAGCTCTTTTTAAATGAGAACTTAGTCTCTTCCTGAGTGGGCTTCATCGTTACTGGCAGTGGTCCTGATGTAGGCACAAAATGTTTTTGTCAGTTCTTCAAATGTAATTTTGAAGTAACTGTACTTTTTTTTCTACTTAGAGAAACTAAAAAAACACAGAAATGGCAAGTTTCATAAGGTCATGTTACTCTTATTTCTCAGCAAATCTCTGTTACTCATCTTGTTGGCGTTCTTGAAAGCAGTGCTGAACTTGGCTTATGTGACTATTTTGTCTAGAAGTGACTAAAAAAATATCTTATTCTATAAAGGCAGCGTGATAACAGCTGTCGTCTTCAACTGCATATGTAAATTGGAGATGTGGTATCATCTACCTACTCTTGACCTTGCTGACCCCTCCTTACCCCAGCAGCAGAGTATATTTGGGCTTTATCAAGTTTCCTACTCCTTATATCGCATATGGCCATTGGTGCATATTAGCATTCAGAGAAATAAAAATTAAATCCAAAGAAACTGGCGGTTAGTATTCTCATGATTGTCGATCTGTGATCTTACAAGAAAGCCAGTCTGCTACAGTCAAAACTGGGATAATAAGGAAAAAAAAGTACTCTCATTTTACTTCAAAGGAGTGGGGAAAAAGATATTTGGGATCAACAAGAGATCTGTGTGGGACAGCCCAGTATCAGAGCAGAGTGCTGGCCTGACCCTACAGGTCAGTGAATGTTCACAGATGTGAAGAAGAGGTGCTCACAGAGGTGTAGAAGGCATGCCTGGTTTGAGTCCTCAGGATGCTGTTCATTTGCACTGAGTCATCGTAAATATTTCCAACCCATAAGACCCTTGTCATAGAGACTATGGATGCCTACATGGTTGTCTGAATTACCTATGCTGTTATAACAGAAACAGCACAAGTGGTGGACCTTAAACGAAATTTTACTCTTTTGCAGTTTGTCGTTGCTAGGTGCCCTCCAGTCGGCCACAACTCATACTTCATCTGTGTGAAGGACACAGAGCCTCACCGTTTCCTGTGCCATCATCACATTATCAGTCATGCTTGACCCGCTGTTGTAGTCACTGTGTCAGTTCATCTACCTGAGGGTTGTCCTCGCTTTCACTGACTTTCTAACTTTCCTTCCAGCTGAGGAGACTAGAAGTCCTATCCAGGATGCCAGCTGTGAACGGCTCGCTCTCACTTTGACAGGGGTGGAAGGCAGTCCAGCTTTCTTCAGCATTCATAGGCACGGTGTCCCTGGGGACTTCTAACTAGCTTGACTTTCCCCAGTATCAAGAAACTTTGTCCCATGGAGGCCAGGGACCAAAAAGACACGTACTCTTTCTGATACTCAATTCTTGGTAGTACAAAGGGTCCCCTCTCGCCGAATTTCCTCCTTTTTTATCTATGTTGTTGTTGTTATGTGCCGTCGAGTTGCTTGCGACTCATGGCGACCCTATGTACAACAGCCCTAAACTCCGCTCTGTCCTGTGCCAATCGCA
>NW_006399932.1:3393579-3409656 GCF_000299155.1 Elephantulus edwardii | reverse complement strand
AGAAGATTTCAAAAGGCAGCACGGGATGACAAAGCAAAATATTACAATGAAATGTGCAAGGAGTTGGAGTCAGAAAATCAAAAGGGCCGCACTGCTCAGCATATCTTAAGCTCAAGGAACTGAAGAACAACATTTTTATGTATAGTGAGATAAAATATTAGAGAACATGTTAGGGGAACTCCCTTCCATCCAAATAGGGCATTGTTGAGTTTAAGGACGGTAGCATTCCGTTATGAATAATTTTACAACTATTTGCCATATCAGATCATTAGGAATCATGGCATAGTTTCCACATTATATAGTTAATTATATATATTTATACGTATATACTTTATATGTAAATGTTAAGGGATGCAATTTAACCCCTGATAGTGGTATAGAAGGTTAACTCATTCAGCTGCTAACGGAAAGGTTGCAGGTTCACCCAGAGACAATTGGGAAGAAAGGCCTGGTTAATCCATTGCTGAGCAATCAATTGAAAATTTGGAGGCATGTTTCTATTGGATTTCTTGTTACTGAGTATGGGAAATTTTTTTGCCTAAATTTCCTGTTTACTCAGGAGTTAGAAACTCCCTGGATCACTATTTTTCCAGATTAAAAGCTAGAGATAGATGTTAAGTAATTTGCACAAAATCACACATAACTTAGTGGCTGAGCTGGAACGTATCATGAGTCTCTCTGACCCCCCAAATAAGTGTTCTTTTCACTGGACTATGCTCCCATTGCTTATCTGTTCTATTAGCTAATGTAATGGAAGTGACTGTGGACAGTTGAATTTGTAAAGGTGTTTGAAATTAGTGCAAGACTGGTAATAAGATTTGGGTTTTTTCTCTAGTTTTTGAGTTGTGGCTAAGTTTTAGCAATTATTTAAAAGTCTTAAAGTTATTATATTGAAGATAAGGCTGTTCAGTAGCTGAACACACATTTCTGTTAGTCCAAGCACGTCTTCTGTGTTGCAAATTAGACTGTTAATATAGCATACTAGGTGTATATCCTCATTACATATAAAGTAGTGGCCAGAACAGTGGTGATGTTCCACCATGTGCATGTGTGTGTGAGTGCACACACGTTTCAGAATTTGTATGTTTGATATTTCTTTCCTTTATAACCAGAGGTTATCAGGAATTGAATTGTGTGTCCCTAAAATGTGTATCAACTTGGCTGGGCTTTAATACTTAGGGCTTTGACAGTGATGTAGTTATGTAATGTAGCAATTATGTAATGATCCTCCCTGATCTGACAAGCCAAGGAATGGATGTGACACCTATACTCAAGATCTGATGTAGGAGGAATTTCCTGGGTTGTGGCCTACGTTACTTTTTACCTTACAAGAGATGACAGAGAATCAAGTAAAATAGGAAGCATCTTGGTACCACCAAAAAAGAAGAGCTTTTAGTAGCATGCATCATTTAGATCAGAGTCCTTGTGCTAAGAACCTCCTAGATCAGGGACCTAGTGCAATAACACATAAGGAATGTTGGTAAGCAGATGTTGAATGATGAATAGGATCTTTTTTTCAGAGACAACAGAAAGAGAGAGAGAGAAAGAGAAAACACAAATACTTTCCTATACAGATTGTGTCCTGAATACAAACTTTTAGCCTCCTAAATTGTGAGAGAATTTCTGTTTGTTAAAACCATTGACTTGTGGTATTTCTGTTATAGAGGCACTATGTAGCTTCATACAAAAGGGTAGCAGTACGCTGGTAACCCATGGTGAAGATGAAACAGAGGATGGAGATGCAGGGAGCTGTTGATCACTGTGTGATCTTGGCACGTGCATTGCTTGGCATTGCCAGTTCCCGGAGCATGAGAAGCTTGGACTTTTGAAGTAACCTTAGATAGGTGTGCTAATTGTTGGTGTCCCTCAGGGCTCCTTTGAAGGAATAATCTATATAGAATCTAATTTCATTTAATAGAAGTGTCTTCTGAAACTGACTTAGCCTTCATAACTTAATATGATCTCTAAAGGTCTAAATTAACACTCTTGGCGCAGTTAGGAAATCAAAAGATAAATTGCATTGGGAAGGTTTGTTGTCAGGGAGGGACCTCTCTAGAGTACTCAAGAGCAATGCTGTCAGTCTGGAGACGAAGGTATGCTTGAAACAGGCCATGTTCTTTGCAATTACTTGTGCTGTGTCAGAGAGCTGGACAATGATTAAGGATGAGAGAAGAATCGATGCCTTTGAGTTGTGATGCTGGAGAAGAGTGTTGAACATACTATGGATTGCCAGGAGAACAGGTCTGTCCTGGAGAGGGTGTAAGCAAGCTGCTCCTTGGAGGCAAGGATTTCGAAGCTCCGTCTCATATACTTTTGGGCACATGGCCAGAGGGACCAGTCCTTGGAGGATTTCATGCTTGGAAGAGCAGAGGGACAGCATAGGAGAGGAAGACCCAGTATGAGATAGATTGAGTCAGTGACAGGAACAATGGGATTAGGTCTGTCGGAGATGATGAAATTGGCTCAGGATAAGGCAGGACTCAGAACTAATGGTACATAGGGTTGTTAAGAGTTGCAGGCAACTCAGTGGCAGTAGTAACAAAAACAAGGGTCTAGGCTCTCGGCTGGATGCTGCTGTGTCAGCATGTGGGAGCCCGGGTTCGAACTCGAAATAAACTTTGTTAATTCGGCTAAAAAACAAACAAAAAAACAACAACAAGGGTCTAAAAAGATGGAGTTGAACTTTGACAGAAGAACCACTGAGAGTCATGCCATTATTTTATTATTTTGCATTGTATTTACTTTCCATTTGTAAGAAAAGAATAGATGGAACTCTTAGAAGAACTTTTACTTTTGATACAGCCTAGAAGCAGAGAATTATGCCTCTAACAACTTTCTCTTCTTTTGTCATCTTACTAAGCTTTTTTCCTTGAGGTTTTTTTGTTTTGTTTTTTTGTTTGTTTGTTTGTTTGTTTTAAATCGTTGCTTCTTTTTAACCTTGGCTTTTGAGTAAAGGGAAAATTCTTGTGGGATATATATGTATATATTTAAGACCCTAACAGAAAAAACCAAGTGAATAGCAACAATAAAACTCAACCTGTTTTGTTCTTGGTTGGGTTTTTTTTGTTTGTTTTGTTTTCAAATTTCTGTTTGGAGTTGCCTTATCTGTGGCAAAAACCCATTGAATATTAAAATTTACATGTTGAAGATACCTCATTGAGGACTTGATGGTGCTTCATTATCCTCCTAATGAGGTTTCAAAAAGTAGTTTCCTTAATTGTTTTAGGATCTGGTAATTTTTATGTGTTTCCCTACCTTTTATACTAAGTGCTAAGGTACTTGATTGTTTGAAATTTTAAAAAAACCTATGAAATTGCTTTATGTTAAAACTATTTTTACCTAAAACTCGATTTAAAAACTGCTGTCCCTTATGGAAAATTGAAATGTAAGTATTTCCAAATCATACTATTTAGGTCATATGCTATATTTGCTTCCCATTCTTTCACTTTCCTTAAATGCACATCAAAGCCAAAATGAAAATGTCATATAAACTTATTCCACATGAAAACCAGAAGGCTTCCCATACCTAAGATGCTTCACATTTTCTGGTAAACTGAAAATTTGTTCTGTTTCTAATATATACATGAATCATTCCATAGATGAACCTTCAATTGATTTTCCTTTGTCTTGTTTAGACGAAGAATTTAAATACTTTCAAGGAGCTTTTGGCACTACTGGGGCAATGGATTCTATTATAGGAGAATTTGAGTCAAGGAATGAACTCCCTCATTTCCTCTGACTACCTTTTTTTTGGTAACTGGCCAGCTAGGTTTATCAAACTGTATATTTGCGAGAAAGTCTTAAGTTGAGGAAGGTGAAGGTGTAAATAAGACTACATGTACCCAGGCATGTGTGCACTCGTAGAGAGATAAGAATTGAGGGTTGACAGAACAACCAACCTTCCTTTACAATATGCTCACAATCATTCTTGAAATGGAAATGAGTTCAAATGAGAGTAAGCCTGATGCCTGTTGTGCATAAATGACTTCCAGGTGAGTACTGGTCGTTCACACTGTGCCCCTTCCTGGTGGCACTCACTACAGTCACCGCAGGATTGCCCTCATCTGGATCCTTTGTATGTACCTTTACTTCCATGGCCTTGATTAGCTTTGTTCTATTATATTTCCCCCATTTGTTCATATTCAGCCTTCTGTAAATATGATTTCTCTTTATTCCTCTTGTTCTCTAGTTGCCCTGGTAGCAAAGTGGTGAAGGTGGTTGGCCAAAAGTTTTGAAAGTTAAACCCACCATGTACTCCACAGGAAAAAAAAGGTGTGACGATCTGCTTCCACAATTACAGCCTTGGAAACCTTGGGGGCACTTCGCAGTCCTGTAGGGTCACTGTGTTTGTTGTCAATGTACTGTTGAGTCAGAACTGAAACATAGACTACCCTCTACTGGACTTTCAGAGGTCGTAAATCACATGGGAGGAGGTTGCCCCAGAGCAGCTGGTGGATTCAAACTGCGTGCCTCTGGGTTGGTTGGCAGTGCGTCCCCTTACCACTAACTCATTAGTGTGGTTTGTAGAGAATAGCATTGCTATGAGTTTGAACCAACTTGATTGTGTTAGATTTGGTTGGGTTTTTGTTTTGTTCTCTTGAATAAGCCCTTATTCCCAGTTTGTACATGTGTGTGTTTTCTGATTTTTTAAATTTTTTTTTGGAGCCAAGACATTACAGTTTTACAGGGTGTTAATTCTCTGAGCTCACTATTAAATATAACACTTTCAGCAGAGCTAATTCTTACAAGAAACTTAGGAAACTTGTCTTTATCTTTTTCAAATTGGCATTTCCAGCTGTGATCCTCTTGTCTCCTAGTTTTAAAGTCTTACAGGAATGACTGTGCGCTTCTAATTGCTTTTCTTCGTGTTTTGTGATTGGGGTTGCTGCCATGTTTGTACCACAGTCTTCTCAGAATTCTAGTCCTGATCTCTTCCGATACAGGATTAGCTTGTTTTTGGTTTGTGTTTCCCACCTCCCACACTTGGTTTGAAAAATGTTGTTACAAAAAAAAAAAAAGTTGTTACATGCTTTTTGAGTTGGAACTGACTCATGGCTGACCCTTCAAGAGGTTTTCAGAAGCTGTAAATTGCTCAGGTGGAGACTGCCCATCTTCTTCCACAGAACAGCTGGTGGATATGAACCCGATGCCTTTGGGTTGGCAGCACAACTACTTGCCACTAGACCACCAGAGCTCTAGGTCTGAAAATAAATAGTGGAAGACAATGGTGATTTGGGCTTGAGATATTTTGCCTGGGGATTTTCTTGCCACTAAGTCACTTGTGACTGACTCCTTTAGTGAAAATGTATACTAAAAAAATATGCTGTTTAAGAAATAAACTGGATATACACCTATATTGATGAGTTATTCACACTAGCAAAGAGACAGAAGCAATCCAAGTTTCCATCAAAAACATATGGATAGGAAAACTATGGCACATTCACACAATGGAATATTACACAGCATTGAAAAACAGTGAACTCAAACATTACATAACATGGCCTCAAGGACATTATGCTTAGTGAAATATCTCAGTCACAAAAGGGCAAACACTGCATAATAATACCACTATTATAAAATAGAATAGACATGGGGAGTTGAGGGGGTAATGGGGAAAGAGTGATAATGAACACTGCATTAGAGCAGATGGGAGGAAGAACTGTCTGAAAGGAATATGTGATTAGGCAATATATATAACAATATATATATATATATACACACACACACACATACAACAGTATATACAACAATCTGGAACAAGCATTGCAGAGTGAGCTGGGGGAGAAGCAAAGAAATAGGGGAAGAAAATGTACAACAATGGAAAAAAAACCTTTTACTGTAAAAAAAACCCCAAACAAACAAACAAACCCCTGAGGAAAAAAACCTTGAGGAATCCATGAGAAGTGTGTCTGTTCCCAAGACTGTTGAGTTTTGCCCTTCTTCCCTCAGCTCCTTCCATGCTTTTTAGAGTAGATTTGATTCCATAGAAACAGCATCTGTGTGTATAAAAAATGAACTCTTTTAGGCAGTAAACTTTTTTCT
Organism: Elephantulus edwardii; assembly: GCF_000299155.1. Lineage (NCBI taxonomy): Eukaryota > Metazoa > Chordata > Mammalia > Macroscelidea > Macroscelididae > Elephantulus > Elephantulus edwardii. The sequence continues at coordinate 3,403,614 of NW_006399932.1, read as the reverse complement.
TTTTTGATCGTTTGGATACAAGCACCAGTTTTTATTCCCTGATATGCTGTTCAGAGCTCTGGTGGTGTCGTCCATAGGAAGTGATGCTGCTAACCCGAAGGTGGAGCTTCTCCAGCAGTTCAAATCCACCAGCTGCTCCTTGGGGAAAAAACAAGCAGTCTCCACTCTTGTGATCTATGGCCTCAGAAAACCTGCTGGAGAGTCAGCTGTAAGTTGGATTGGGCTCAGTGACAGTGAGCTGAGTTTGAATTGATCATGCTGTAGGTTGTTGTTGTGTACCATCAAGTCAGAACTGAATCATAGCTGACCCTTCAGCAGATGTTCAGAGGCAATAAAACATGTGAAAGGAGCTTGCCTGTCTTTCTCCCACGGAGTAGCTGGTGGATTCAAACCTCCTGCCTTTGGGTTGCCAGCAAACTCCTTACAATGGTAAGGCACTAGAGCTCCCTAAAAGGTTATTGTTATGTGCTATCAAGTTGCCTCTGACTCATAGCGACCCTATGTATGTACAACAGCCCTAAACTCTGCTCTATTCTGTGCCAATCTTAATTATTGTCTCTAACACACCTACCCCCATTACCCCAGTCACTGAATCAGTCCATCTCATCGAGGATCTTCCTCTCTCACACTCTCCCTCTGCCCTCCCAAGAATGATGTTCCTCCCCAAACACTGGTCCCTCCTTGGTTTTTGTTGTTATGTGCCGTCAAATCGCCTGTGACTCATAACGGCCCTGTGTACAACAGCTCTAAACCCTGCTCTATCCCTTGCCAATCTTATTGTCTCTGACACACCTACGTCATTACCCTAGTCACTAACTCAATCCATCTTATTGAGAGTCTTCCCCACCTATGCTGTCCCTCCACCCTCCCAAACATGACGTCCCTCTCCAAGGACTGGTTCCACCTTGCAACATGTCCAAAATATGTCAGATAAAGCTTCAGAATCCTTGCCTCCAAGGAGCAGCCTGGCTTCACCCTCTCCAGGATGAATCTCTTTGTTCACCTAGCAGTCCATGGTATAGTCAATATACTCTTCTCCAGCACCACAGCTCAGACAGCAACTCCCCTTCTATCATCTGTAATAATTGTCCAGCTTTCTCATGCATAGCAGGTATGCGTAGAGTCCGCCTTTTCCTCTAGAAGCACCTTACCTTTCAATTTAAATAATAGACCTTTACTGTTTCTTTTTTAAAGGTAGTGTCTTCCCCAGCAGATGTAGCTGAAAAGGCTGACAGAATTATTACAATGCTTCCCAGCAGTATGAATGCATTAGAAGTTTATTCTGGAGCAAATGGAATTCTAAAGTATGTATTTCTCAACTGTGGATATTGTTATGACGGTTCATGAATTTTATATCTGTTAGAACTCTTAGAAAATGTCAATGTATTTGTTATACTTTCCCTACAGTTTTCTTATTTCTTAAGGTGAGTGGTGCGGTTTGTTTCTTAATACAAAGAATTTGTGTTTTTACCAAACCTAAGTTTGTAACTGTGCTATTCTTCTACTAGCCCACTTTCTGCAATACATTTTTTCCTCTCCTGTTTCTTTGCTTTAACTCTACTGCATGAAACTTACACCTTCCCTGGTAACCTTTTTAATAGATTTTGAAAGCTTGCATTTTAAATGTATGAGTTATAGAAATTCAGGAAAATGTTTCTATGAAAAATAAAATACTTTGGAAACAGCACTGTTATTTAATATTTTATTAGACAGTGAATCTTGTGAGAGTTGAAATTCTCTGAGCCTGCCTTGGGCAGTCTCTGGGCCGCTTAAGTTTTCTATCTTAAGGTGCTGAAGCACAAGGCTGGTGTCTGGGTTTTTAAAAGTAACCTAGGGATTGAATAGTTTGGAGTCTAATAATGAAGGGCCTGGGCATTTCTTAACGCTCCTCCAGAGCACCACTACCCGGGCTGAGGGGGCCTTTCTTGATGCCTCAGAGAGATGTTTCTTAAAAAAAAAAAACTATGCCTTTGACCAAATATAGCTTACTGCTGCTTCTCTTTTGCTCTTTCTCTTAGTAGACAGTTTCCTTCTCTGAAGCTTCCCTCCTACACATTCTGGCCTTCTGAGCATTTACTATACAATACAATTATTATATATCCTTTGGCTTAGTTTTTCTTTAGAGAGAAATTAGGAAAAGTCCAGATTAAAGGCTTACCAGTAGCTTTTTAAAGTAAGATATGCTTTAGGACAAAGATTTTCAGCCAGTCTCTTTCTTTGTTCTTAAAGTCTCGTGGTTGGTTGGTGCTCTTGTCAAACCCTTGGGATTATGTCAGCCTCACTGGTTGAGTTCCTGACCTAATTTTCTGTTCTTACTGGTTTCTTTTCTGAATTTGTTTTGTTGTTGAATTTCAGCAAAGCGCTTGAACCAATTTGTAGTTCCTGTAGACCTATAAAACTTAAAAAGAAAGTAAGTGTTTAATTTCATGAGAGTAGTACATGGAATTTGAGGGTTTTGAAAATTGAGTTGTTTTGGAAAACTAACAAGCTTGGAAGCAAAAGACACTTAGATGTTAGGCAGAAAACTGATAAGATAAATGTTTAGATTCCAGGGAAGGTTGAAAACACTTATTTTGGATGGAACCCACAGGCCCACAGTGTGTGGTCCTGAGAAGGCCTAGCTGCCTCTTTACCTCGTCTTTTCCAATTATGGCCTTTCTCTGTCTCATAGAAGTCCCTAAAAACTTGTGTGAAGCTACAGAACTGCATTTTTCTCATATTGTTGACCGAGGAATATGGTAACGGGCTACTAGTTGAGTCTTGCTAGGATGCGCTTTGAAAGGGTAGGGTATAGCTTTACCATGAACTGTAATTTGCTTCTCATGGGTGGATCTTTATATTCTCCAGATTATTTTCCAATCTCAGTATATATGTGATTTTTGAGATAATTTCTCAGTTGTTGTAAATATTTAAGATTCCTAAAAGATTAATATCATAGAAGGCTGGTAAATTTAAGTGTTTTAGGTTATATATGGTAAAATTCTATCCATTGAGTGTGCCCTTTCCCCCCTGTGGTACAGATTCAAGTATTTGAACCAGATCAATTAATATTTAAAATTGAAATTGTTGTTACAATTGTCTGTATTGTACTTTTCTCTATAGTAAGGTTTTACTTCTATTTTCTGTAATCTTTGCCCTTCCTTTCTGTATTTATATTTCAGTTCATTTCCCCAAATGTAATAATGAATATATGTCTTCTGCATTATTAAATCTGTAATAAGAACTTTGAGAATTTTGAAGTAAAAGTTAGCTGTCTCTCTTTAAATAAATAAGATTGATATCAGATTCTTAGTCCTTGAAGATAGGTATTACTTATAGATTATGAAGAAATGCTCTGAGTATATAGTCCAAACTACAGTACAAACAAAAAATACTTTACTACAGAAATGCCATTTATATATTGATGTAAAATATGTGATGAAAGACGGCTTCCATACATGTGTATAAAAGCAGTGTTTTTATTATATATAAATAATATGTATATATATGATTTATATGTGTATGTGTGTAGATGTAAAAGTTAAGGGAAGTAGTAAATGGAAAAGAACAAAAAGCCTTAATCTGGTTATAAAATTTTCAGGCTCATTTGTTTATATTCTTCTCTGTTTGTTTAATGCCTTATTTTGTCTTTGAAAATTTGTAGTTTAAGAGTAATATGCTACCATGAAACAAATTACATAATTTCGATTGCTTATGTTTATTCTACCTAGTTGAAATATAATACTATTTGCTAAAGATAAAGAAACTACTTTGTAAGACCCAAATACTTTACAAATTTAGATCCTATCAAATAGCCCTTTTAAAGTTAACAGATGCTTTAGATTGCTTGTACCTTAGCTTTTCATTATATAAGTATGTACTTCACTTGTAACTAGAATTTATGTAATGTGTTTTAATAGATTTTTTTTTATTATTATTTGTTTGAAAGAATTTAGGTTTACTCTGAAAACCCATTTGAGGGTCCGACTCTATGGCAGTGAGTTTTTTAAATTTGATGATCGATTGGAAAGTGAGACTTTTCAACTGGTGTTAGTTAGCAAAGCATGTTTTTAATACTAAAACAAAGACTTCCTTGATACCTGACCACATTTTAGTAGATTCTGAGTCTATAGGTATATGAAGTATTTGTTGACAGTTGTAGACAATAAATCTTCTTATTAATATATTTAGGAATGTGAAGAAAGGCTCATTATTAATAGATTCCAGCACTATTGATCCTGCAGTTGCAAAAGAATTGGCTAAAGAAGTTGAAAAAATGGGAGGAGTTTTCATGGATGCCCCTGTTTCTGGTGGTAAGTGGTGCCTGCAGTATATACATAGGTACTTTTATTTGTTTAAAGTAGGAGTTATAATTTTGTTATAGTGTGGATATTTCCAGTTACTTTTAGAGCTATTACAAGACTCAATTTTCTTACTGAAAATAACAAAGATAAGAAGATGTTTTATACTCTTACGGTACATGATTGCTGGTTTTAATTCAGATAAAATCTTGAAAAGTTGTAAATATTTGGTCCACATTCCTGAGGGAATGGATAGATTAATTCCTAGAAAAACTTATCAAGACTGATTCAAGAAATAATTAGCTTAAATTATCGTGTGACTGTTAAAGAATTTGGAGCAGGGTAAAAAGAAAACTATTTTCACTTAGTGAGCATTAGTCTTTAATTGTTTTAAAGATGGTTTCTTTAATAAAAAGATATTTCAATTTTGTATAGATTTTTCTAGACAACAGAAAAAGGGGAATTGTTTCCTAGTTCACTCTCTTAAGTTGGGATAATTCTGATACTTAAAGCAATAAAACATTTTAAGAGAGAAAAATTATAGGTCTATTTCAGTCATGAGTGTAGAAGTAAAAATTTCTATAAACTATTAGCAAATTAAATTTAACAGTGTATAAAAGAGTTCAAACACTGACTCGCATTTTATTTACCTCATGTATACAGACAAAATATATTGTTAGAAAATCCATAAGTATAATGCACATTAACATACTTTAGGAAATTATAAAGTACTCTCACTGGAAGATAAAATGGACTAATGAAATTATAAAATGTTATTACTGTGAATTTTTGAGATTTTTGCCTTTAAACTTGGTAGTATGGCAAAACCAGCCAGTTCCCTTGGATAGATGAAGCATATGCTTAACCAATGGCAAAGTGAAGGGCAGTGGCCTGGGAAATACATTTTGAACAGTAGAGCCGCTACATCACAGGGCATTTTATGACCCACCCCATTTTTGGATATAGAACAGAGGCATAAATAATTGTTAATTCTTCTAATTATATTAAATTGATTATGTAGATTTTAAGTGGAAGAATTTTACATTGTAGTGTAAGAACTTGGATCATAAAATACTAATAAGCAGTTGTAAGTTCAGTATTGATATGTTTTTTTTAGAAGATGAAATGAACAAGCCAAACAATTTTTTCTTTCTTTTGCTTCTCTTTGATTGAATTTTAAAATTGTATGTTTATGTATGATCTTGCTGTTGGTTTATATTTTACTTAAAGGCTGAAATTTATAGGCTGAAATTTGTACTTTATAGTAAAGAATATTAATTTGATTTTTAAAAGATCATTTTTCTTTTAAAATAGTTTCATTTATGAGAAAAATTTGAAATTACTCATATTCTCACTAATCTACTTCAAAACTCTATTCTGTGATTTTTGAGTAAAAAAAAAAGTTAATATTATATTTATGAATGTGCCTGCACTTTGTACTGATTGAAAGCTATAGCTTCAGTGGTAACTTATTAATTACACGAGATCATTATGGGTTTGGTCGTTCCACAGTAGGAGCTTATTTATATTTGTTTTTTCATAAGAATCTTCTTATTTTTAATGTGAAAGGTTAAAAATTACCCTGCTCTCTCAATGAAAAGAAAATTGAAGATACTTCCTGCGTTTTAAACAGACTGATTTAAAAATTATTATATTTTAACTAAATAAAATGAGATAAAAGGGATATAGAAGAAACATGGCTTATTAACATAATAGGTCTACAGTTTTGTAGAAATTGTATTTTCAGCAGTCATATAATATGTGAGATTTGAGTGAAGACCTTAAAATTTCCCCCTTTTTAATTTCTTTCTCCAGCTTCTCATCTGTCTTCTAGTGCAGACTCTTTAAAAATGCACTGACATGTATTTGCATACCTAGACAATTCTATAAATGTAGATGGGGACATATTATACTTAAATATCACAACTGTTGTTAGCATTTTATTAAAGAGAAGTTTTTAAACCCAGATGATATTTAAACTTTAGATTTTTGAGCAAGTGATTGGTTTCCTCAGCCCAGCCTTTCCTTCTCTTTTCCTACTAATTGTTATATTGGGAGGTAAAATGAAAAACCATTCCTGTATTGTTTTATCAGTCCATGTAGTAACATATTGAAGGTTTTTCCCAGGTTTCATTTTGATACATTGTGATACTTTACACATCCATTTGTACTTCTTTCTGCATTTTCTTTATCAAAAGTAACAAAATATTAAGTTTTGTATGACCTTTTTCAAAACAATTATCCTTAAGCTATTATAACTGTAGTCTTAAAACCAATGTAAGCAACTATTCATTCCTCAAATTGCTTAGAACTTTTAAAAACTTAGTCTGTACTACTTTTATAAAAACATATCTTATGCTTATAGACATTGTTGATTAACTCCACTAGAGTTTAGCCTTTTGAGGACAGAGAATATGTCATCTTCTTCATGAAATACTGAATATGATTATTGAACCACTGTATACCTTTCACCCAGTTTAAGCAACAAAGCCTTTAAAAAGCCCTGTCTATGTTCTGATCCCTGATCATATTTTCTTCTCTCTTTGGTTAAAGGTTACCAATATCCTGAAATTTGCTTCTCATTCCTGTAGTTTTCTTTATAGTCATGGAATCATGAGTATTTCTGTGACTTGCTTTTTCCCTGTTGTGTTGTAGACCTGAGATTTCATCCACGTGAGAATTAGAAAAAGGTATCCTTTCTGCAGCTTGATAGCTCCTAAGGTGGAGAAGGCATCTTTGAAGAAAGAAAAGGGCACTCCTTTCTTCAGATAGATGTAGTCTTGGTTTATTCCCAGGTTTATGGTTTGGTAGCTTGGTGGTTTAGTGGCAAAGGAGCTGTCCTGCCAACCCCAAAGTAGATGGTTCAAACCCACCAGCTCTCTGTGGGAGAAAGATGGACAGTCTTCTCTCAGGTGATTTTCTGCCTCTGAAAACCCACTGAAAGGTCAGCTATGAGTTGTTTCCAACTCACCAGTATGTAACAACAAAACTACAAGCAGAATGTTGTTGTTAAGTGCAGTCGAGTCATAGACGACTTACCGCAACCTTAAGAATGAAAGACCTGAACACTTGTATAACTTTCATCATTTCTCCAAGTCTATAGGGTTTCCGGAGGCAAGCTATTTCAGAATGGATGTCACTCCTGCTTCCAAGCTTGTTTTAATTTAGGAGGAGGGTGTGTGTGTGTGTGTGAGAGAGAGAGAGTGTGACTTGTACAGGAGGAGATTGTCTCTCCTTCTCCAGCAGAGCATCTGGTGGATTTGAACCTCTGGGATTGCAGTGCAGCTTCTTGTCACTAGGCCACCAGAGTTTGCCTCCAAGCTTGTTTTGATTGGGAAGCTCCACCAAACACTGTCCACCATAGGTAAACATTATATTTGACACATCAGTGTCACAGTGTTCAGCTTCACAGCAACCACGAGTTACCTCTGTATGGCAAGTGTACACACCAGAGCTATGCCACTTAGAAGAATATTTGACCAAAAACAATTAAAAACCAGGCCTCAGGTTTTTGTGTTTTTGTTTTTCCATACTAAATGAAATATAGAAGTGCAGCTGGTGCAGTGGTTAAAGCATTTGGCTGTTAACTAAAATATCTGCAGCTCAAATTTTGAAAGAAGATATGCCAGTGTGCTTCCACAAAGACTTACAGCGTTGGAGGGATGCCTGCACCATCGCGATGGCTGCCACAACCCCGCTGCGTGCAACACCTCACTTCAGTGGTCTCAGCACCGGCTCAGCTGCTCTACTGCAAGGTCTGTTGTGGCTGCCAAAGGTCCCGGCACTACCCATCTTGTGCCATGGCCTGGCTGTTAAAGCCAAGAAGACCTATGTGTCCGACAAGCCCCATGTGGACGTGGATACCATCGGCCATGTGGACCAGGGCAAGACCACGTTGACTGCGGCCATCACCAAGATTCTAGCAGAGGGTGGCAGAGCCAAGTTTAAGTACGAGGAGATTGACAGTGCCCTGGAGAGCGGGCACTCAGGATCACGATCAGTGTGGTTCATGTGGAGTCCAGCACGGCCGCCCGCCACCATGCCCACACCGACTGCCCTGGACACGCGGACTATGTAAAGAATATGATCACAGGCACAGCTCCCCCTGATGGCTGCATCTTGGTGGTGGCAGCCAACGATGGCCCCATGCCCCGAGACCTGAGAGCACTGAGTCCTGGCCAAACAGATTGGGGTTGAGCACATTGTTGTGTATGTGAACAAAACAGATGCTATCCAAGAGTCTGAGATGATAGAGCTTGGTTAATTGGAAATCTGAGAGCTGCTCACTGAGTTTGGCTACAAAGGGGACGAGACTCCGGTTATCATAGGCTCTGCCCTATGTGCCCTTGAGCAACGTGACCCTGAGCCAGACCTGAAGTCAGTGCAGAAGCTTCTGGATGCTGTGGACACTCACATCCCAGTACCGACTCAGGCACCTGGAGAAGACTTTCCTTCTACCTGTAGAGTCCGTTTATTCGATCCCTGGCCGCGGCTCGGTAGTGACAGTTACTCTGGAGCGTGGCATCTTGAAGGAGGGAGAAGAGTGTGAGTTCCTGGGACACAGCAAGAACATTGACACTGTGGTGACAGGCATTGAGATGTTTCACAAGTACCTGGATAGAGCAGAGGCAAGTGGTAATCTTGGGGCCCTGGTGTGAAGCTTGAAGAGGGAGGATCTGAGGCGAGTCTTGGTCATGGCCAAGTCAGGCTCCATCCAGCCCAACCAGAAGGTTGAGGCCCAGGTTTACATCCTTAGCAAAGAGGAATGTGGCTGCCACGCCTTTTGTATCCCACTTCATGCCTGTCATGTTCTCCTTGACTTGGGACATGGCTTGTCGTGTCATCTTACCCCCTGGGAAGGAGCTTGCCATGCCTGGAGAGGACCTCAAGCTCACCTTGATTTTAAGACAACCAATGATCTTGGAAAAGGGCCAGCATTTCACCCTGTGAGACAGCAACTGGACCATTGGCATTGGCCTTGTCATTGACACACCAGACTTAACTGAAGAGGATAAGAACATCGAGTGGAGTTGATCTTATGGACCTCTCTGATTTGCTTTAGGGCTACCCTGGCCAGTGTCCCCTTATGATCTTGCTGCCTGGAGGTCCAAGCTGCAGCCCTTGTGAACCCAGGAGAGTATACCTTTGACTAACATTTTCCGTGTTCACAAGGATTGGCCTGCCACCTGGGGCAAGCCAATAAATAGTTCCGTGAACAGTAAAAAGACTTACAGCATTGGAAACCCTATGTGCAGTTTTACTCTGCTCTGTAAGATTATTACAAGACAGAATAAACTTGATAGCAGTATGATTTTTAGGGGCTTTTTGTAGAGCTCTGATGACTTAGTGGTAAGGAGTTGTACTGCAAGTCAAAAGGAAAGTGTTAAACCCACTAGCTGCTCCATGGGAGAAAGTTGGACAATCTCCTTCTGTCTGATTTACTGCCTTTAAAAACCTATCAGAGGGTGAGCTCTGGTGGCCTAGTGGTAGGAAACTGCACTGCATTCCCAGAGGTACGCGGTTCAAATCCACCAGATGTTCTGCTGAAGAAGGAGGAACAATCGCCTCCTGTACCAGTCAGATCCAATTTGACGGTACACACATAAAAAGAATGTGTTGTTGTTGTTATGTGCCGTCGAATCGCCTATGACTCATAGCGACCCTATGTACGACAGCCCTAAACTCCGCTCTGTCCTGTGCCAATCGCACCGTCTCCGACACTCCCATCCCAATTATCCCAGTCACTGAATCAATC
>NW_006399932.1:3366173-3391082 GCF_000299155.1 Elephantulus edwardii | reverse complement strand
GAAAGCAGGGAATACCAGAGGAATGTCTATCTGTGTTTCATTGACTATGCAAAGGCATTTGACTGTGTAGATCATAACAAACTATGGCTTACTCGGAGAAGAATAAAAAGAATAAATACATAAATAAAAATTATCTTTAAAAACAAAAAACAAAAAGCAACCTATCAGAGGGCTAGGTAGGAGTCAATTTTGACTCTATGTTATATAATAACATATGCAAAAACAGTGTGCTCCTCTCCAAAATACCATGTTTAAATGACCTCCTAAACACTACAAACTCTAAGTATACTCTTTAAATAAAACTTGAATAATTTTAAAAATTACTGAAGCCCAAAAAGGAATTGAAAAGAATGGCTTTGACATCCCAGGTTTTTAGAACAGGTAATTTGAATATCCAGGATATTGAGTAAATTTATCCTTTCTACTCTCATGTACTTTGCATTCTTTCCAGTGGGCTTTTTTTTAAAATTTCCCCCTCCTTTTACTCACATTATTAAAACATTATGAAAGTAGATCTTTTTATCCAACAATGTCTGAAGTATAGTTGGTCATCAGTAGATGTTTAAAAACTTGGGTTAAATGTATTTGGAAAAATAATCATGTGAGGTAGATAGGATCAGTTACATTTTACCATGAGTTGGGAAGTAGTAGCCAAAGATAATCAGTACTTTACTTTACAATTACTTTCGGTCAGTGTTAGAATTTAAGTCTAGAATGTTTTGTTTCCTATTTGACTGTACTGGGAAAGGCTATTTTCTGTAGAGTTTTGATTCATTCAAAGGGGAAAATAAAGATTGCTCATGAGAGAAAGGAATCTCTGGTGGTCTAGCAGGTAAGGAATTGCACTGCCAGTACAAAGACACACAGCTGATTCAGAGTAACCACCTGTTTAACCAGCTGTTCCTTTAGAGAAAGATGGGTAATCTCTTCACCTATGATTTACAGCCTCTGCACACCTGCTGTGAGGATCAGCTATGAATTGGTTCTGACCTGATGACACATAACAGCAACACTAGATAAAAAACAGCCCTTTAATTGAGAAGAAAAACCAGCCCTATTTTCTTTTGGTTAAGCTATCCAGCAGTCAGTGTAGCACACTGCTGAAATAAAGGCCTTACAGGACATGTATCTAGGTGAGGCTACTCCTTGGGAAGAGACATCATGCTTGGAAAGATGATGAATGAAGGAGAGGAGGACCCTTATGAGATGAAGTGATGTAGTGACTGCAGCAGTGGGTGCAAGTGATGATGAGGATGGCACAAGATCGGACAGGGCCAGATCTGTGCATAGGGTCACTGTGAGCTGTACTCAACTCAGTAGTACCTAACAACAACAACGACAACGACAATAACTCAGAACCATCCTGTATCCACTTCCTGCGTGGGCTATGTGAGCCATGTGATTGCTTGGCCTCTGTTACACAAAGAAAGGCTCCAAAAGCAGTTTGTACAACGAGGCTTGCCTTCTCCGCCAGGAACCCTTCTACTGCCAAATCAAAGTTGGCAAACTTGCTAGAGACATGTTATGCCCATTCCCAGGTGTTGGCATGTGGCCATCTCAGACTCGCCCATCCAGTCAAGTTACCAGATGACTGCAGCCACAGTAGGGACCTCAGATCTGACCAACAGAGAGCTGCATAGTTAGCCCAGGCTAACTGGCATATCCACAGAATTATGAACAATTAAAATCACAATGTTTTGAGGGAAGGAGGGAGGTAGGTAGTAATAGATGCAACGAATAGAATTGACATAAAGTGAATTGTGCAAAGAGCTGGAGTTGGAAAATCAAAAGGGACAAACTAACTCAGCATTTCTTTTTATTTTTTTTAATTTTTAAAACAAGATTTTATTTTCTTTTTTAGGGGCATGTTATAGAGGTGAATGTTATCTCTCGCTGTCAACCTCCATAAATTTGGAAAATATTATGTCAGAAATGGGCACACATAAAGTACTGCTAAAACATTTTTTTAATTATTATTAAATTTTATTAGTTTTAGTGAACATTTACGGAGATTTTGGGTTTTCATTCATTCATTGTTGCACTTGCTAAAACGTATTTTTGCCCCGATGTTGTTGTGTACTCGGTATTTCTTAAGCTGAAGGAACCGAACAAATTCAAGCCTCGAGTTACAATACTTAAGGATGTTGTGAACAGAAGGTTGAATGACCCAGGAAGCATCAAAAGAAGATGGAGGGAGGGAGCTCTGGTGGCCTAGTGGACAAGAAGCCGCACTGTAATCCCAGAGGTATGCGATTCAAATCCCCCAGATGCTCTCATGGAGAAGGAGGGGCAATCTCCTTTTGTACCAGTCAGATCTGATTTCATAGTACACACACACACACACACACACACACACACACAAATAATAAAATTAAAAAAAAGATAGGAGTATGCAGAGTCACTTTACCAAAAGGAATTAATGGATAAAGAGGAATTTCATGAAATAACATATGATCAAGAGGCAATGGTGGTGAAAAAAGAAGTTTGATGCTGCTCTGAAGAACTGGCAAAAAACTCCTGGATACGCTTACCAGGTTGTGCCAAGAAATCTGGAGGACAAACTACCTGGCCAACTGACTGGAAGAGATCCATATTTATTCCCATTAAAAAAAAAAAAGTGACCTGACAGAGTGTGGAAATTATCAAACAAATGCCATTAATATCACATGCAAGCAAGATCCTGCTGAAGATAATCCCAAAACAACTGGAATAGTATGTCAGCAGAGAACCACCAGATGTGCGAGCTGGGTTTAGAAGAGGCCGTGGCACTAGGGATGTTATAGCGAATATTAGCTCTATCTTAACTGAAAGCATGGAGTACCAGAGGAATGTCTATTTGTATCTCCTTGACTGTGCAAAGGCATTTAACTGTGTGGATCACAAAAAATTGTAGCTAACCTTGAGAAGGATGGGAATCCCAGAACACTTGATTGTGCTCATGTGAAACCAGGAGGCAGTCATCAGAACAAAGCAAGGAAACATTGCATGATTCAAGATCGGGAAAGGGATACATTCTTTCTCCTTACCTTTTCAGTGTATATGCAGTACAGATCATCTGGGAGGTTGGGCTTTATATGGGGCAATGTGGCATCAGGATTAGAGGAAGTCTCATCAAAAACCTACATTAATGCAGATGACACAACCCTGCATGCTGAAACTGAGGAGGGCCTGAGGCATTTGCTGCAGAAGGTCAAGGACTGGAGCCTTCAATATGGATTGAAGATCAACATCAAGAAAACAAAGGTTCTCAACACTGGGCAAATTGGCAACACTATTAATGGATGGAGAAGAGATTGAGATTGTTAACAATTTCCGTTTTCTTGGTTCCACAATCAGCACTCTTGGTACCAGCAGCCAGGAAATCAAAAGACAAATTGTAGTGGGAAAATCTGCTGTCAGGGACCTCTCCAGAGTACAACAATGTCAGTCAAGAGTTTAAGGTGCACCTGATCCAAGCCATGGTCTTCAGCTATGCATCAGAAATCTGAGCATTGACCAATGATGATAGAAGAAGAATCGATGCCTTTGAGTTGCATTTCTAGAGAGGAGTATTAAACATACCATAGACTGCTAAGAGAACCAAATAGGTCTGTCCTGGAGAGAGTGAAGCCCAGATGCTTTTTGGAAGCAAGGGTTTTAAAGCTCCACCTTACGTTCTTAGGGCATATTGCCAGGAGGGTCCAGTCCTTAGAGAAGGACATCATGCTTGGAAGAGTGGAGAGGCAGTGCAAGAAAGGAAGACCCTGGATGAGATGGAGTGACAAAGTAACAAGTGTAATGGGGGCAGGTGTGTCAGAGACAATGAAATTGGCTCAAGATAGAGCAAGTTCAGAGATACAGTTGTAAGTGACTTGACAGCACATAACAGCATAAAGGAAAGTGTTTAGTGTTATTTGTGTACTGGTTAGTGTGCTAACTCTATTTAGTATAAATGTGATAAACTGGTTTTTTAAGAATTATTATTTTGAAGCTGGCATGAAGTCCAGAGTTAGGTTGCTAAATGAAGTTTTATTATCAGGCCAGTACAGAAGACTATTTGTAGTTAACTGTTCTTTTAATTGTATCTCTGTATTTCTGATTTTGAGGAAGAGTGGTTGTTATTAAAGCAGCTACCCTGGTGAGCTGATAGGAGCTACTCAACATTTAGCAAGCTCTAATTCAATTAGCATAACTGATGTTCTCGTGGGCTGTGGGGGTTAAAAGGTATAATCAGCTTTTCAGTCTCCCTTGTGCTCTTAAAATGGATTTTTTTTTAATTATTAGAAAACTTAGCAATAGTTTAACTAATTTTTACCATTTTCTATAGATGGTGAGCTTGAGATCCAAAAACATTAGGAGACTTGCTTAGTGTTCTCCAGTTTGATGGCAGGTCTTCTCATCCAGTCTAGATTCTTTGTATACTTTGTGAGGTCTTCTCTCAGCTCGATGATGGCCTTCTCTCTTTATAGTAGTAATTGTCTACTGATTATTCTTATTAGGTGCCATTGAGTCAGCTGCAACTCATAGTGACCCTTTGAATAACAGATCTGAGCTGGATCTGAACTTTGCCTCGTGCACCGGCTTCGCCCGTTTCTCATAAGCTTAAGCCCTTTGTTACAGTCACTCTGTTGATCCAGCTTGTTGAGGATCTTCTCTGTCTCTGACCCTCCACCTTTCCCAGCATATTATCTTTTTCCAGTATTTGGTCCCTCCTGATCCGAGGTCCCTCCTGAGATGATGTTTCAAAATCCTTGTCTCTAAGGAGCATTTAGAGCATTTGCATTTCTAAGGAACATTTGCATTTCCTTCTAGACAGACTTATTTGTTGTTTTGGCAGTTCATGGGATATTTGATACTCTTCTCCAAAGCTGTAACTCAAAGGTATCAGTTCTGATGTCATCCTTATTCATTGTCCAACTTTCAGATGCCAAGGAAGGAAATGAAAATACCATGGCTTGGATCAGGTGCACCTTAGTCTTTAAATTGACATCCTTCCTCCTTCATACTTTGGAAGGATCCTCGAGACAAGATTTTTCCAAATACAACACCTCTTTTGATTTCTTGACTGCTGCTATTATGGTTGCTAATTGTGGATCCAAGTAAAATGAAATTGTTGACAACTTCAGTCTTTTCTCTAACTGTTACAATGTTGCCAGTTTGATCCAATGGTGAAGATTTTTGTTTTCTTGATGTTCAGATATAACTCATCAGAGAAAATTACAGTGGTTGAACTGTGTGGGTCAGGATTGTATGGAGACAAGTCTACATAGCCATTCAGTCTGTATTCTGAACGTTCCAGAAGCTGGGCTATCTGAAAAATGTAGCATCAGAAACATGAAGACTCATCAACAAACTGTGTTATACAGAGGACAGAACCTTACCTGCAGAAAGTGAAGAAAACCCGAAGCTCTTGCTGCAGAAGATTGGAGACTATAGCCATCAATATGGGTTGCATGTCAACATCAATAAACCAACAGTCCTTACCAGTGGCAGCATCATGATAGATGGAGAAAAGATTGAAGATGTCAACGATTTCATTTTACTTGGATCCACAATCAACACCTGTGACAGCAGCGGTGAAGAAATCAAAAGATGTGTTGCATTGGAGGAATATGCTATCAAAGACCTCTTTAGAGTTCTAAAGGGCAATATTATCAGTTTCAAGATAAGGCCTGCCTGCCTGATCCAGGCCTTGGGATTGTCATTTACTTCCAATGCATCTGAAAGTTGGATGATTAATAAGGAGACTAAAGAAAGAATTGATGTCTTTGAATTGTGGTGTTAGTGAACAAATCTGTCTTGAAGGAAGTACAGCCGCAGTACGCCTTAGAGGCGAGGATGGTGAAAAGTGGTCCCACTTTGATAGTATTATCAAGAGGAACCAGCCCTAGGACAGAGGGATTATGCTGGGAAAGGTAGAGAGGATCAGCCAACAAGAAGAAGACCCTCGTTGAGATGCATTGATTAAGGTAGTGACTTGAGCATAACAGAGATTGTCAGGATGATACAGGAGAGGGCAAGATTGTTGTTCATAGATTCACTATGAGGTGTTGTTGACTTGACGGCACCGAACAACGTGCAGGTTGTTAGTCCTGCAAACTTGTTTCTTCTCTGAGACTTCGGTTTCCTTCTTTTTCTTTTCTTACAGAATAGTGACCAGTTGTTAAATCTGAGATGACTGCAGACTACAGATCCCAGAAGCTACTCACCTTATTGAGGTGCAGGCTAGCAACTTTGTGCACTATACCTTGCTGATTATATAGGAGAAAGACGGTCAGTCTCCTGTGCACTTCCTGCCTCTGAAAACCCATTGGTGAGGCAGCCGTGAGTTGATTGTTGACTACATGGTCCATAACAGCAGCAACAACTATGCTAATTGACTGAATTATCTCCTGAAGACGAAGGCAATAAGCTTAGAAACCTAGAAAACCAATTTTAAGGAGTGTTTAGTTATATCTGAGAAGTATCTCTTTCCTCTATGAGGATATACACATACACTCACACACATACATGTATATATAGATAATGTCGATTAGTGCACATACATATTACACCACCTGTACACATATGTTACACATATATATGTTCCTGTATACATCCATGTGACCATACACTAGTTTATTTTGTTATTGTTGGTTGTTGTTGTTATGTACCATTGAGTCTCCTGTGACTCATAGTGACCCTATACACAATAGCTCTTAACTCCATCCTTTCCTGAGTCATTCTCACTTATCTGACATGCCTGTTCCCATGATCCCAGTCACTGTGTCAGTCTGTCTTGTTCAGAGTCTTCCTTTCCTGTACTTTGCCTCCACCCTTTCAAGCATGATGTCCTTCTCCAAGGATTGGACCCTCCTGGCAACGTGCCCAAATTAGGGCAGTTGGAGCTTCAAAATTCTTGCCTCCAGAAAGAAAGTTGGTTTCACCCTCTCCAGAACAGACCTCTTTGGTTTTTTTGCAGCCCATGGTATATGTTCAGTATCCTTCTCTAGCATCACAGCTCAAAGGCATCAATTCTTCACAGCTCAAAAGTATCAATTCTTCTGTCATCCTTAGTCATTGTCCAGCTCTCTGATGCATAGCAAGTAATTGCAAAGGCGATGGCCTGGATCAGGTGAACCTTCCTCTCTAGATTGATATCTTTGCATTTCAGCACTTTGGAGAGGTCTTTGATAGCCCACTTTCACAATCCAATTCATCTTTTGATTCCCTGGCTGATGGTTCCAAGAATGTAGATTGTAATGTCAAATATTTGTCATATTCTTTATCATAAACATCTTTTTCTTTGGTTTGCTTCTGGCATTGTTTACTTTGGTCAAGCTGTGCTAATTACACTCACAATCTGCTTTGACTCCTGCTGCATATTCACCTTTAGGGATATCTAAAGTGAAGAGGAGTGGCATCCACTTCCTAAACCACATGCCTCTGGAAACTTGATGAAAAAAGACGATAGTTATAGAAAGGCTTCAGGTCTTTTGTTCATAGGGTTGCTATGAGTCGTGCTTGATTCGATGGCAATCAACAACACACCAAAACAAAGTGAAGAGAGAACGATATCAGTTTGATTTATATTATTGGTTCAGAAGCAGAATAAGAACTTTTAGATCTCAAAATGGAAAATTATTGGGAAATCTCAGATGTCTCCCAATAACATATCAGGAGACACAGTAAAATTTGGAACTAGGGTTAATAGTCCTTTAGTAAATATTCTTTAAACAAGGAAGAAAGAGAGTTGCTTGTTTAATATAATTCTTTCGACTTAATTTCACTTTTGTTGTGCTTTTGTTAAAGGTTGTAAAAGAAATTAAATTTAGGGAGAACTGGACACATTTTAGAAAGAAAAGTTATACTAAAATTTAAAGCCTTCTTCAATAAGTATCTTGAATTGAAAAAGAAAATGCTTAGTTACATAAGCTACAAAATTATATACTGTCTTCTCATTATGCAGTTTTTTTTGTTTGTTTGTTTTTTGTTTGTTGCTGTGTGCCGTTGAGTTGGATCCAACTGGCACTGGCGTTGGAGGAGACTGCCTATCCTTCTCCAGCGGAGCATCTGGTGGATTTGAACCGTGGGCCTTTGGGATTGCAGCGCAGCTTCTTGCCACTAGGCCACCAAACTCCCTTCATTATGCAATCTTATCTAATATTTCTCTCTTTATGCAGTTCTTTTCACCTTATCCATCTTACTATATATTATGCGTTTACTGATTTTTAGTTCTTTCTTATCGTTCTATCTCTGGTAACCATCCAAAACTGTTTCTTTAGCTTTTTATTATAGTGAACGAATACAGTATTCTTTTGTGACGGACTCATTTAACTTAGCATAATATCCTTTAGATTCATCCATATTATGCATTCTTTGTTATTCTTTAGTGTTGCATACTATTGTTCTATTGTGTGTATATACCATACTTTGTTTATCCATTCATTTGATGGGCATTTTGGTTATTTGCTGTTGTAAAGAAAGGTACAGTGAACATGAGTACACAGTTACCTAATTAGGGAGCTCTGATGGCACAGTGGTAAGAGGATGCTCTACAATCCCAAAGGCTTGTGGTTCGAATCCACAAGCTGCTCAGTGGGAAAGGGATGGGCAGTATCCTCCTGTGCGATTTACTGCCTCTGAAAACTCACAGGAAGTTCACTCTGAGTTGGTTTCAACTCAACAGCAAACAACAACAATCTTATTTTACACTGATAGAAACTTGAATTCAGGGAGCATGCTTCATTCTCCTTTTCAGGCAGTAAGCAAATTTTTTTTTTTTAAGTTGTGTATAGTAGGCTAGATACTGGATGCTAAGGTTTAGCTTTAATGATATTCCAGCATTTTCATGGAGGGAGCCCTGGTGGCCTACCAAGTAAGGAGTTACACTGTCAATCCAAAGTTAGACAGTTTGAATCCACCACCTGCTTTGAGGGAAAAAGATGAACAATCTCTTGTGCAGTTTATAACCTCTGATAACCCACTGGAGGGTCTCTGAGTTGGTTTCGATTCTATGACAATGAGCTCGAGTTTTTGAGTCTATCTCATGGAGTTTATGATTTAGTGGAAGAGAGAATAAACAAATCAAAGAGCTGACTCACACTTAAGGAGCTAGAGGCTGATGGGAAACCCCTTGTTTCCATTGGGTTGACAAGATGGCCTCTTTGGGAATGTGCATCTGAATGTAAAATATAAGAAAGATGGAGTGTCAGTAGAAGCTGCTGTGTATGCACAAGCTTACTGCATTCCAGCAGTTTTTTGTTTTTGTTTACAGGACATAGCAAGTATATTCAGTCAGTTTGTTGAATTGAATTTCTATCCTTGACTCTCTCTGTGGTCATCAAGGTAAGGCAGATTGAGCTTTATGTAATTTAACCTATGGCCCTGACCAGAGAAGTACGCAGTCCTAGTCTTAATTGCTTTGTGTTAGTCACATCTTTGTGAAAGTTGTAGAATTTATTTAATGGCAAATACTGTTTAGTCACAAAAATTTGGAGACTTTTTTTTTAAAATGGAGACTGGATCTGCTACCTCAGAGTTGGTTTCAATTAGATAATCTCCTGTACAAGGAATGCTAGACAGTAAGCACATTAAATACTATTGTTTGTGACTAATGAACAAATGCTGTTCAGTCTGCTCTGAGGGCATCATTATGGCACTTAACTGTGAATAATTGAAGAATAAACTCACTGACTGCCTAATATGTCAGTATATTTGCCTTGAGCCCTTGAGTTGAAGTGACTCTGAAGTGGCACTTAGAGTTAGCCCAAGGCTTTCCATGCTGGCAAGCCTCATTGATTTACCAACTGTATTGCTCTAGTTAGGGATTAATGTCAAAATTAAATCATTGAGCTGTGTGCTTGTATTTTATATAGCATTTCCCTATTAGGACAACAAATTTTATACTCTTCTTGGCTGGGTTCAATTTTAATAATTTGTTTGAGGTATTCTTAGACAATGGAGTAATAATAAGCACAAAATTTATTAAGGCATTTTATTCTTAGAGCGAGACATGTTTGCTGATTTCCTCAGTGAACGTCTTGCAGAGACTCCAGTATTGTTTTTAACATCAAGTGTACAGCTTTGGGCCTCTGCTGTTCATAGAACTGTATACCTACTGTTTTTACACTAGATCTGTATCTAATTTATGGTAAAGGGACCACAAAAACAACAAATATTTCTGTTTTGGCACCTAACACCCTTTTAGTTAAGGGTCTGTTGGCATTTCCATTAGAACGTTTTCTTAGGGAAGTTTATAACTTGGCAATTTTACTTGGCTTTGGGCTGAAACCTTGCTATTTCTGTCCAAAAGCAAATTCTTCTACCAATTTCATATAACTGCATTTGCTTTCTTTTATGGTGTGTAGAGGGGGAAGGGCCACCAAAAGAGGTCTTTTTTGATGCTCTCACAGCTGTGTGCACAGTAGTGGTGTGCCTTCTGTTTATTCTTTTATTTTAATCTAAGAATTTATTCTTAATATTTTTAAGGAAGTTATAGTAATGTGATTAAAATGTCTCATTTTTTTAAGTATTCCTCCTTTTGAAGATTTGTACTCCTACTGTGATTTTTATATTTTTTTGGTTCCTTTTTATTTAGTCTTTTCCTGTTATTTATTATTATAATAGGAGTACTTGTGGTGCTGTGGTTAAAGCACTTGGCTACTAACCAAAAAAGTCAATGTTTCAAACACACCAGTTGCTCTGTGGGCGAATGATGGAGCAACCTGATTCCTTCAAGACTTACAGACTTGGAAAGTCTTTGGTCCAGTTATACTCTACCACGGTTCCCTCTGAATCAGAACTGATTTGATGGAAGTGGTTTATTATTTATTATAAACTTAAAAGTACTTTTTTGGCATTGGCTTTTGTTAAGAGAGACTAACACAGTTATTTTGAAAAATCAAGTTCTCTCAATCTGATTGGATATTATTTTTACCTTGTTGTTAGGTTGACAGTTGCTTTTCATCTCACAGTGACTCAGTGTGACAAACAGAACTATTCTGGAGGGTTATTTAGGCCAGTCTTTATGAAAGTGGTTTGTCAGATGACGCTCCTTGGAAGTTCTGGGTAGGTTCAAACCAGCAACCTCTGGGTTAGCATCCAAGCACTTAACCATTATGCAACTTGGGCTTCTTACTAAGATTTTTTTGAGCCTCTTGCATAATTAAAATGTTCTTTAACTTTGTTTGATGGACAAGCCCATGTCCTTCAAAATTATTTCCTTAAAAATATTCAGTGCCAATAAAGAAAATGGGTCAATTACATTATCCATTTACTTTTTTTTATAATTTTGCTTATCCCCCTGTATCTATTAAATATTCTGTCTCTGGGGATACCCTTTTCCTGGATTTTTCTGCAGTTTGCACAAATAGTTCAGAAATGTTTGGTAAATAAATTCTAAGGGGTTCTCTGAAATTAGTCCCAAAGAAAAGGTGCCCATAAAACCTTTTTACATTCTTTGGCATACCTAAGACTTCCCTACAACAGTTATCATGAACAGGAGTCCCTTTATAAGGTGTTAATAAGTGCTTAACACCTTAAAGAAGACTGCAGACTCACAGCCTGAGATAGCATAGTTGAATCTGTTCTAATGATTTTTAAGGAAATTATGGAAGAATGGACTGAGAAAGGCATGGTGATCATTTTGCTCAATGTTTGTATTATTGCTATTGTTATTTTTAGTGGTAATAAATACTACTTCTAGCAATAACTTAGGTGCCCTCATAGTGCGGTGGTTAAACCCTTTGCTGTTAAACCAGTTCAAACCTGCTAACCACTCCTCTGGAGATAGATATAACACTCTGCTTCCATAAGGATATACAGCCTTGGGAGCAGTGTGGGGCAGTTCTGCTTTGTCTTCCAAGGTCCCTATGGGTCAGAACCAACTCTCTGGTGGTTTGATTTTGGTTTAACAACAGTCTAATTTGTTTTTAAGAATTTGCTCTTTCAGAACATTTGCAATTCCCTCATTTCCAAATCTGAGGGCCAAATTTTAATTACATTGCAATTTCCAACCCAATAATTATTATTATAAGGGTTGCTCCTGCCAGAGGCTGTCCTGGGGCAGAGGGACACTGTGTTCTCTTTACATGGTTATGCTGTGAAGTGTATGGATAAGGCAGGGGTCCTGCCTGGAGTAATCCCAGGGAATTTTTAATGTCCTTTAATTGCTGTTCAGGATGTAAGTCAGACCAGACACAATTGGGTCTGGCCAGGTAGTGCAAGACTGCTTCACAGTGTTTATATAAAGGTGAAATAGAGTTTGCAAATAATCTCCTGAAGCTATTATTTATCTGTCATTTATTTCTTATTAGCATCTTTATTAGCATTATTTCAAAATGGTATGAAATGTCTGCCAATAAACATTTTATATTTTATATCTTTATTTTTGTTTTGCCAGAAAAGCATTAAGAGTAAAGTGGAAAGAGGATATGAAATTAAGAATTTGACATGAACTGTGTCAGTTCGATCTGCTGTTAGACTTATTTGCAGTTGCCAAGCTGTCTGATTTTCTTAAAGACAATTTAAAAATATTAACTCATGGAAAGTCTTTCTGCAGATACCATAAAAACTCCATTTTGTTTTGTATTTTTTTGGCTGTTTTATTGTTTAAAAAAATTTAATATGTACAATTGTATAGTAGCCACCACCCTCCCTCTTTGGCCAAGGGAGATATGACATTATGGTTTTCTTCTGCCTTGAAGTAATTTAAATCTGACCTGAAGGCTTTTTGGTTAGTTTAATTGATTGGTTTAAAATGGAAAAATTTTAAAAATTGCTTTTTGTATTTAGCTTATATTATCTCCTTGGAGGTTTTTTGGTGTGTGTTTTTAAAAAACTACAAAGAATTTCAGCGTTAGTACCCAACATACCCAACATATCTATTTTTTAAAATCATCTGTTCAGTTTGTCAGACTTGTTTATACATTACATCCTGTAAGAGGGCATTGTTCTTCGAGAGCTGTGTTTTCTTGTTTTTTGGTGTTTTTTTTTTTTTAAATGAAAGATAATGTGAAGAGGTAAGGCACATAAATAGTGTTATCATCAATTCTATTTCATTTCCTGTGATTATTCTTACATGTGAGAGTAATACTTACTCTCAAATGGCCAACATTTTTAATGTACTATGTCCGTATTTTAAAAGAGTAGAGAAATAGTCTTGGCAGACACTGAAATAGTTAATTGGCTTTTCTAGCCAACTTTAAGTTTGTAAAACTTTCTGAAAATCAAGAAGGGGGAGGGGAGAATTTTTCTCTACATTAATGCCATATTTTATTAACCTTTTAACTTAGGCTATTAAAGCTGCCCCCCCCCATGCAATTTTTCATTGATTAGCACCGAGAGAAAGGAAGATGGTTCATTTGCAATAATTGCTGAATATCTGAAAATATTTTCGTTAAAATAGATATTATAGTTAAAAGAATCATTTTGACATTAAATCTTGTGTAGAGATGAGATTTTCCTAAAAACAAATGATAATTTTGCTGAAGAAATAAATTCAATACCATAATTTGAGACCTGTAATCTTTAATAGCAAACTTTTAAAAACAGCGTTTAGCAGTATTTGATGGTATCTCATGGTGTTTAATTGGGCAATACTTTTATATTCTTATTAGTACTTGCGTAAAATCAACAGCTTTTCATGATCAGGAATTTACATCTTAAATCTTGCACAGTGCGGTTAGGAAATAGACTGAGCTGCACTGGATATTTTGAAGTTAAGTGTAGGAAAAGTGTTCATATGATGTGTCAAAGTTAATTTCTGTGATACACCAGAGCTGAGAGAGAAACAGAATTTGGGTGAATACATTGTTCTTTTCCATTTTTAGCTGATAGTTTGGACTGAAGACTGCAAAGTTAAATTTTTAGGAATTGTTACTACTCCAAGAGGGAACATAAACTGTATTGAACAGAATTTATTTTGCCTGTTAAAAAGTCAACCTAAAACTAGAGTTAATTAGTTTACATTATGACATCATTTCTAATAGAGACTTACACTGGTACAGAGTGAAGAGGAGCCACATCAGGTGAGCCGACTGCTACCCATATGGGGCTTTAAGATAATGATGAGTTTAAATT
This sequence comes from Elephantulus edwardii, assembly GCF_000299155.1. Classification (NCBI taxonomy): domain Eukaryota; kingdom Metazoa; phylum Chordata; class Mammalia; order Macroscelidea; family Macroscelididae; genus Elephantulus; species Elephantulus edwardii. The sequence goes on along the minus strand of NW_006399932.1, from coordinate 3,377,042 downwards.
TCCTCTTAGAGCTAAGTGAGAATAAAACTGGAGGCAATAAATACTCTTGGCCAAAGCCATTAAATGAAAAAGCTGGGAATTCTCCAGCTCTTGACTTAAATTGTTTGTTTATCAGCTGGCGCCTAGTCTGGAGTCAAGAGCTGGAGATTTCTATCTGTGACAGAACTTTGAAACTCTTGCAGGACACTTTCATTTCAACTTAAGGTAACTTGAGTTTATAGCTTTGGCTTTAAAGATTACTAATGATTTACTCATTTCCTTACCATTTAACCAGAGTGGACTTTTTCCCAGGAAGGGATCTGTGTTTATTTAGGGCCTTTGTCTGCGGAGGGATTAAAAGGCAGCCCACCAGCATTGTGAACTTGATGGTAATAAAAGGTCACCAAAACACACCGTAAAAACATTCTTACCATGGAATTAATTATACAGTGTAATTTTACAAAGCGACTTGGTTACTCCCGCTCTACCCCTCACTCTTAAATATTTCATCTTTTGAAAATGAAAGCTTTGGTCCCGTTTTGAGTTTTTTTTTTTTAAATAATTTTGCTTTTATGGCATTTAATTACTAAGGAAAGGGTCATGTGTATCCTTGCATTTAATTGCGTAAAAATCTTAAAATTCTTGAATAAAAGGTATCATTTATTGTTGACTTACGGGATGAATAGCTTATTTGAAGGAAGATGAGTAAGGGAGCAGTGAGGGAATGGTTGGGAATTTGTAGACCTACAGCCTGGACTCACTGAACAGTGTCTGTGCCACCAGGTGGCATCACATCCAAACAGGCTTGTGATGAAAGGAAGTGTTTAAAATGAGAAAGAACCCATATTTTTAGGTTTTACTTTTGTAGTGGGCTTAAAAATACATCTAATTTCAAGGTTGATTAAATGTCTTCAAAGAACTAAAAAAACCTCTAAACTTTGCATATTGCTTGTTTTTTGGTTGTTAAGGCTGAACTGAAAGTAAATAAAACAGAAACACTTGCAAGGGAAAGGGATTCTTACTCTTTTACTAAAATGAACATTTTACTTTTGATTATTTTTTGTCCTTGACTCCACGCTGGCATGGGTGTCCTGCTTATAATTACCCTCACATATACCCAGAAAACTCCTCCGTGTGGCAAATAAGCCCCTACCCACCCAACCAGCCCTGCCCCTGCCCTTGTAAAAAGGTGTCAGCAGGTTTCCATGTATGGGAATTTTTAAAAAGAGGTAAAAAAACCTCTGAAAGGTGCAAGTTAGTCCTTTTCACAAGCCTAACCATAAGATTCATTAGGCAGTTCACATTCATGTCTTAAAAGCTGCTTTTCAGAAAGTAAATTCTTGCTGTTTCCTGTACTGGTTTTGAGGGGGGTCTTTATAGTCCTTTGAATCCAGCTCACTTTAGGAAAGTGATAATATAAAGGAGGGGGAAAGGCTCATTATAAATTTTATAAAAGTGAGATTTTTCTCATAAAATATGTATCAGTGTTCTATTTTTATGAACCCGTAAATATAAGTTAATAAGCTGTGGCAGAAACAATTAAATTATTTAATACAACTACCCAGGTGCCATTTTGTAAAATCTGATCTATGATATGTTGTCAGAATAAATAAGGTTTGCTGTGCATGCTATTGATTTTTTATTCTTTTAAAAAAATGTATTCACCAAGCAGAGAAATATTTAATGCTTAGCTTTGATCATTTATCAAAAAGCTGTATGAAATGCCACTTATTTTATACTCTTGGCTCTTCACTGAGGCTTCTTAATGTTTAAGAAACGTATACATTTTCAAAGTGAATGTTTGACCTCCCACCTTGATATTTCTGTTTTAAAGCAAAACCAAAAAGCCTCCCTCTCCCTCTATATTTTTAATAACTTGATTTGAATATGTGTTAGACTAATGTTTCAAGTATGCCTGCTTCATTCAGTATTACAAAGAAAATTTTTTCTTTTCTTTTAAAAATTGACAGTTTCACCTTTGAAAGTAGTCTAGACAAAAGGTACCCGAGACACTTGACCATGAATATTTTGCATTTAAACTTGATACAACAGTCTGCTCTTTAGCTTTGTTGTATACTGATATTTCTACTTCTTTAATATCAAAAAGCTGTAGTGGTTTCTCTTTATAGATTGTGCCTGTGTTCTAGAATTGCCTCCTGCTGTCCATGAATTGCTTCTTGGCTTGTTGTGTTAGAATTTCTCACTAGGGTTTTTGTGAGCTATGAAGCCAACATAAAAAAAAAATTGATACAGTAAACTGGATTAATAAAAAAATTGTGCTTGCTATATATAATTATAATTGAGTAAGTCACTTGGCCCAGCACATTCATTTTGTGTAACAAGAATAAGCATATGCAAATTTCATATAATAATATGCATAAATTTATTTATTTGCTCATAATGATTGTATTTTTTTTAGTAATCCCTATAATATTAAGTGATTTCCTCTCCATTCCAAAAATCAACTTTTATTTTATTTAAAAAATAATAGGCATTGGAATTCTTATTCCTTAGGGTGTTTGTTATTTAATAATGAGGCATTTAGATTTGGGCTTTCTCTTTTCAGTTGAAAATCGCTTTGGTGTAAGTGAGTGTTGCCATGGGAACCTCCAAGTAGAAATAAAAGGCAAGACTGTTTGAGTGGAGGAGGGAGGTGATGCAATAAAATACCACCGGCCTAAAAGATCTAGTCTGTGTGTGTGTCGGGCAGGGAGGGCTCTGCTTAGGATGAGAAGAGCAGAGCAGATACTGCAGAATTGCAGAACGAAAAGTTAAAAAGCGAAACCATTTTATTCTTGGCGATTCATAGGTGGGGATGTTTTAAAATTGGAAATTTAATTCTTAATTATTTGCCTCTGGTAGGGGACCTTCACGTACTTGATAGGTAAACTATAAATGGAACATATTTAACATCATTAATAGCTGGATAAAACATTTAATTCAATGAATTAGAATGTTAAGATTTCTGTCTCAGAGATAGCTTTAATCATAAATTGTATTAGAAGTAGTTGCCATACTCAATTCTTTGTTAGTTATATGAATTACTTTTTTAAAAACTAAAATTTTGTTGACTTGGAGAGAAAGTTAATATGACTTTCAAAGAAAAGCTGACAGGCTTTATGTTATTTCTGAAATATGTTTAGAATGAAGTCTTTTTGGTACTTTTCTGTAAATATGTAGGTAAGAAAACAGTTGACTTTCTGTGTCTTCATATACAATACTAAAAGACTTAAAAAATAACTAAAGCAAGAACCAGTAGCAATAAAAAAACCCCCACACAAACTTAATAGTAGATTGTTTTCTATCTATTCTATGGGAACACCTGAGTAGCTGCTGATAAAGATAATTAAAGAACAGCCAGTTTAATTGTCTTAAAAAGTAGTGATTTTGGGTTCTCTACATGTAGATGACAAAAACAATTCAGTTATGCCCAACAGTGAATTAGCCTGATAGAGTGCAGCGTGAGCGTCACAGCTTTTCCCTGCAGATTTTGATTGTCAGATACATGTGGGAAGGCCTGGGAGGAGAAGACTTATCAAAAACTATCTAAGCTTACCTTTCTAGACAAACCAGAGAACTAGTAAAGCTGCCAAGGTAATAAAACGGGGGACATTTTTAAATTAAAAAGAGTAATTGACATTTTTTTAAAGGGATGTAGGAGAAGAAGGGGGCACGGAACATATAAACACAGCTATTTTTACCGCTCCTCTGGCCGGGAGATATCAGATGTGGATTAACCAGTGGTGAAAATGTCTTGTTCCCAACTGGGTGTATACTGATGCTGTAAATCTCTTTAGGGGTGGGTGAATATGGGACTGGATAAGGGGATATAGAGAAGTGAACTGGAATGCGAAGAGTTTTGTCACGAGGGGACTTTGTAGCATATAGTAGAAATTGAGCAAAGAATTACAAAGAGTGTTGGCATATAAAAGTGACCAAGTGGACCCTGTGAGCAGCACGAAATAATTAATAATTGTGAGAGAATGCTTACTCATCAATACTTTTCATTTTCTAAAAAGAGACTGTAAAATGTCCAATCAGGATAACTACTTTTAAGCATAATTTTGGCATTGTATATCTTCTTAGTTCTAGACTTGGCTGTTTATTTGTTTTTTTTGTTTTTTAAAGAACCCAGTGAATTTGTGAGGAAGGAACTGGAGAGAATAATGTTAAGTGAATTAACTCAGTCTCATAAGGACAAATAACTGTATAAGGCCATTACTGTAGAAACAGAAAGATAGCTAGTAAACTGTGTCTGAGGGTTGGTGGGGGGGAGGATAGGAGCAGAGGAGTGAGGATCGGCAGGAGGGTAATCATAGGGTCGCACAATTTGATGGCTGAAGGAAGGGATGGGTAAAGGAAATGGAAAAGATCTATGTATACAAACTTCATAAATAAACCAGTATAAAATAAAATTTTCTTTTTTTAAAAAAAAGAACTCAGTGAAATTGTACTTACTGAAAAAATAGATGATGGGAGAGATAAAAAGTCAAGTTTATTTTAAATATGAGAGTGAAAGTATAGGCAACAGTATCCGTGTTATTTTTGTTGAGGCTTTGCCTTCTGCTTTTTTATTTTCCCGCTCTCACTTTAAAAAGATCTGGCAGTCTTAACAGGGTAGAAAACATAAAAGAGTCATACAGCTTTCTCAGTAATATGTGAATTCAGAGATCATTTTTTAAAATCACAATCAAATTTTTTAAATAAGTTTCTTAAAAAGAGTTTTGTAGAGGGAGCTAATGTTTATTAAGTACCTCTCGTTTGTCAGGCTCTCATACTGGTAGTTAATGTATTTTAGAACATATAATCCTCACAGCATCCTCATGAAATAGAGGTTCAATTAAGAGAATTTATGACAATGTGTAGTAGTTATAAAATTTGGTCTGATACAGAAAAAGAAGACATTTCAAATAGACAGTACAAAAATAATTATGGTAGAACTACTATCTTCAAATTTGGAATTTCTGTTGGCTAGAATATTGAGAAGACTCTGTTGATTTATTTAAAATAAAATCAACAGAAATATGTTTCCAAACTGATTGTTAGTCACTGATAAACGATACTTCTTGGACACATTCAACTCAAAGTCAGCCCAACTATGGAATGAGTCTTTTTAAGTAGGTAACCTAAAACAATTTTCTTTTTTAAGTAATTGGAGCCAGTTAACTAGAGGAATAAAAGGGATAAGAAAATAATGGGATCAGAAGTGAAAACCAACAGTTTTAAACTTCCTGAAATAACTTCCTTTAAGCGATCTTTGGAAGCTGGAATACGAAAGAGTCAAAGAGTGTTTTTCCTCTTTGGCTGTGTCACCAGAATATGAGGACACACATATTTTTCTTATGTTAACATGTATTTTAGAACTTTCATTTTCAAATAAAGTATTCACTGAATGTGTTTTTACAGTTTCTCAAGCACCAAAAATTAGCCTTTACAAAATACTACTAAGAATACTGTGTGCATGATTGAACAGTAAGTAATAAAGATTTTCAAATCCATTTCTAGTATTATTCAACCATTTAGTTCATTGCTTAATAATAGTAGTAGTAAGATATACCATTTAGTTGTTCTGACTTGACATCACAACTCTCATATTGGTGTTTTACTGAAATAGTGATTAGACATTGGGAACTGATTATTTTCATCTTGTCATTATTTTTCCCCTCTCCCAAATGCACATAGTATTTAGTATTACTGACAGAAATATGTTCCAGCAGCTTTTAAGAGTGTGTGTGTGTGTGTGTGTGTGTGTGTGTGTGTAAAAATGAGCAAAAGCTATTTTTTCTACCTAATTTAGAATCATATTAAAGCAAAAATGAAAGCTCATCCTGGCTCAACTAAAATACAGATTTCAGTGAAAGCTGTGAGAATATCCAGTATGTATGACATTTTTGTTTTGCTAATTTTCTGTCACATTTTTCCTGAGATCAACAAATATACCAAAGACCCTAATTGTTAGTGTGTTTCTGGAAAACAGAAACAAACCTCACCCAATGTCATAATTTACATATTCTAGGATCCAATATGTAAAATATGACTTGTTAGTTGAGTGTTTAAATAGCTAGAATATCTAGTTTCACGACTCTGATTTCTAGCACCAAACATAATTAGCAGCAGTTTGGAAAGAAGAGGAGAGACCCTTCCTGTCCTTACATTATTGTGTTTAAAGAAAAGAAAACAGCATTCCCTTTACTGTGTGGTTCAGAGCATGGAAAAAAGGGCTTCTAGTTTCCATTTCACTCTGGAAGTCAGTTCTGAAGCTTTCATTTTCATTTATCTCCATAATATGAAGACTCCAGGCTTGTTAAATACCAAAGGCATTATTTCCAGAAATGTTTACTAGATAGGCTTTTGTGAAAAGAAATGGTAAAAAAACCATGACTTTTTTTGATATCTGACCCTGGGGTAAAGTTCCAAGAGAAGAATGATGATTGCTGGTCAGAAAGTTGCACAACTGGATAGTAAGAAAAACTGGAGATGAGCCAGTTCTTGGTTTTGAGTGGTTTTACTCTTCCTGTTGTTGGTTGGATTGGAAAGGGCCTTTAGTGGGTCATCTGATTATAGTAGGACCAAGGGCAAGCATTGCTTTGCCTGACTTGAGTAATGTCATTTTTTTCTAACTAGAGTGACTTATAATAATGAGGTTTTTTATTAGAGACAAATGAGCAATTCTTGATCTTTTCCTATGCTGAAGATAGAAGGGTGATACTTCTGTAAGTATGCTAATGTGTACATATAACAAGTGTGGTTTTTTGTTTGTCTGATTTTGTGTTTGTGTTGGGTTTTTTTTTTTGTTTGTTTGTTTGGTTTTTTGTTTTATTTTTTTTATTTTATGGTGAGAAAAATTTGTATTTAGAATTAGCCAGCTGGACTCAGTTTAGATGATCCCAATTTTGTTGGCAACATCCAAAGTATCACAATACAGGGCAAGTCAAACATTAAGTCTTCTTCTCTCCATCAGGCCTAATCAAGGAGTTGACCTTGGCCACATCAGTGTCACAGAGCTTCTTTACAGCTTGCTTGATCTGGTGCATGTTGGCTTTGACAGCTACAATGAACACAAGTATATTAATATTTTCTGTCTCCTTCATGGCTGACTCAGTGGTCAGGGGACACTTGATGATGGCATAGAGGTCAAGCCTGTTTCTCCTGGAGGTGCTCTTCTGGGGGTATTTGTGCTGCCTATGGAGTCTCAGTGTCTTAGGCCACTGGAAGGTGGGTGATGTGGGGATCTCTTTTTTTTGTGGCAGTGGATGCCCTTCAGGACTGTCTTCTTGGCCTTTATTGGCTTTGCTTTGGCTGCAGTTTTGAGAGGGGCAGGGGCTTCCTTCTTTGCTTTCAGCACCTTCATAGAAAGGCGACAAGTGTGTTTTCATGAAGGGGAAAGAGAATTGTAATGAGCTTAGAGGTAAAGCAAGACCCCTAGAATAGCCCTTCCACTTAAAGGAGAAGACTAGGGGATTTGTATTTGTAAAAAGTGAAATAAACAAATAAGCATGAGGAAGGGGCAAGGAACCTGTTTCCATATAGTAATTTTAATGTATATTCTGAACATCTCTTACTAAATATATTTATAGTTGAGCACCAAAATAATCTCTCAAGGAAACTTTGGTGTTAAGTTTGTAGTTTGCATATATGAGTGCCACAATTTTGGAATGAGTTTTGTGCAAAGATACTTTCGGAATGAGCTATCTGTGGTTTCACACCTCAACCGTTTGCTATTTCCCACCCGTAATCTTTGAAAATAACAGATGTGTTTGTGGGTGTGTATCTTTATGTGATTCTTCTTCACCCTTGTCAAAACAAAAATATAGGAATCTAAGAAATACAACATTATATCTCTTACTTTCTCCAGATTTCATAGTAACTTAAATGCTTTCCATTTGGGATTTTTTTTCTTTTAAAAAGAAAACTAGAAAGAAAATGAAAATTTATAATATTTTCCTTTGTTTTAGTTCTGAGTTTTAAATGTTCTTGAATTCTTTATATAATGATACTATATATACCCCATTATAGAACCACAACAAACATCTAATTAGAATTTTTCTTCCAAATTATTTTTTTAAATGGGGAAAGTAGAAAAAATGATAGTATTTTTAGCAAATGACTACAGTAAATAGTAAATCACACAGGAGAGTACCCAACCTTCTTCCTGCAAAAGGGCTATTGAATCTGAACTGTGTGCCTTTGAGATTGCAGTGCAACTTTTTTTTGCCACTAGGCCACTAGGGTATTTTATCCTTTTTTCATACCCATTCAGTCTGTATGCTGAGCAGATAATTTGTGAATTATTTATAAAAGAAGAACGTGGCATAAGGATTGGAGAAAGATTTACCAACAACATGTGTTATGCAGATGATACAATCTTGCTGAAAGTGAGCAAGACTTAAAATGCTTGCTGCAGAAGATTGAAGACTATAGGCTTCAGTATTGATTACATCTCAATATCAAGAAAACAAAGGTTCTTACCACCAGACCAATAGGCAACATCATGATGGATGGAGAAAGGATTGAAACTGTCAATAATTTCATCTTACTTAGATCTACCCTTAGTACTATACTAGTCAGGAGATCAGGAGACTTACAGCTTTGGGCATGTCCACTGTCAGGGACCTCTCCAAAATACTGAAGAGCCATGATGTCAGTTTGAAGACTAAGTGGTGCCAGATTCAAGCCATGGCCTTTTCAGTCAATGCTGCATATCTGAGAGCTGTGCAATATTGAGTAAGGATGACAGAGGAATTGATTCCTTTTAGTTGTAGTGTTGGAGAAGAGCACTGATTATACCATTGATTGCAAAAAAAAAAAAAAAAGAAATCCAAACAGATATGTCTTAGACAAAGTGCAGCCAGAGTGCTCCTTAGAGGATAGGAGGACAAGGCTTTGGCTTACTTATTTGGGGCTTGTTGCTAGGAAAGGTCATTCCTTGGAAAGGAATAGATTACATGCTTGGAAAAGTGGAGAATCAATAAAAGAGAGACTTTCACCCCAACGAGGTAGGTTGGCACAGTGAGTTCAGTAACACGCTCACATGTATCAGAGATGATGAGGATGGTCCAGAATAGGACAGCATTCAGATCTGTTGCTCATAGGGTCACATAAGCACAGCACCTAATAACAACACCACCAACAGTAAAACATGTGAAAGCCAGAACCTGTGAAAGGCAGAAACCTGTCAAAGAAGGAAAATGCAAATATTTTCCATCAAACCAACAATAGAGAAGTGGTAAGTGTGCACCATCTTAAAGGCAGAAAATGCATGAGACCCAGAAAGCCAGTCTGTGAAATTCCAGCTACCACAGGTTTCACTCTACTTTTATTTGTGTTTTAATCATAATTTTTAGGTGTATAAAATAAGCATAAAGGATTAAAAGTAAAGCGTAAGATGTCACAATTTGTTAATTGCCAGAGAAGAAGGGCAGGAATGATGTATACTGCATTGCAACAGATGAGGGAGAGAACTGTTTAAAAAGGATATATGATTAGGTATTATTGTCATGTCAGGAGTCCAGAATGAAGACTGCACAGTGCAATGGACTTGGGGGGAGGGATTGCATAGCAATGAAAGAGTCTTTCTTTAACTTATGAAGGAGAAAAATGAATTGTGGGGAAAGGCGTGGGCAGGGAGAAAAGTGCAACAATGAATGACTGGAAGCCCTAAGTCTCTGTAAACTTTCATTAAAATGAATTTTAAAAATTGTCTAATTGCATTAGTTTCCTTCCCCATGTTTTCTGTAAAAATTCCATAAATAAGAAATACTTTTCACTTTTGACTCTTCATTAGTTTGAGCCCCAAGATGACATTTTATAAATGTTTTCCTTTGGACTTAAGTCTTAGCTTTGATGGAGTTTTACTGGTATATCCTTCATTTGTGAATCCTTGTCAGTTGTATGGTGTTTACTTTCTGAAATCTCTTCTTAAAGGATTCTTTCTTGTAAGGATCTAAACCTGCTTGAATAGGCATCAGTTTCTTGCTGTTAATGTGTGCAGCATCTAGCCTTTGTTTCACAGAAGTGCTTGTGGTTGTACTGTGTCTAGTTTAAGTGGAACCCAGTTTGTCTTGTCCCTGCTTATGAATGCGCACACTTTCTGCTTTTCTCTTCTGTTCTCAATGTAGTTTTTGCAGTGAGATGTTGATAAAGCTTGCGTGGGAAAGAAGTCCTCGTTTCCTGCCTTTGTTGGTATTTGTGGGTCCCTAATCTCCTCTGAGTCTTAGGCTGCGCATCTGAACTCGGGGTGGGTAGTTTTTATGGTTGAGGAAGAGGGGAAAAGATAGTATAGAAGCAATTCCTGTGTCGGTCTGCAAAGCGCAGATTGCATTTCTCTTGTGGTGGTTTTAGGTTTATGGCCCTTTTTTTGGAAAGTGCTCTTAAGTGTTTGCAGAGCTTTATCTTTTTCTGGTGTAGATGGAGTTGTCCTCTGGTGGTTTTGATCAGTCTGATAAATCTTGTACTAAACCTGTGTTTGGTGGAAGTTTTATCTAGGGAGATTCCTGTCATTTTTCCTCCTCCCCCACAAAAAAAAAAAAAAAAAAAAAGGAATTACCTTATTCCAAACTGTTTAACAAACAATCACAGATCAACAATAATAATGTGTCCTTCTCATAGATGGGTGTAGGATTTTTACCTTCCATGTCTCTTTTGAAAATATTTAGGAATAAAAACCCTAAATGATGGCCCTTTTACTTTGAAGTAATTTAAAACGTAGAAATAGTTCAACCTTTTTCTTCAGGGCACATAGGGTACACTGTCCAGGGAATGAGGAACTTACTTATTTTATAAAAGACAAATGAAAGCAGGTGAGTTGTACAATTCTGTTGTTGTTGTTATGTGCCATCGAGTCACTTGCGACTCATAGCGACCCTATGTACAAGAGCCCTAAATGCTGTT
>NW_006399932.1:3362581-3363983 GCF_000299155.1 Elephantulus edwardii | reverse complement strand
TCTCTGTTCCCAACTTTTGCGTTCCAGTCGCCCATTATTATCAATGCATTTTGATTGCATGTTTGATCAACTTCTGACTGCAAAAGTTGGTAGAAATCTTCCATTTCCTCCTCTTTGGCTCTAGTTGTTGGTGCATATATTTGAATGATAATGGTATTCACTGGACTTCCTTGTATGCATATGGATATTATCCTATCACTCACCACATTGTATTCACAGAAAAATTATTTCAAATTCAGAGAATGCAGTCTTTATTCTCTGATAAGGTTCTACACTCATAAACATAGCTTTCTAAAAAGAATTTACACCTGAAAATGATTCTTGGTGCATATTTCTGATATTTAAGAGGTATTTCCCTCTTTCAAGCCATTTTTAAAGTAGAAATCTGATTTGACTAGTAAGTAATATCATGGTAATTATTTATGCAGTTATAGTAAGACTTCAGGTCTTTTGTTCAAAGGGTAACTATTGATTGTGCTCAACTTGACGGCAGTCAACAATAACAAAAACAATAGCTTTTAGGCAGCTCTGTGGTCTGATGGGTTGGGATTGTGCTGCTAACCTAAAGGCAAATGGTTCGAATCCATCAGGTGACCCTTCATAGAAAGATGAGCAGTCTCCTGTTTTGTGATTTACAGTCTCTGAAAACCCAGTAGAGGGTCAGTTATGAGTTGGTTCTGGCTGGACAGCATAACATCAATTAGTTTTACCTAATGTTGTGGTTTATCTTGTATATTTTTCAGATTCCTACTTTTATATATTCCTACCTTCAGTAATTTGGAACAAGAAAAGCCAGTATGACAGCTAGGAATTAGTCTTTCTGTTGTTTCATGTAACTGGTATATAATATATTATATATTAGTATATAATATACTACTTTGTACTTTTAAATTACTACATAATGTTCTAATGTGCAAACAGACTCTAGGTTGTTTGTTGTCTTTTGGTGTGTGAATTATTGACCAGAAAACCAATGTGTACACTTTCATTCAGATCACAATAAACAGTTAATGTTGTTGAGTACTGTAGTCCCAACCGACCCACAGCTGACCCTCCAGCAGATTTTCAGAGGCAGTTAATTGCACAGGAGGAGATTGCCCATCCTTCTGTGGAGCAGCTGGTGGCGTCGAGCTGCATGCCTTTGGGATTGCAACGCAGCTTCTTGCCACTAGGCCATCAATGCTACCTAAACAGTTAATAATAAAAAAGCTGCTCTGAATATTCTCAAATATGGATCTTTATATGTCTGTATAAATACCTCAGAGGGACAAATTAAAAGAAACGGTATTACTTGGCCAAAGAGTATGTGTGTATTTAAAGTTTTAAAAGATATGGTCAGTTTTTGTCACATAAGTTTGTATTTCTTCCAACAGCATAGGAGATTACTTATTGATACCCTTGC
>NW_006399932.1:3359366-3360711 GCF_000299155.1 Elephantulus edwardii | reverse complement strand
CCATTTTGGTCTTTTCTTCCTCTTCTGTCTTTGCAATGACCGTTAGCACTCTTCCTGGATGATACCCTTGATATCCTCCCACAACTCATCTGGCCTTTGTTCATTAGTGTTCAAAGCCTCAAACCTGTTCCTGAGATGGTTCTGAAATTCAGGTGGGATAGAACTGACTCAGGTTATCTTTGTATTTCTTTTTTTAGTCTTATAGATTACAAAATTTTATATGGTTTTTGTTTGTTATATTTTCTTTCTTCAATTTATGAGTTCATTTGAATATATTAAAAATATTCTTGTCTTTTTCTCCCTGTATGTATGTATGTATTTATTTATTTGTACATGTTCTTTTTTAATTAATTCATTCAGCAACTGTATATTGAGTGCTTAGCATGTCAGGTTCTATCCTAGGCACTTTTTGTAATTGATATGTGTGAATGTTAATTATGACATGTTCATGTATTTATTTATTCAACAATATTTAGCCAGTATCTGCTATGCACTAAGTTCTATTTTAAGCTTGAGAAGAGAGCGTTGAAAACATGTACATGCATGTACACCCTCATATTCCTGCCCTTATGGAGGATGTGTTCTAGTGAGTTTAAGTATGGGGAGATGTAAATATTGCTGATATTTTCTGCCAGTTGCAGAATTTTAACATTTTTATGTAATCTTACCCATAAGTAAGGCTTCTGAGTTTTATGTCTTGTTTAGAAAAGCCCTACCCTTTCCAAAATGATTTATTTTTTTTTTTCCTTTTAACTATTTTCTTGTTTTGTTTAAAAAATTTAAATCTTTGAATATATTTTCTTTTTTGGTAGAGAATGTGAGGCACATAACTTTCTTTTAAAGTCCATTTAATGACCCACCTTTTTTCTCCATTAATTTCTAATTCGGTCTCCATGCTCCTGAATTGATAGCTCATTGCTCTTTTTCCTAAGGTGAATGTTTCTGATTTCCTTTGTTTTGTTTTTCCTCCCCAGGAGGGCCGTCTTTCATTGTTCTCCTCGTGCCCTCCATGTTTTTCTAGATAATATTTGCATTTTATTTTGTTCAAGTAGACATGAAAATTATTTTATCATGTGTCTCCAACAAAATTCCATTACTCTTTTTACTTCAATTACTGAATTAATTTAGCAAGAATGGACATATTTACAAGATCTTCTCATCTAAGAGTAAGAGTCGCTTATAATTGGTTTTTGGTTTATTTGGTATTTCTTCCTAGGATTTCAAATTTTTCTTGCTGTAGTTGCTACATATCTGTTACATAGTTTAATCTGTAGTCTTTTTTAATCTTTGTATTGGTCTTCTAAATAAAATGTCTTCCTTGTATCTTCTAACTTACTGTTATTTG
>NW_006399932.1:3348237-3358850 GCF_000299155.1 Elephantulus edwardii | reverse complement strand
TGGGGTGTGGGAGTGTGTTTGTGTGTACTTACTGTCAAATCGGATCTAACCTGTACAGGAGGAGATTGTCCCTCCTTCTCCAGCTGAACTTCTGGTGGATTCGAACCGCTCACCTTTGGGATTGCATAAGTTTTATATCTTTCTTAACTAATTACACATTAGCTGAATAATGATGAGTAATAGTTGTAATAATGGTTGCCCTTGTCATTTTCCTGATGTTAATGAAAATAATTTTAATGATTTGATCCAAAATATAGTGGTAGCTTTTCATTTGAGACACATGTCCGGGTGGAGGCCTTACATGCAAGAGATGTAGAGATCTCATCTTATTCTTACTTTAATATGCTTATATTACACATTTCCTGAACAAATTGCAGCCATGTTTCTATTATGGGCCAGATACTGGCACTGGGATAACTAGGCAGTTTCTGCTCCTGGGGGATTTATTGTCTAATTTGGAGTGGGAGATGGGGAGGTAGGATTAACCAGATGATGATCAAAACCCTTACAGTATTCTTATCATGGAGATGATACAGAGGGGGTACATTTGGGTACAGCGGCCTGGAAACCCACTGCTTTGACCTGATTCTTACATAGTGACCCGGGAGAACAGAGTGAAAGTGCCCTGTAGGATTTCCAGTCTTCACTGAAGCAGCCTGCCTCATCTTCCTCAGAGCAACTAGTGGGCTCAAAAGCGTCCTAATGCTTTAGCCACAGAGCCACCAGGGCTCCTCATGAGATTCTCACCCTCATTTGTGGAGTGGACTCTGACTCATGTTGATGTTCCATCACATTTTCCAGGCTGTAAATCTTTACAAGAGAAGAGTTTGGTTAGCAGTCCAAACTGTGCCTCCTTTGGGCTAAGTAGGAACCAGAAAATCAAACCCAGTGCCATCAAGTAAATTCTGACTCAGTGATCCTGGGGTGGTGGTTGTGAGGCAGGTGGTAGTGTTGTTCCATGCTGTCACGTCAACTCCAACTCATACTGACCCTTTGTACAACAGAACAAAACCTAATTGTGTGCCATCTTTACATCCTCTGCTGGGCTCACCCACATTGTTGCAGCGACTCTGTAGGAGGACAAAGGGAGATTTTTCATGCTGTTGGAAAGTTTTCTCTAAGAAAGTAAGCAATGGCTTGTGATCTTGAAGGATAAAAATTTTGAAGAGAAGTAAGGACATTGCAAATAGAAAATTGCACATTTGAAGAAATCTTGGTGTTGAGTGAGGTAGTTCGAATCCACCAGCTGCTCTGTGGGAGAAAGATGTGCATTCTCCTCCCCTGCAGTTTTCAGCCTCTGAAAATCCACTGGAGGGTCAGCTATGGGTTGATTCTGACTCAACAGTACACAACAAAGGAAGGCGAAGGCTAGGCTGGACTAGAAGGATACTTTTAGCAATACTAATAATTTTGTTCTTTATCTTAAGAATGAGAAACCATTGAAAGTGTTATGCATGAAGGCAGCATAATCATATTTAGATTTCTAAAAGATCTCAATAGCTATTAAGATGCTCTAGCAATAACTCAGGCATATGAGGATGGTAATATGAGCTAGAGGAACAGTTATGATGATAAAGAAAAACAGTAAACATAATTTCCATTTTTTTCCCCTAAAAGTACCTTAAATTTAGCCCTTATAAGAAGTAAATGTATAGAAGTCACCAAGGATGACAGAATCGATAGTGCCGGATGCAGGTACTGACTATTTCAGGGATAAAATTGACTCCTTGGCTCCACTACATTGTTTTATTGTGTTATTTTTGTCTAGTGCTTCTTCCTTGCTTTTCCTGCTTCTGTTTCCTGAAAACACACTCTTTTCATCTCACCCTATTCTTCTTTCTTCTTGAACATCCATTCATTTAGCAAACATTTACATAAATGTTACACTCCTGTGAGTTCTAGCAGAAAGGATACAACCCTGACGCACACACTTCCTGATTCTAAACCATGCAGAGTTCCCTTTCTCTGTTCAGAAAACAGTTCTTGAGCATAATTAAGTATTCTGGGATTCCTGTTCTTCACACTATTAGCCATAGTATTTTTTATGATCTACACAGTCAAATGCCTTTGTGTAGTCAATAAAACACAAATAAACATTCTTCTGAAATTTTATATTCTCTCCTTTCATCAGGGATCCATCTGATACCAGCAGTGATATTCCTGGTATCATGGCCTCTTCTAAACCCAACTTGAACTTCTGGCAGTTCTCTCTCAAAATACTGTTCTATCTTATCCAAACAGAGCAAGGAAACTGCATGGTTTAAAATCAGGAAAGATGTGTATCAGGGTTGTATTCTTTCTCTATATGTATTCAGTTTGTATTCTGAGAAAATCATTCAAAAAGCTGGACTCTGTTAAGAAGAAAGTGTCACCAGGATCAGCGGAGAACTCATCACAACTTTGCCTGCCGGAAATGAGGAGGACTTAACGCACTTGCTGCAGAAGATCGCAGACTACATTCTTCCATGGGGTTTACATCTCAACAACAAGAAGACAAAAATCCTTTCCACTAGACTGATAGCAACACTACAATAAGTGAGAAAAGATTGAAATTGTAAACAATTTCCTTTTACTTGGATCTATAATCACCACCCTTGACACCAGAAGTCAAGAGATCAAGAGACATGTTGGAGGGACTGCTCCAAGTTTACTGGGGAGAGCACTGATGTCATTTTGAAGACTGAGGTGCACCTACTTCAAGCCATGGTTTTCAGTCACATGCTAAACATCTGAAGCTGGACAGTGAATAAACGTGACAAGAATTGATGCCTTTGAATTGAGAGGTGTACTGAATATCCCATAGACTGTCAAAAGAACAAACAGAGAGATGTCTTGGAGAAAGTACAGACAGAATGCTCCTTGGAGACAAAGATGGCAAAGCTTCATCTCATGCTTCGGGCATGCTGTTAAAAGAGGCTGTGCTTTGAAGAGGTACATCATGCTTGGAAAGGCAGGGGATCAGCAAAAGAGAGGAAGTCCCTCAACTAGGTGGATTGATATAGTAACTGCAGCAACAGAGTCAAGTATATCATCAGTGATGACAAAGATAACACAGATTAGGACAGAGTTCAGATCTGTTCTTTATAGGGTTTCGATGAGTTGTACTCATCATGACAGCACCTAACAACAACCTTTGAGTCATGAGCTCTGCTGGGTGCTCAGGAAAGAGATAAATGAGCCCTGATGGGTTGAGATAGATAACATAGCCATAAAAACAACACATTGTTCTGAGTTTAAAATGCTAGAACATTACAAAGTGAGGTTCTTGATCCACTTGGGAGCCTGTTATGGAAGAAATTTTGAAATAAGAGATCTTAATTACCTTTTAAAATAGAAGTAGAAATTTGCAAAGTTGGGAAGAGGAAGGCTGTTTTCAGAGAAGAAATATAGCACTTGTGATGACATAGAAACATGAAGTAGCACAAAATTTTTTGGCTGACATAAAGCAGTTTGATATTCCTAAGATTTGGCATTTGTGGATTGTAAATGGAGTGGACATGGTAAGAGATGAGATGGGCGAAGCTGGCAAGAGACAAACCAGGGCGGTTCTTCCACACTCTCCATATTCAGCATAGTATTTTCATTAGGGAGAAATTAACATAGCAGTATTTTTCTAAGTCTATAACCATTTTAAAAATGCCTTTTTACGTAGGTTAACATATCAGTTAGTAGGTAAAAATGAAATAAAATACAAGTGTCTGTACTTTTCACTAAAAGAGGACATCTAGATGGTATTTAGTGAGTTACATGTTAGACTATTAACTAAAAGATCTACGGATCAAATCCACCAGGCACTTCTTTTTTTTATTTTTATTTTTTTAATTTTTTTTTTCACCAGGCACTTATATAGAGAAAAGTGAGGCCAACTGCTCCCATTATATTTGCAGCCTTGGAAACCAAATGTGGGGTTTCCAAGAGTCAGATTAGAGTCGACAGCACTGAGTTTGATTTTCAGGTTTTTGTGCTTTCACTGGAGTAAATCAGAGCTTCCCACAGCCCCAGGAAATTTAGGTGAGCCAGACCAGTCACAGCCTCACCAAGTTTACAGTTTGCTGTTAGAGAAAGTTTTGAGATTTGTCGGAAGCTTTTAAAATGATTGCTTATTCTTATTTAATCAATCATATTTACATAATGCTTTTTAGAAAAGCTTAAAATGAAAAAGGTAAGACTTAGAAAAGATCATTTGATACAATTTGATATCTCTTAAAATACATGTATTTCTCTCACTGTATTAGTTTTTTCCATGAACTATTTCCTCAGCTATTTCCTCTTAACTGTTTCTCTGTTCTTTAAGGAAAATAGTCAAAGATAATCAAGTGCCTCATTAAAAATCTGGAACAAAAATGTATTTTTTCCTTACTTTGTGTTTGTTGTAGTGAGGTGCCATTAAGTTGACTACACTCATAGTGAACTGGTAGTGTCATCTTAAATGTGATAAGAAAATGCTTTTCTAATTCTAGGTGGTAATAGTAGGAGTAGACTTTGATAAAGGTAGTATTTCTGGCTTACAGAATTATGTGGGATTCTTATCTGAACTGTGAAGGAATTAACAGATATCTTCAGAATGCTGTACAGCTCCAAGGGGACCAGATGAGTAGTGGTAAAGTAATAGCAGATGTTTCTTTTAAACTCTGCAAGCCAGAAGTCTGTTAAATACAGTGCTTGTTTTTCACTGACTTTGTTCTGTGATGGGCTTTCATGTTCATAACTACTTCTGAAGAAATTAATAAAAATTATTCAAATAGATAATTTGGAGACTGATATTTTTTGTATTGTAAAGTGGGCACATTTGTATAGGCAGGAAATATATATCTAGTGGTATAACAGTAGTATAGTATAGTATAGTATAGTATAGTATAGTATAGTATAGTATAAAAGCAAATTACATCAAGTGTAAAGAGCCCTTTTATTATGAGTGTGAGGACAGACTTGCATCTCACTGTTTCCACTACATGTGTGTGCAAATAACTGTCTCCTTGGAGCCCCAACTTTGCTGGATATAAATAAAAGTGGTAGAGAGGTTAACACCAAAGTCTGTATTATTTTATTATTTTGAGGCTTAAATGAGAGGATAAAAATGTTTTCATTAGTCTGTGAAATGCTAAAGCTATTGAATCTGCTCCGGTGAACAGATTACCTTCTGGAATCCCTTTTTTAGGACTTGTGCCTTTTGTGAAAACAAATATTGAGATTTCTTTTTTCCCTCACCAAAACCCCAGCTTCAGGGCTGACTTTGCTGGAATGTTTTAAAATAATCAGCTTACATTGCTGATTTCACGTAAATCAATTGTGTGAGCCGAGCATTTGCAGGAGTAGCTTTTGCGTAGAAGAGTTAATTTTCCAAGTTGCATTTTTAGTGGTTGTCTTACAGTTAGTGTTTGGTTTCCCTTTGTTCCTGTATTAGAGGCAATGTATTTTAGAGTCTGTTTCTGTGCCACATACTGTCTGTATGACCAGGGAGCAAGTTATTTAACATTTCTGTTTTGGTTTTTTGAACTGTAAAATGTTGTTGCTAAGTGCCGTCGAGTCAACCGTTACTCAGAGCGACCCTAGGAATACAGGTGTGACCTTTGCCTTAGCCTGCGCCATCCTCGTGGTATCCTGCGTGCTCAGGCCCGTTGTCACATCACTGTGTCAGCCCATCTTGTTGAGGATCTTCCTCTCTTTTGTTGACTCTTAACTTCCCAGCATAGTGTCATTAACCCAGTACTAATTCCTCTTGGCAACACACCCAAAGAATATGAGATGAAGTTTACCCTCCATGCCTCTAAAGAGCAGTTTAATTGCATATCCTCCAGATAGTACATCCTCCAAGACAGACTGATTTGGGAGTCAGTGGTATGTTTAATATTCATTCCCAACACCACAATTAAAAGGCATAGATTCTTCTTCTGTCATCCTTTTCTGTTGTCCAACTTTCAGATGCATAGGAGGTAATGGAAAATACCATGACTTAGATCAGGTGCCCCTTAGTCCTTAAGGTGATATCCTTGCTGTTTAAGACTATAAAGAGGACAAAGAAGGACAGTCTCTTCCTGTGTAATTTATAGCCTCTAAAAACCCACTTGAGGGTCACCTATGTGTCAGCTCCAGACTTGATGGCAGTGAGTTGACCTTTTGAGATTTACCCAAATTTGGTACTGATTTATCAAAATTTATTGCGTGATACCATGTTTCTTTACCCATTTTCCAAGTACACATAGAAAATGAAGGAAATTTAATATACTGCCTACTTTGTCTACCTTGTCTATAGCTTTTAAACCTGATATATATCTTTTAAGTTACCAACAGCCTTTCATTCCTTCAGTTTTCTAGTCAGTCAACTATTGTTTTCAGACTAAAGATTCTAAACATTTCTGTGCTAGGCACATTCCTTGGAGATTGATTCCCAAATACTACTGTCTTTTGTAGCCGAGTTTGTGTTATTATTTGTATCATTGCATGAGATTCACAAATACAGGTTTAGACTCATTCCCCTCCTAAACTACCATTGCGGAAGTGCAACTGTTGACTCACTCATGTCCACTTTTCACCTCCTTGTTGGTTAAAATGTCAAGTTTTGTGATATTACTTGGATGAGAATCCAAACAACAATTTTAGATGTGAGAAAGTCTTTGTTCAGTTGTCTTTGAATGGGTTAAAAACTGTTAAAGTCTTTGAATATTTATATCCTAAATAATCTTCAATGCATTGGTGGATTAAAATGACTTATGGAAGAGAAAAGCACCTCATAATTGGGAAGAGGGTGGAGCTTGAAAGCAGGAAAGAGGGAAGGGAGTGTTTATGGGGTCCATTGGGAGAAGAGCTGCATGTGGGGTGCATGGCTAGGAAAGGGTCTGTGGGAGATGAATGTAGCGAGCGACCTATTTTGCCTGATCCTGGTGGCTTTTCTTATTTAAAAGTTAATATTAGTAAAAATACCACTCCAGCACTTTTCTCCTAATTCTTCTTTCCCTCACCCCCTTTTTTGGTGCATTGTAACTTGTTACACTGAATTTTCTCTTCAGTCATTAAGATTTAAATTTCATATTTCTGGTACTATAATCATTTCTGGCATGTGTAAAAAGAAGCTGCAGCTTTAACACCACGTCATGTCTGATTAGAAGGTTTTCCCTTGTAATTAATTTTCCTCTGAGCTCTTTGTGGAGAACAGTAGCCCACTGCAGAGAGGTAGCATGGACTTTGGCTGTTCACGTTAATGATACAAGGGAATAGCAAAGCAAAAATAAATGAGGTACTTTTTGGTGAGCAGAAAATGTGAACTGACTGTCAGTGTGAAATTGGTTCTAGGAGCAGTTAGCCAGCAGTAATAGGGCACACTTGAGTAATTGAATTTGCATAACAAGGCTTGCTGAAGAGATCTGACAGGCATAGAGATTTGTCTAGCTGGAGAGCTCCAGATGGACGTGACCATGCAGCAGCTGGGTGGCACGTTGCTCAGCATGGACAGCACCGCCCAGACTGGCAGCTGGACCCTGGCGACTGCAGGGCTGTGGCAGGCCAGCTGGTGGCTTCTGACAGCCAGTGGCCCTGTTTGAGAGCCTTTTCATAATGGCCTGTCAGGGTCTGGGACCTGCAGGGACCGGCAAAAGCATGTCACAAGTCACCAGTGAGGATTGTTAAGCAAAGAGAAGTAGATGTGGTCACCATTGTGGCTGCAAAGTTAGCACCCCCCAGGATGGTTCCTTCTTTTCAAAGAGGACAGGTCTTTGGGACACATTTGTTCTATACTAGTCATCCTGGATTGTGGCTTAAAACCTTGAAACCAAATCGACCACCTTCTTAATGGTCCAGGTAGACTTATGGATGGGGGAAAAAGTACTCATTTTCATTTTTTTATTTGTTCAAGGAAATATTTGGGATGGAGGAGTTGTTGGTGATAGATTTACTGAATTTATCTTGGATTTATTGCTTCTAGGGAAGGAGGGGAAAGGGCATGCTGAAAAGTCATCATCATAGAAAGTGAGTGAACTGCTCTGAAGTCATTTTGCTCAGGTTACCCATCACCTCTCTGGGTGGACTGTACTGTATAGAGGAATTCTATAACTACCCATTTCAGATTAGCCTGAGCAGCTTGGTTCCTGCTGTTAATGAAGGTTACATCTGGGTTCTTAACTTGAGACTTTTACCATCTTAGAATATTTTCACTCTTAAAATATCATGTAACTAGACAATAAAACTTTTCTTTTAGACAGAAAAACTTTATTTTTCTACAGTGAAATGAAAATCTTGCAATTGAAAACCCAGTTAATTAGTAGCACAACCAAATCCTAGTAAACAAAATAATTTATAAAGTCCTTTTGAGTATCTTTGACATTTAATTTGTTTCTTATTGGATTGTTTTACTAGTGCTTTATACTCTTCCAATCTTTTTCTAATATTTTATTTTAGTTCCTCTACTATCCAAGGAAGCTGTGGTGGCTTTGTGGTAAGAAATTGTGCTGCCAACACAAAGGTATATGGTTCGAATCAACCAGTAGCTCCATGGGAGAAAGATGCGCAGTCTTTTCCTGTTCAGTTTACTACCTCTGGAAACCAACTGGAGGGTCAGCTATCAGTCAGTTGTAAATCGGTGGTACATTAACAACAACATCAACATCCAAGAAGTAAATAGGGTAGGTAGAGATACCTTTGTTTTTTTAATGAGATGAAACGGGGTCACAGAGAAGTCACGTGTGCAATGTGACCTGACTAATTGTTAGTGAATATGGCACTTTATGGAAATAAGAATGGTCAAAAAAAGTCACCATTTTTAACTTTCAAACTGGCAAAGAAACAAGTGTCTTCTTAGCAAGGATAGGAATAATGTGTAGCCTCATATACTACTGTTAGAGGTTTAAGTTATTTCATCCAGCCTAGAGAACAGTACCAAAAGCTTAAAAGTATTTTTAAAAATCTATTTCTAAGAGTTTATTAAAAAAAAAGTTTAAGACTATATGTACAGCTTTGGCTACAAGAATGTGCTTTTAGCTTTATTTTAAGAGCAGTTGTTCTGTTTGCCATCCATTGAACCCTAGGGAACAATTTAGGGAGAATCATGAGGGCAAAGTTTCTTTCATAATAGTACAGAGACATTTTTTTGCCATTTTTGCTGATGGTCCAAAAGCATTTATGAGTAAAAATGCTGACTCTTAGCATGGACATTGGCATTATGCTCTTCATACTTAAACAGATATACTTTAAAAACATTTAAGGATATTTTTGATGCTGTAATGAAGTTTTATTCAGTCTTGACCCTTAAATACATGTCTTCTTAATATTCTGTGTGATGGAATGGAAAGTATACACAAAACACTTCTCCATTTGGTCGACTTGTTGTCTTGAGGAAAAGAATAAAGATGAGCTTTATTACCTCTAGGAAAGCAATTGACAATATTTGATGTAAGTGATAAAAAAGTATCCTTTTAGTCAAAATTAGAATTTTGGAAAATGTCTGTGTGCCACTGTGAGCTTGACTATTTCCTAATATTTAAGACTTTAAAGACAAGATTGCGAGTGATATTAAAGAGTGCAGATTTTTTATATATTTTATGTTAGGAGTTTGGAAGATCTATATAACTCACTGAATCAATATTTTCTGAATGATTATTATATAATATGACATTGTATGAAAATATCCAAGATAGACTGATATATTTTAATGTAACAGAGTTAGAAAAATATATTGATAACAATTTCCAATTTTATAATGCAACGAACCTTTAAGAAATCATCCTTTGTCAAATTTTAGTTTAATATCAAAAAACAACATGCATGATTATTTAAAAAGATGATTAAAATACTCCTCCCTTTGTCACTTTCCCATGTAAGGCCCCATTTCTTCCTGTAATGTAACCAGAATAGCATATGTCTGCTCCTGTATTTTATCTCCTATAAAAATTCTACTGTCATCTATTAAGCCAGGCACAAAAGAGATTTACTTTTTTCACAAAATTTTTGTAGAAATGCTGTATTTTATAAAAATATTATTTATACTAACATGTGATGGGTTTCTTTTTATCATTTTGTGTTTGCGTGTGTGCACACACAAAATGTAGGATGGTTTCTATTTATTTCATATTATAGTTTGAGTAAAAGATTACAAAGCATATTAGTTTTCCATCCAACAATATAAATACACTTTGTGGCATTGGTTAAAATCCCCTCAGTATAGCAGTATTCTTTCCACTTCTTTGGGTCCTTCATTTCTATCCCTCTTCTCTCCTGTTCCTTCTTGCTTTCTGAACTTTGTTTTTGGGTAAATACTGCCCTTCTTATCATGTATGGTTGATTGTGTTGAGGAGAACACTCCTCATTATTCATTTTATAGGCCTCTGTATTGTTCACCTGAAAGGTGACCTCTGGGGGATGAGCACTTCGGTTTTTTATTTTATATATTTTTAAAGTTCTACACCCTCTCCGTCCAGGACTTTTTAATTGTGGTCCTGATTATAGTAGTAGTAGTGGGGCATAATCTAGTTCTGGTCTCTTCTGTGTAGTCAAGGCTGTGGTTCACATAGTCCATTATTCTCTTGGACCGATTGTTTCCTTGAGTCATTTATTTTCTTCACTTTTTTCTTTTTCTCCTTATAGGGAGAGATCGGTAGTTGCATCTTAGATGGTCACTTGCAGAG
>NW_006399932.1:3339826-3347837 GCF_000299155.1 Elephantulus edwardii | reverse complement strand
AATGTCTTCCAGGGTCACCCACTTTGAATAATATACTTGCAGATTTTTTAAGATGCCAGTGGCTATTCTGCAAAGTAGGATTTAAAACATTGTTTTTTGTGAACTATGCCCTGCCAATTGACCTATTTGCCATCTGAAACATCATAAGATTCCAAGCCCAGTGAATCATTTTCTTAATTTGGTTATAGTTAAGACGTTTATATAACTTAGTGTCTCCTCTTTATGCTCTATTACAGAATCTTTGGATCTATTTATGGCACATACAAATGCATGTGTAATTATAATTTAAAGTGGATTAATATGGTGTTAAATATGAATAGAAAACATGTTGTCATTATGTGCCATTGAGTCAGAATTAACTCATAGGTGACCCTCCAGCAGGTTTTTCAGAGGCTGTTAATTGAACAGGAGGAGATTGTCCTTCATTATCCTGTGAAGTGCCTGGTAGGTTTGAACAGCTTGCCTTTGGGTTGGCAGCACAGCTCCTTGCCATTAGGCCACCAGAGCTCCCTGTAGGTAAATAAGCACAGCTTTGTTATTTTTATTGTTGATTCTGTTGAGTTTGCTGCAACCACTGTGTCAAGTCCATCTTGTTGAGAGTTTTACTTTTTTTTGCTGACCCCTCCTTTACCAAGCATGTTGACTTTCTTTAGGGAATGGGCCCACCTGAAAACATGCCCACAATAGGTGAGATGAAGGCTCATCATGATCCTATCTAAGGAACAATTTGACTGTACTTCTTTCTAGCAGGTCCTCAATAATATTTATGAATGTAACAAGTTCTGAAAACAAAATAAGAACTACTAACTTAAAATAAGGAAAGCCAGGTGGTATTGTCCATAGAGAGATGAGTGGCTAACCTAAAGGCCACAACTCTAGGGGTTTGAATCCACCATGAGAGAAAGGTGTGTAGTCTCCTGCCATGCAATTTACACCCTCAGAAACCCAGTGGAGGGTCAGCTATAAGTCATTTCTGACTTGATGGAAGTGAGTGAGAGAGAGTTTAAAATAACTCAAAACAAGTCAAATGCCTAGTAAGAAGAGGTTGTTTAAATTATGTTATGAATCAAAATGATGGTGTAGATAAATACTTAACATGAAAAAGACTTTATAGTATTTTGTTAGGTGAGGAAGAGCCCAACCTCATAGCCAAAGTGATCCCGTAGGACAGAATAGAACTGCTCCTTCACAGGGTTTGTGAAGCTGTAAATCTTAAGGGATGTCAACTCCCTCATCTGTCTCCCATGCAGTTGCTGATGAATGCCTTCTGACCTTTTAGTGAGCAGCCTAAGGTAGTAAGTAAGTTTATAAAATAATTACTGTAATTTTTACAGGAGAGCCGTGGTAGTGCAGTGATTAAATCTGTTAACTTAAAGGTTGATGGTTCAAACCCCCCAGCCTCTCCGTGGAAGGGGATGTTGTAGCCTGCTTTTTGTAAGCCTGTAGGCTCAGAAACCCTGTGGAGCAGCTCTCCTCTGTCCTTTAGGGTTGCTGAGTCAGAATCAACATGACAGCAGTGAGTTTAAATTTTCTGAATGACTGCCACATATTTCTCCCTCAAAATGGCTGGTGGGTTCAAACAGCTTACTTGTCAGTGAGCAGCTTGGCGGTTACACCACTATACCACCAAAGTCTCATATGATAAGGTATGTATTTAGATATATTTATGATAAGGTATATATTTATGATCTGGTACATATTATGTATATTTGTGATAGGGTATTATATATAATATAAGAAAGAGAATTGTGTATTGTTGAACTGGAATTCACTCATAGCTGACCCTCCAGCGGGTTTTTAGAGGTAATAAATAGCACGGGAGGAAATTTCCTATCCTTCTCCTGCAGAGAATGGTGGATTCAAACTGTGTACCTTTGGGATTGCAGGCAGCTTCTTACTTCTAGGACACCAAAGCTTTCATATATAACTGTTATACAGTGACAACTGTGCACTTAGATCATTTACTTCCATAAAATAACATACTTTGCAGTCACTTAATCCTTAGAATAACCCTGAAAGATAAGGACTGTCATTACCCATATTACTATCATAGAAATGGATAGATTTCGAAACTTGTCCAAGGTTTTATAACTTAGTCATTTGTGGGAATGGCACGAATTCAAACTCAAAATGACTGACTCAAACTTTCGCTCTTTACCCATATTATGCTACCTCTTATTAAAGAGAAATGAAGCCAGATGAACACAAGGAATGGCAAGCCCAGCTCTTCACTCTGGGAGACCTGATGGATTTTGAGGTGGAGAAAGCCTGGACTAAATGAATAGACTTTCAAATCTCTTGGGCCTTAAAAGCCTATATTGTCTATAAAACATAGTGCGTACTATATCATAATCATCCTGCAAATTGAAGCAAATTATTATTATAATTCCATGCCAAGCCAGAAGATTCTCTTTATAAAAGGAAAAAGTGGAGGGAACCCCACACCATGTTTTTACAATCCTTTCTTGTGACTCTGTAAATCTAGGTTTAAATTTTTTTTATACTACGTATTTTGTAATGTATTTTGAAGAATTTGGGCGAGCATCCTGTAATCAAATATATCTCCAGTGAAATTACAAATATTCACACTAAACAGAATCAATGGAGATAATAATAATCTCACCAAATCTTATTGTTCAAGTAAGGTTTTGCTGCCAAATGAGTCTTCTTAGAGTTCCTTTTTTTTTAAAAAAAATTGCTATTTAGGATGGGGTGGGGTTTTTAAAAATAATCGTTATGGAGTTGAAAAGCATACAGTAAGATTTTTAAGGTGAACAAAGAAGGATTGATACCTTAATAACTACAGAACAGTCAAGTGATGATTTTTTTTTTTTTTGGTACCATTGTGTCTACTATGCCTCATAGCAGTTCTGAGCCTTGACCTATATCCTCAGCCGTCTTGCTGATATGAGTGTCAGTCCATCTAATTTAGTCTTCCTCTCATTCACTGACTCGCATATCTTTCTCAGCATGATGTCTTCTTCCAAAGACTGACTCCTCGTGAGGGCATTCCTGAAGTTTGTCAAGTTAAGTCTCATCATCCCTGCTTCTAAGGAGCACCCTGCTTATACCTCCTTCAGTGCAGGCTTGTTCTTTTGACAGTATGTGGTATATGCACTTCTCTTCATCACCACAGCCACAGTCCAGAGGCATTGATTCTTTGATCTTTTTGTTCAAATGAGATTCTTCCATGCTCAGTCAGTACATTAAATCTATTCTTCTTGTTCTTGTTGTACTACGCCGTCTAGTCGGAACTGACCCAAAGTGGTCGGGTTTTTAGAGGCAGTTAATCACATGGCAGAAGATTGCCCATCCTTCTCCCACAGAGAGCCTGGGGGCCTTGAACTGCACACCTTTGGGATTGCAGCACAGCTTCTTGCTACTACACCACCAGAGCTCCTAAATATTAAATATATAGAGAATACAAGCACATCTTCTCTTGTCTTTTCTCAAACAAATATGCTTTAAATTAAGTTGAGAACCTAAAATTGAGTACTCTTTGTTCTTTAAAATGGTCTGCCTTAATCAGTTGTTGTGTACTGTCAGGTCATAATCAATCCATAGCTGGGTTTTTAGAGATGGTTAATCACATGGGAGGAAATTGTTTCTCTTTCTCCCATGGAGCAGCTGGTGGATTTGAACTGCATACCTTTGCATTGCCAGCACAACTCCATACCACTGGGCCACGGGAGTTCCCTGTCTTTATCAGAGAAACCACAAAAAGCTGAATCCATTTACATTAACACTCCTTTGCAGACTCTTTATTATAATGTAATCTCCTATGTTTTGTTTTATTTTTAAAATTATCATAATTTTAAATAAAGTTTGCAGAAAGGTTAGGTTTTCATTCTTTCATTCATTCATTGTTGCACATTGTCCTCCCTCCCCCCACATTTCCCTCCCCCAGTCGACCTCTTGTTCCAGGTTGTTGTCATACATATAATGTGTAATCATATATTCCTTTCATATGGTTCTTGCCCTCATCTGTTCCAATGCAGTATTCATTATCTATCCACTTTTTTCCTTTCTCTCTCACCCACCCCCATATCAGTCCTATTTTATAACAGTGGGGTTATGCAGTATTGTCCTTTTTGTGACAGATAACTTCATTCACCATAATATCTTTCAGGCTCACCCATGTTGTGTAACGTTTTATGAGTTAAATGTTTTTCAGTGCTGTGTAATATCTCGTTGTATGAATACACCATAGTTTTTATATCCATTTGTTTGGTTGGTGTGTACTTGAGTAGTTTGCATCTCTTTACTGTTGTGAATAATGCAGCAGTAAACATGAGTGTGTATATGGCTCTGGTTTCTTTAAGGTTTTTGTTGTACAAGTTCGTCTTGGAGAGTGTGAAGCCAGACTGCTCCTTGGAGGCAAGGATTCTGAAGCTTTGTCTGACATACTTTGGGCATATTGCTAGACAGGATCAGTCCTTGGAGAGGGACGTCATGCTTGGGAGGGTGGAGGGACAGCACAGGAGAGGAAGACCCTCGATGAGATGGATTGATTCAGTGACTGGGGTAATCGGAGTAGGTGTGTCAGAGACAGTGAGATTGGCAAGGGATAGAACAGGGTTTAGGGCTGTTATACATAGGGTCACTATGAGTCACAGGTGGCTCGATGGCACATAACAACAACCACCATTGAATTGGGACCAACCCAGAGCTGACCCTCCAGTGGGTTTTCAGAGGCAGTTATGCAGGGGAGATTGCCCATTGTTCTCCCATGGAGTGGCTGGCAGAATCAAATTGCATGCCTTCGGGATTGCAGTGCAGATTCTTACCACTAGGCCACCAGAGCTCCCTTCCTGAAGAATTCCACTACCTAGTAGTGGAGTTTCTGGGTCAAATGGTATTTCTAGCTTTTGGATAAAGCAGCAGACTATATTTCATAGTGGTTGTGCCATTTTACATTCCCACCAGCAGTGAATAAGAGTTCTAGTCTCTCCACAACCTCACGAGCATTTGTTATTTTCGTCTACCTTTTTGACACACATTGGTGAAGTGTTTCACATTTTTCTTAGGTGTGTATATGCTTGGGGTTGTTTTTATTTTTATATGCTTGTTTATCACTTGCTCTTATTAGTACAGCACTTATCTGTCAGTTTGCTGTACTGGGGTAACTTGTGGGTTACTTTAATGCTGGAAGCTAAGCTATCAGTGTTTTTCACATGCTAGAAGGATCAACCGTGGTGGACAGGTTTCAGCAGAGTGCGCAGATTAGGACAAACTGGGGTGCAGGACTGAAATAATTAAATAACAGGCCTCACAAGACCCTATGAACCAAATTGGAATTCTTGTGGAATGAAGAGAACACAGTGATTGCAGCAGTGGGGCTCAAGTGTGTCGTCTGAGAGGAAGAAGATGGAAGAGGACAGGATGGGGCTTTATCTGTTCATAGGGTTGCTCTGAGTTGTACTTGACTCAAAAGCAATTAACAACAGCAACCTTTTAAGGTGAGAATAGAGAATATATTCTGTGCTTTAGAGTTCAGGTGCTGAAAGATTTGCAAATACTAAAGGCTCCTGAACTCTAAAGGAAACGAAATTATAGGTTGTATTTGTCCACTCCTGAATAAAAATAGTCAAGAAATATTTATTTAAAAGCAAAAAGACTTGAGTGATTTTAAAAGAAGAAAATTTCAAATGTTAGGAAGATTTGGTACCACAAATGTGAGTAACGTCTGAGTCAACAATAAATATTGAACCCAGTGATTGATGGATATAAATGCTAAATGCAGAAGCATGGGAGTGGTGGGTCTGACTGCGTAGCTATCTTTTTGCTTCTGTGGATACTATTGATAGGGTAGTTCCCCTTTATGAAGCAAGCATTTGCTCCTTTTGTAGCTAGCTTCAATTTTTTTAATTTTTATTTTATGCTGGTTTATTTACAACGTTCATATACATTGTTTTTTCACACTGGATCTTTTCCGTTTCCTTCACACACCCCACCCACCCATCAAATTGTGTGACCCTATGATTAAAGCCTCCCCCTACCCTGCACATCCTTACCCCTCTGCCCTCCCTTTGGATCTTCATACTCGTACTATAAGAATGGTCTTATATAGTATTTTTCCTTATGGGACTGTGTTAATTCACCCAGCATAATGCTCTCCAGTCCTTCTTAAGTTAGGTAGTAATAACAGGACAGCAGATAATAAATGTTGGAGAGGATGTGGCAATATAGGAACTCTTATACATTGTTGGTTAGACTGTAAAATGGTAGAGCCACTCTGGAAGGAAGTTTGGCATTTCCTCAAAAAGCTAAACATAGAAACTTCATGTGACCCAGCTATTCCATTGCTTGGAATATACCCGAGAAAATTAGAACTGAGGCATAAAGAGACTTGTACATCAGTGTTCATAGCAAGAACATGGAAACAGCCCAGATGTCCAACTGTAACTGAATGGTTTGAGAAATTATGGTACTTTCACATGATAGAATACTACGCAGCATGCAGGAGCAATGATTTTGTAAATTACTGGCTTCACTTTTTAATTAATAATTACCAATTTCAATTGGATGGTGCAGGGGTTAATGGCTGATGACCAAAAGATTGATGATTGAAACCCACCATGGAAGACCTGGCAGATCAATCTGCCCTGTAAAGATTACAGCCTGGTGGTCAAGGGCACCTTGTCTGCATCCATGCTGCAGTCACTATGCCAGGGTCAGTGCAGCTGCCCACTCTGGAGGAGCTGAAAGTACAGGAGGTGAAGGTTCTTCTGTGCTTAAAGCTGCAGCCCATCACTATGGAACTCTGTGCAATAAGCCTAAGGAATTCATGCTCTGCCCCTGAGGAGAAAGACCCAAGGTGTTGTTTAGAGAAAGACAAGCTTGTCAACAACTGTGCTTTGGACTTTTTAGGCAAATAAAGCATCACTGTTTGGAGCCTGTTACAGAATATTGGGCCTGCCTTGATTATTTCAACCCACCTGCAGTTATTTTGTCACTATCAGAAACAACAAGCAGAGTTTGATGAGTGTATGCTGGACAAACTGGGCTGGGTGTGCCCTGACTTGGAAGAGCTGTCAAAGGTCCCCCACGGTGAAAATATATCAACCCTTGCCTGAGAATCCTTGTCACTCAGGACCAAGATCAGAAACCAACCTGAGACAGAAGGAGGTCTGAAGCCTGCCAAACAATGCAGCTGCCCTTTTTTTGGGACCACATAAAGATGATTCCATGGCCCATGCTCAGTCATGCGCCCAGACAACTGATGAGAACTCTGGTGCAGTTTGCATCATCCAATAGTCTGTTCTTTCCAGTATCATACTCAGAAAAAGTTATGTGACTTGGCAAGTTTTCAATACCATTTGCTGTCCATTAAAAATTTTAAAGGGGGAAAAAAATGACAACCTAGGAAACCTTGCACGGTGTTTCACAGGTAGTTGGACTTGAGAGGCAGCACACATCACAACACAGCAGCAATTGCACGTGGACCTTGGGACTTTTGACGGGTCTTCATTTGTCTCATCTGTTCACTTCTCCATCAACTAAGCAGTTATTTTATGCTTTTTTCTCTTCAAACCTCAATTACTCTTCCCCAGTGTTAGCTAATGATCTTCCTTCTTACTTTTGCTGAAAAATAGAATACTCTCAGGGAAGAATTTCCATATGAACCTTCTACAGTATCTAATCTAATCTACTTTCACGCAAATACCTGTCAGCTCGCCTGTCTCAATGGATGGACCCCTCTATTTAAAGCCATGCTCTACTTGTGCTCTCATATCCTTCCCCTTTGCCTTCTCTCCAGTTAAGTCAGAATCTCTGGGAGTGTTCTTATTATGCAGTTAGGTTGGAGAATTCCTCTGCTACAATATAAACACAAGAGCAGTGATTACTTAATATGTCATAGGCAGCCAGACTTGTGTTAGTGGATAGGTGAGTGAATGGGGGAATGGATGAATGAATTTTTCTACAAAGAAGAGATAAAGTATAAGTTCTAAAAAGTATAAAACCCAATAAATTATCCTTCCTTTTTTTGACAATAAAATTAGCAAATATA
>NW_006399932.1:3297533-3338247 GCF_000299155.1 Elephantulus edwardii | reverse complement strand
CTCTGTATCTGCCAATTCCTTTCTATATAATGACTCAGTATATTCCTTCCATCTTCTTTTAATACTTCCTGGATCATTTAATATTCTGCCCGAAGCATCCTTGATTACAGCAACTCTAGGTTTGAATCTGTTCTTCAGTTAAGCTCAAGGAACTGAAGAACCTAGATATATATATAGGCAAATTATATTCATTAAACAATATTGTTAATCCTCTAATAATTTACTTCTGTTATCTTAGCAGTTTTTTGAAGACTCTTATGCACAATCGCATTTGTCTGGATTTTCTTTATCACTCGTTCAGAACCAATTCATAACTCACTCTCTAGCAGGTTTTCGAAGAATGTAAATCACCTGGAAGGAGATTGACCATCTTTCTCCAAAGAGCATCTTGTAGATTTGAACCCCATGTCTTCAGATTGGGATGCTTCTCTTTTCAAATGGACAACTTCATTGGCAATGTCATTACCAGTGAATGGAATGGATCCATCCAAAGTGAAACATCAACACTGCTGCTCAGATTTGGGTCCAAATGCCCACTCTGCCGCTTTAGCTCATCTCGTTTTAGTATGGTGATTTTGGTTTATTTTTTATTTTTGGCATGGTGAGACATGCTGAGAAATGCCTTTTATGGACTCAGTATAATTTGTTGCATTTCTCATCAGAATCAGAGAAATGTGTGTGTGCTATTGATATCTTTACCTCATGTAAAGTTGTAGCAAAGTACATTTTAATGTGGTTCTATATTTTATTTGAATTTTAATTTGCAGAAATGTGATTATTTTGAGCAACTTGATGTTTTGAAAACGTACACGTGCAACATCTATGTACTATGATTTAAATGGGATATATGCAATGTGGATTTTCATGACTTTTGTCAACTGTATGACTTTATATTCTATAAACATTGTGGGCCTGCCACCAGGTTTTCTTTCTAATGTAAGTTGAATAGTATATGGTTAAAGATGCCTAGGTAGGTTGACTTGTGTTTTGTGGGGAAATGGTTCCCTATGGAGTTTTTATGTGTATAAAAGCCCTAAAGTGGAACTCAGCTAGGTCATTTTTGTGCCCAGTGCTTTGGTAGCTGCTGTAGATCAAATACCATTAGTGTAGTTAGTCATTTACTTGGGAAGCTATTGCTAGAGAAAGAAGACATATGTAGAGTACAGAGCTCATTGTAAAAGTGGAGGGACAGAATTACCAACAGTGTAATAATGTAAAGTATCCTTTTTTTTTTAACCTAAGATACAGCTACTTAACTCTATTCTGGGGTTAAAATCTTTCCTTTTTCATTTCCTGCCCTTTTAGAAGATACAATAAAAAAAGAGATCCTGAAACATTTAGAAACAATGAGTCTGAAGAGATTCTGTTTATATGTGGATCAGTGCTGTCCTATCTAATTATCTTTTCAGTTTTTTATTTAGACATATAGGCACATATTACTTCTTAAAAACTGGGTTTGTGATTACAACCTGGGAAACATAACACATAAAATTGTTGTTGTTCTTGTTATATGCTGTCAAGTCACTTGTGACTCTTAGCGACCTTATGTATAAGAGCCTTAAACCCTGCTCTAACCTGTACCAAACTCATTGTCTCTGACACACCTACTCCCATTACCACAATCACTGGATTGATCTATTTCATTTAGGGTTTTTCCCTCTTGCACTGTCCATCCTCCCAAACATGATGTTTCTCTCCAAGGACTGGTCCCTCCTTGTAACATGTCCAAAGTATGTCAGACAAAGCTTTAGAATCCTTGCCTCAAAGGAGCAGCCCGGTTTCGCCCTCTCCAGGACGAACCTGTTTGTTTTCCTAGCTGTTCATGGTAAATCCAACACTCTTCTCCAGCTGACACTTTTCTCCAGCACCACAGCTCAAAGGCATCAATTCTCTTTCTATCATTCCTAGTCATTGTCCAGCTCTCTGTTGCATAACACACAATTCAGGCACACCTTAGTCTCCAGCTTGGCATCGTTGCTCTTCAATTCTCTGGAAAGGTGCCTGACAGCTGATTTCCCAATGAAATTCATCTCTTGATTTCCTGGCTGCTGGTACCAAGAGTGTTGATTGTGGAACCAAGCAAACGGAAACTGTTAACAATCTCCATCTCTTCACCATCTATCATAATGCTGCCAATCAGCCCGGTGGTGAGAATATTTGTTTTCTTGATGTTGAGCTTTAATTCATATTGCAGTCCTTGACCTTTAGTAGCAAGTGCTTCAGGTCCTCCTCAGTTTCAGCAAGCAGGATTGTGTCATCTGTATAACGAAGGTTGTTGATGAATCATAAAATAGATTTTAAAATAACATCATTTTTCTAGTGTAAGGAAAGATTTGGCCTGGCTTTCTACAGAAACACAAAAATATCTCTTGAATTTCTTGAAGTATAGCATTAGTATTAGGACAGTATTAGGGGAAAAAAGTCTTTGTACAAAGAATACAAAAAGAAGCATGTACAGGCTATAGTCTTTGCAATTACATGCTATGTATCGGAGAGTTGGACAGTAAATAGGGATGATAGAAAGAGGATTGATGCCTTTGAGCTGTGCTGCTGGAGAAGAGTGTTGAATATACCATGGACTGCTAGAAGAACAAGCAGGTTTGTCCTGGAGAGGGTGAAGCCAGAATGCTCCCTGGAGTCAAGGATTCTGAAGCTTCGTCTGACGTACTTTGGGCATGTTTCAAGGAGGGACTGGTCCTTGGGGAGGGACATCATGTTTGGGAGAGTGGAGAGACGGCGCAGAAGAGGAAGACCCTTGATGAGATGGATCAATTCTGTGAGTGGAGTGGTGGGAATGAGTGTGTTTGAGGCAGCGAGGTTGGCACAGGATAGAATGGCTTTTAGGGCTCTTGTACATCGGGTCGCTATGAGTCGCAAATGACTCGATGGCACATAACAACAACAACACTTTTCATTGCAGCACCATTCACAATAGCTCAAAGGTAGAAAATGTCCAATAACAGATGAAGAGATAAACAAAATACACTATAGGCATGCAATGGCTTATTCCTTAGCCATAAAGGAAGATGAAGTCCACCATGTGGGTGAATCTTGAATCCACACTGAATTACAAAAGAGCAAATATTCTACTGGTATGAAGTATTATTTATTTTTTTTTAAAAAACCCAACTCATTGCTGTCACTTTGGAACAAACTCATAGGTGACCCTCCAAGAGGAGGTTTTCAGAGGCTAGAAATCACACGGGAAGAGACTGCCCATCTTTCTCCAAAGGAGAAATTGATTAATTTGAACCACGTACTTTTGGGTTGGCAGCTCAATTCCCTAGCCACTAGGCCACGAGCGCTCCCTATTGAAATATCTAGAATAGGTAAATGTGTTGTGAGCAAAGTTTTTAGTATTTCAAAGGACAAAAGGGAGGTAGTGAGTGTTGTTGCTGTGTAGTTCTTGGATATTGCTGGGCCAGAAGGGCCCATAGCTGATCAGAGACTGTAAATCACATGAGAGAAGATTGCCCATCTTTCTCCCATGGAGCTACTGGTGGATTTGAACACTGTTCCTTTGTATTGGCAGTGTAGCCACTTACCACTAGGGGAACTAAATTTCTGTTTATGGAACAATTTGGAAACTGATAGTGGTGATAGTTGCACACAGTGGTGAATGTAATCACTCATGCATGTGATAAATATTGAATTGGTACATATTACTTTACCTATATTTTCACTGCAATTTCAAACAAACTTTGTTTTAAAAAAATCTACTTTGCAGTTTCTAGAAGTATGGAAGGAAGATGGTGAGGAAAGGAATGAGAAAGAACTGTAGTCAGTCTATCCACTGACTACAGTTCATAGAATATAATCAATCCTGTTTCAAGTCAAGGACTGATAGTAAATAAATCTCTTTAAAAAAATAAGAATAATAGCTGTCTTTTCAATGGCTAATGGGATTAACATTTCTAATCTAGGAATAGATATTCTTCACGTCAAACAGACTCTTCATGAAAGAAAAAAGTTATTTTTAAAGAAAAAATTAAAACTGAGATACAGTAGCAAAGATGGTTAGTCCATGGATAAGGACCTGGGACTGTCCTAGTCATATTGCACATATTCAGCTTTCCCCAGGAGTCTCTGGGATGGCAGCTTGCCAGTTGGCTAAAATGGCATGGCATTAAGAACTTGTGTTGCTTTTATTGTTTGTATTTTATATTATATACTTACTCATCTTAAGGTTTTGATATAAAAGTGTTAGGTGTCATCAAGCTGAATCACAGCTGACCTTCCTTCCCGTGGGTTTGGTTTTTTGTTTTATTTTGGTTTTTTGTTGTTTTAAAAGGCTGTAAGTCATACAAGAGGAGATTACTCATATTTCTCATATGGAGCAGTTGGTGGATTTGAACCACCTACTTTTGGGTTGACAGCACAATTCCATACCCACCAGATCACCAGAGCTCCCAGATACAAGAATACGCATCCAACAATGGGATGTGAAAGTATATGTACATCTGCTGAGTGATTTATCTAAAACAGTTGCATTTTTATTCTGTCTTCCATTTGTAAAGATTAATATGAAATAGTGTCTATTTTTAGAAAAATGTTGAGTTATTAATTGTAATCATTTTTACATGTTTATAATTTGAAATAGTGGGGAATTATTTCTTGGTAATAAAAGGTCTGTGTTAAACAAACATTGAAGAAAAACTTGATCATGATCAGCTGTACCCACCTCCCCCATCCTCCTGTCTTTTTAAAAAATGTCAAACTTCCAGAAAAGTTGAAAGGGTTTCAACTGGGTTTACTAATTAACTTTTCCCCATGTCTGTATGCTGCCTGTGTCTCTGTCTGTCTCTATATTTGTACACATAGACACTTTTCTTTTTTACTTTTTATCTTTAAACACTTTCAGCTTGTTATCTCCTAAGAGCAAATGCCAGAGTTATTAGCATAACCGAGAACTTCTACCTTGATTTAGTAATATCTTGTAATAAGCTAGTCTAGTGGGTAGGGAGTTGCGCTGCCAACTCAAAGGTAGGCAGTTTGAATCCACCGGCTACTTCACAGTAGAAAGATATATTAGTCTCCTCGTGTGCAGTTTACAGCCTCTGAAAACCTGCTGGAGGATCAGGTCTGAGTGGATTCCAACTCAAAGGGCACTTAACAACAACAATACATCATCTATATTTAATTTTTCTCTGTTTGCCAAATAGCTGGGATTTCTATTTTTTCTTTCTTAAATCTAGGTCTCTAATGAAGATTCATCTGCTATACTTGGTTGTCATATTTCCTCAGCCTTCTTTAACCTGGAGCAGTTAATTGCAGGTCCTCCTTTTTCAACAAGTTTTTCATGATGTTTCCGTGTTTTGAAGAGTCCAGGCGAGTTGCATTGCAGATTGTTCCTCACTCTGGATCTTGCCTGAATATCTAATTGTGATTAAAGGGCCGCCTTTAGGCCTCTTTAAAAAAAAATTGACACTCACTTGCAGAGAATTTTTACTTTTGTCTGTTTTAAACACTTTGCTTAGCGTCTTGGCCTTAGTCTGGTGTGAGGAAGCTGAGGTTGAACTCTCTTTTTGTAGATGTTGAAAACTTGACTTACTGCAGTGAAGAAAATTTGGTTCTATTTTTAGTATAAAATCAGCTGTCCAATTTGTGATCTAATAAGTCCTTTTGAAACTTGATGTTTGATTTTCCATTACTTCATCGGAATCTTAAAACTGCAACATTTTAAAAATCTCTTCTGAACTGTCAGGCTTTCAGGTTTCCATCCCATCCAAAATGGCTCATTGTGTAAAACAGCTGCAAGTGGATATACTCCAGTTACACTGAGAAAACAATGCTTCTAGTACTTGTGCTCTTGGGAGGAAATACGGAATTCCACAATCTGTGTTTTTAGATTTCTTCAAATCAAATCTCTAGTTATTTTTGAAACCTATAAGAGTTTAACAATGAGCATTTTAACAAAATATTTTATCATAACCCTAATTTACAATGCTGTCTAGAAAAACCACATTCTAAACCCCCCACATTCTTAAAAACATGCCAAATTTATGACCTGTATCTTTGAAAATTATTCCCTTAGTTGTAATTAATGTTTACAGTTTAGTAATACATTCAGTTTTACCATTTTCAAATCTGTTCACGCCCCCTTAGCAAAATTAGGACACTGAAATTCTCTTGGAATATTTTTTTAATCCAAAGATTTGCTTAACTTCCGATTTAAAAACTGAAGAACAAAAGATGCTAATAGCAGCCTTCTACTGTGAGAAATAAGTTGTGTTTCTTTTTTCTTTCTTTTTGAGGTCAGCGGTGTTTAGATTAATCAGGTTGACATTTCTTGCTGGTGGGTCGTGAACTGTTGATAATAGCATTAAATGGTGATTCAGCTGTTGCAGAAGGTGCAACTCATTATCCACCTACTGTATTAAATCACCACGGAAAACAACTGGCATCCTACACCAATGTGTTCTGTTGAAAGTATATAGAAATTAAGATGAAGCATATATGGGGTTTTTTTTGCTTACATCTCAAATTTATTGGGGATTAATTTAATCACGTTCTCAAAAGGAGTTTATAGCATTGCCACTGCTCAGAGCAGCAGCGAAGATAGTTTGCCTGATTTGGGAGGGTCCAAGGATGCATAATCCTCTTCACAAAATATTCAAAGTCTTCTCTTCAAATCGTGTGCCCTTCTGGCACCTGATTTTAATAATGTGCATACCTAGGTATCAAGTTATGCTTGGTTGGAATTTTTTTTTATTCTTTTTTGTTTGTTTTTTTTAATTTCCATTCATTCGTTGTTGCACATTTTCCTCGTTTCCCCTCTGTTCGCTTTTCTGTTTGGAAAAAAAAAATCTTTCATTGTTGTACCAATTCCCCCCAATTTAATTTTTATTTGATGTTCTACTTTAAGCCTTTGGATACTTTTTAAAGCCATGTATCTCCATTTTAATGGAGAGGTGATGCTTGTAAATTTTTTGTATAAAAGTAAATTTCTTGAGAATGATCTATATTGGTAAAAAAAAAAAATCTTCAAGGAACACTTAAGAAATGAGATACCTTTTTAAAAATTTTCAAAAAAACACCAGACAGAACAATTTTCACAGTTGCTAGTCAATTGACTTTTAAGATATACCTAAGCAGTTTAGTATACAAATAATCGGAAATTACTGTTATCACAGTTTAAGATGAAATCGTGTTTTCATCATATTCTGTATAGCATGACTGTCATATTATTTTGGTTTCATTTCTGATAGAATAGTATGGATTCAGATTCTAAGTATCTATAAAATACTCCGAGCTCAGAGTGTCTCACAAAATCTCAGTCAGAATTTGTTAATGTGTGTGTGATGTTTGTCAGAAGCAGGAAACCTTTTTATTATTTTGTATTTGTCATACAGAGTGTATTTTAATGGAGAGGAATAAGAAAAAGTAATCTTTCTCTGTAAAAGAAGCATAAATACCAATGTCTTCAAAAGAATTACTTTTCTTAGGGTGTATAGATTCTTCAAAATCTGTGCTGATTCAAGAGAAACAATGTAACATTAGAAAATATGGGCCACTAGAGGTCACTGTTTAGTAATCAACTCTTAATGAACCAGAACAGTCTGAAAAGCCAGTAAGTTAGTGTGGATTTTTCTAATTATGAATTCATATTTAATCACTCAGTGACAAGTTAACTGTGGCAGTGTTTCTATGTATTTTGCATATGTGGTTATGCTAATGTACTATTACATTTCTCAGATGCTGGCCCTTCATCATTAGAGTAGTACATTGCCAAAGGCTTTGTTATTTCATCTTAATTACTAATTATGGGACATAATTGACTTTGTTACTACCTCCACCCTCTTGACGGGACAGAAGTTCTTTGGAAAATAAAGTTTCATTGTAAATAAAAGTTGCATTTAAGTGAACGCAGGTGTAATGATATGAACAATTTCTTCTCTTTTGTCCTAAAACCAGTTTCATCTTTGATTTCTCTCATGCTCATTTTCTGTCTCCCATGTTAACATTCCTTTTCCATTTAAACGTGAGTCCAACACTTTATTTCCGCAGAGACTGAATGTTTCTTCTCGAGCATCTTGGCCTTGATTCTGTGAATAGTCAAGGTGAATGTCCCAGAATGCTTTAAAGGAGCCCAGGGCGGCGGCCTGAGCTGAGCCAGTCAGCTCCCCGAAGACAACAGGCGTGGTGCTGCTGCATTGCGAGCAGATGTCCCTCCTCACCATGTCCGTCCTGGAATCCATGCAGGAAAAGGCAGATTTCTCTACTTCTGGGGTAGAACTGTGTTCTTCCGTAAAGCCTCTGCTGGTTGCCTAAGAGGCGGCCTCATCACAGGAGCAGCACTGCGCATGTGCACATGTGTTCCCTCTTCGTGAAAGTCAGCCCGCACCTTCTCCCATTTTCTATCCTGTACATTCTTGAGCAGACACAGAGCATATTGCTGCAACCTTCTTGTTGCCTTTTCCACCCCAGCTGCTGTGTTGCTGCAATCACTTTGTATTTGCATCACCTTTCTGGGGTCTCCTCCAGTCTGCCAAAGGCACATATTTACCATGTAATTCGGAAACCTTCTCCCTTTCCTGTTGCTAGCCAAATCCAACAGCATCTTCTTCGTCTACTCTGAAAGGCTCTTCACATCCTGGATCCAGTGTAATTTTCCGCTGTTATTTCCTACTTTTTTTCCTCTTATATACTTTACATCTAGCCAGGCTGTACTTACCACAAAGGAGTCCTGGTGGCATAGTGCCTTCAACTCTGTTCTGCTCATTGAATAGTTGGCTGTTCGAATGCAAAAGATGGTCATTCTCCTCCTCCTGTTGTTGTTGTTGTGTACCATAAAGTCAGAACCGACCCATAGCTGACCCTCCGGTGGGTTTTCAGAAGCAGTTAATTGCGTGGAGGAGTTTGCCCAGCCATCTCTTCTTGGAGCAGCTGGTGGCCTTGAACCATGTGCCTTGGGGATTGCAGTGCAGCTTCTTGTCACTAGGCCACCTAATGAAGAGTTAGTAGGAGTTGATATTCACTTGATGGCAATAGCTTTGGTTTTGAGGGGTGACCTAGAATGATGTTTATGGAAGCAGCAGTTAAAACATCAAATGACATATTGCTCTGGTCAAGTCCGCTGTCAAAGACCTTGTTTAATTGTTTAAGAGCAAGGATATCTGTCAGTTTAAAGACTGATGTGGCCCAAGCCACGATATTTTCAGTTGCTTTCTATGCATCTGAAAGTTGAACAGTGACTAAGGAAGACCAAAGAAGAATTGATGACTAAATTCATGGTAGTGTTGAAGAGTATGCCGTGGAGTGCCAAAAGAACAGACAGATCTGTCTTGGAGAAAGTGCAGGGTGCTCTTTAGATGGTGAGACTTCACTTTCCATGCTTTGGGCATTCTGTTAGGAGGGGACAATTCCTGGAGGACATGATGCTGGGAAAATCGAGAGTCAGTTAAGGTGAGGAAGACTCTCAAGGAGATCAGTCAACAGGTGAGGACACCTGTAGGGCTGGGGCACAGTGGAGACTGTGAGGATGGCGCCGGATTACCATGGTTTAGATCTGTTGTATATAGGGTGATGATGATGATGGAAATTGACTCGATGACACCTAACAACAGTAACAGCTCACTGTCTGAAGTTTACCCTCATTTACCCAACTCCCAGGTTCTTGTTTGTGAGTTTCTCTCACTGGGACTTTAATCTCTCTTTTCATCTGTCAGACTTTGTTGTTTGGGTTCTGTCTACCTCATTCTGTCTCAGTGGCCCCATGTCTTACAACTTATGACAACCCCATAGTGTCTTCTGGCTGAAATCTGTAATGAAGCAGCACTTTCTCTGCTGAGTCATTGGAGGTGTTTGAACTGCCAGCCCTTTGGTGGCCGTGAGTACCTAACAGTTGTATTTCCAGGGCATTTAGATCCAATATAAGTGCCTCCTGTGGTATCCTCTTTATGTGACTCAAAACTCATTGCCATCAAGTTAGAATTGGTTCATATGGACCCTCCAGCAGGTTTTCTGAGGCTAGAAATTATACAGGAGATTGTTCATCTTTCTCCCAGGGAGCCACTGGTGGATTTGAACTGTCAAAGATGCACTAGTTTTGATTTAGTACCACAACTCCTTTCAGACTAGGCCACCAGAGCTCTCGTAGAAGGTAAAGGTGACCTTTCCTGTGACCTGCCATCACATGTAGGACACTTGTCACTGTTGAAAATATTTACATTATAATCATTTGTGTACTGTGTTCGCCCCTCACCTGTATTATAAACCTATTGAGTCTTAAGGATTCTTCATAAATAGATTACAAGTGCTAAAATTTCTGGTTATTAATCTGTTTGGGAAAGTGTCTGGTTTGGGGGTGTTTTTTCATATGCCACCCATATTTATTACTGCGTTATTCACAATAGCAAAGAGATGGAAGCAACCCAAGTAAGTGCTTATCAACAAGCGAATGGATAGAAACACTATGGTCCATTCACACAATGGAATACGATGCAGCATTGAAAAACAATGAATTCGTAAAACAGTACACAACTTGGGGGTGCCTGGAGGACATTATGCTGAGTGAAATAGCTCAGTCACAAAAGGACAAATACTGCAAAGCACCACTGTTATAATACAGGACTGACATGGAGGGTTGGGGAGAGAATAGGAAAAGAGTAAATTGTTGTTGTTGTTGTTGTTATGTGCTGTCAAGTCGCTTGCGACTCATAGCGACCCTATGTACAACAGCCCTAAACTCTGCTCTGTCCTGTGCCAGTCGCACTGTCTCTGACACTCCCATCCCGATTATCCCAGTCACTGAATCAATAAACCTCATAGAGGGCCTTCCCCTCCTGTGCTGTCCCTCCACGCTCCCAAGCATGATGTCCTTCTCCAAGGACTGGTCTCTCCTCACAACATGTCCACAGTATGTTAGACGGAGCCTCAGAATCCTTGCCTCCAAGGAGCCACCTGGTTTAACCCTTTCCAGGATGAATCTGTTTGTTTTCCTGGCAGTCCATGGTATTCTCAATACTCTTCTCCAGCACCACAGCTCAAAGGCATCAATTCTCCTTCTATCCTCCTTGGTCATTGTCCAACTCTCTGATGCATAACAAGTGATTGCAAAGACCATGGCCTGTATCAGACACACCTTAGTCTCCAGAGAGACACCATTGCTCTTCAGTACTTTGGAGAGGTCCCTAACAGCACACTTTCCCATGGCAGTGCGCCTTTTAATTTCCTGGCTGCTGGTGCCAAGACTGTTGACTGTGGAGCCAAGCAAACTAAAGCTGTGTACAATCTCAATCTCTTCACCATCCATCCTGATGCTGCCAAATGGTCCAGTGGTGAGAATCTTTGTCTTCTTGACATTGAGCCTCAATCCATATTGGAGGCTGCAGTCCTTG
Source organism: Elephantulus edwardii (assembly GCF_000299155.1). Taxonomy (NCBI): domain Eukaryota; kingdom Metazoa; phylum Chordata; class Mammalia; order Macroscelidea; family Macroscelididae; genus Elephantulus; species Elephantulus edwardii. The sequence goes on along the minus strand of NW_006399932.1, from coordinate 3,326,908 downwards.
ACCCTCTGCAGCAGGTGCTTCAGGTCCTCTTCAGTTTCAGCAAGCAGGGTTGTGTCATCCGCATAACGCAGATTGTTGATAAATCGTCCACCAACCTTGACCCCACATTTCTCCTCATAGAGCCCAGCCTCCCGGATAATCTGTTCTGCATATAGGTTGAAAAGAGTGGATAGATAATGATAATGAACACTGAAAGGAATATAAGGCATTATATGTATGATAACCTAAAGAAAGAGGTACATTGCAAAGTGGCCTGGGGGAGGGGAGAGAGGAAAATCTGCAACAATGAATGAACATTAAAAATAAAATTTTTAAAATCTGAAGTGCAGGCTATTTATTTTTGCACTCTTAGCATCGGAAGATGTTTGTGAAAAAAATTAAAGAAAAAAGAAAACATCCTTAATTGAAGAAACTTAAGGAGTCACTATTTCTATATGATAACACCTGACTATAAGGAGATTGGAGAAAGTAATTGGTGGGGGCTGGGTGACCCATGCCTGCTGCTGGCTTAGCAGGCTGCCTTTGGGTTGATAGTGCAACTCCTTATCCACCAGGCCACCACAGCTTCCTAAAAGAAATACAGCAAAGATAAAATAACAAAAACAACTTCTTACGAAGTATATAAAGTATTGGATTTTTTCACCTTTTATGAGATCACATTGCTGAATATATAGTCTTTTTTTTTTTTTTAAAAAAAAGGCTACTTGGAGGCTTTTTTGTTGTATAACATTGTATAACATTTCAGTCTAGTCAACAGAAGACTTCATTAGGTATCTGTGTGTGCTGTCTCCTGCCACACTGGTCCACAGCCCCTTTCTCTTAATAAAATGAAGAGTCTTCTTTCACAGTCTCACATCAGTCAAGCAAGTGTTGGATTATGAAGGGGTGAGGAGTTCCTGCAACTCTGTCCACTCAAAATGAGAGTGAAGGGAGGCCTGTGAAGCCATCTGTCTGAATTCTGGTTAGTAGGCTGTTGGCCACACTGGGTAACTATGTTAAGTGTCCATGCTGTGGCACAGAAGTGGCAATGTAGGCGAGAGGCGCTGGACACCGGTTTAAAGTTGATGGGAGCCAGAGGAACCAAGGCGCCTGACGCCGGAGTGGAGAAGGAGCACCAGAGTGGCCTGAGAAGGTGGAGGAAGCTGGTTCAGAGTGGCAGTGGGGTCTCTAGGGGTTGGAGTGAATGATGACGCCGGGGGTAACCAGTGCGGAATCTGAGGAGCCTGTGGGCTGTGAGCCTCCTGGTCTGGGCTCTTCCTTGATAGCTTGTTAGAAGCAGTTCTTGTCCCAGCACTCAAAGTAGAAGCATCATCATGAGAAGCCTGGGTTCTTCATTCTGCTTCCCCCTCCTGTAAGACCTCTTCTAAGTTAAACTGGTGCCTGTGGTTCACCAAGTTCTTCCCTTGCTCACCAGTCTTGTTACCAGTTACACTGACGGTAATAGCTTGAAAATCTTGACCATATCTGCAAACACCTTGCACTGTGAGAAGTACCTCCTTCTGCTTCTAGGGGCCCTAGGGGCATTGGTTTTCTGATCTGACTTAGGAGATCTGGATTCTTCAGTGCCACCTTGTAGTTTGTGTTGAAGAGCATTGTTTATCTGCTTAGCCTTTGAAACCTGACCTTTTTGAGAAATCAGTTCCATGCCCAGTTGCCTCAGGATGATGTTGGCTGCGTTGAGACTGCAGCAGACACCCACCACATCTTCTTGGTGCCATTAGTGGGGTGATGTTTAGACTTCGGAGAGGGAAGGTGAGGTTGTCAGCTCTGATACACTCTTTCCTTCCTAGGTCGGGCTTGCAAATTTCGACAGGTTTTTCAGCATTTTCCTTTTTTATGACTTGTTGTAGGATCAAAAAACATTCCCATCCACTGGCTTTGTTTTCTCGACATTTCCATCATTGTTACCCCTGTTACGTTGGTTAGGTAGCTGATCAGCTTTTCAACGCACATGCTTCCCAGACTGAGTTTTTTCCCCAAGGATAGTAATATTTTACAAGACCTGCAATGGTTTTATCTGGAAGCATTTGCCAAATACTCAGAAAGTTCTTCCCATGAACTTTAAATGCTTGTTCAAACAGGATCTTTTCTCTCTGTCCACTTATCTGGCAAGGGTGTGGAATTAGGGTGATCAACGAGGGACTTCTCAGCATTGTGATTATGCCAGAACTGTATGCTCCACATTGTACCTGTGTTTTTTTCTTTGCAGTTGCAGTACACTCACCCTACTTGGCATCTGGGATGTCGGATACCATAGGGGTGGTATGGAGACTGTAGAAGTCCTCCTCCCGTGCTTTATCTGTGTATTCTGGAGCACCTGGATCAAATTCAGGAATCCTGAGCTTGGAATTTGGCTCCTACTCATACCATGTTGGTGCTGCCGCTGCTGCCAGCCATATTCTTGGCTCTGCCGTCGTCCCGTCTGTTCTTCCACGCTGACTTGGACTCCTCCTTCATCTTTCCAGGCGTGGTAGAACAGGGGAGAACTCCCTGATGGCTGAACAGTGTCGCTGAGCTGTGAGAGGGGCTTTCTCCAAGGTGCTTATCTGACGAGAGGGTCTGGCTTTATAATTTTATCCTGGGAATATGAAAATAATTTATAACCCTAATGTTTATGATATTAGGGAAGGTTGTGGAATATTCTTCCCAGGAAATCTTTTCATCAAGGATAAAACTTTATCTTGTAAATTTAGTTCTCCAAATGCTTTTATAGTGATACTATAATTTTTCTTATCTTTTATGTTCAATCTGGAGAACAGTACTGAGAAAAATATAAGCCACATAAATAATTTTACATTTTCTACTCTCTCGCTTATGCATGCATTGCCATCATGTCAGAACCCGCTCACAACTTAACACTCTGGTGGCTTTTCAGAGCCTATAAATCTCATGGGATGAGATTGCCCATCATTCTCCCATGGAACAGCTAGTGGATTCGAACCACTTGCCTTTGGGTCAGCAACACAACCTTTACCCACTAGGCTACCAGAGCTCTTAGCCATGTTTAAAAAGTAATAATAAATACTGGTGAACCCATTTATTTTATTTAACTCAGTATATATAAAATACTATCATTTAAATGTTATCTATGTAAAATTATTGCTGTATTTGCTATTATTTCATTTTTATTAAAAAATACTTGCAGTTTGATAGCCAGCTATATTTCAAGTGATTAATAACCATATATGGCCAGTTGTAACTGTACTGAGTAACACAGCCCTCTCTTCTCTCTCCTTACCCAGTGAGCAGATTGTGGATTCAACTCCTGTTCATTGTTTTTTCAACCAAAGAAATTTACAGATAACTTCTTCCTCCTTTCCTTTCTCTCCTCCTATGTCCATTCTTATTTTTAGGATAATATGTGTGTATCCAACACTATTCTAGAAATCACAGCATTTGCTCTTGGGGAGCTTTCATGAGTGAGATGGGCATGGAAGAAGATAATATATTAAGCTGTGGGGTTGATAATTGTCATAACAAAGATAGTAACAAGTTCCATAGAAATAGAGCGCTAGCTCTGCCTGGGAGACAGGGAAGAGAACGCAAAGTAATACTCTTAATCTGTGTACTGTGCATCAGAGAGCTAAGTGATTATTTAAGACCAACTATAAATATCCCAGGAACTTCCAAAAGAATAAATAAGTCTCTCTGGGTGGAAATGCAACCAAGGTGCCTCTTAGAGGCAAGGATGGCAAAACTCGGGCTCATTATACTTTAGGCATATTGTGTGGGAAATATACAGAAAAATAAATCATGCTGGGGAACATGAAAGAGAAGACGACCGTCCACAAGATGGATTGACACAGTGGCTAAGAGTGGGCCTGTTGGAGATCCTGAGAACGGTGTTTAGATAAGTTGTTCATAGGTCACTATGAGTTATAGTTGACCAGGTGACACATGACAACAATGAATTAGTTCTTTGTATTTGTCAATATTACTATTAAGTTTAGGATTGTCCTCATTTTTTGAGTCTCACTCTTAGCCCAGCTTTCTAAAAAAAAAGTAACATGGTTTACTTTGTAGCATGGAGCCGGTTAAGAATAAATAATTCATGTCAGAATTTAGAGTTGGGGAACATATCCTCAATGAAACGGCTAACTGAGACTCACTGGGTTTGTAGTTATCACATGTTCCAAAGGCAGGTGCTTACTCTTCTCTGAGCAGTCATATATTTTTGCTTCTTTGCATTTACTTTTGCTGTTCCTTTCACCTGAAAGTACTTCCTCTGTCTCAATTTTGAGATTTGATGGTGTAGTCAGTAGGGAGTTGGTTGCTGACCCAAAGGTGACACTTCTGGCAGTTTGAATCCACCAAGGGCTCAGTGAGAAAAAGATGAGCAACCATCTCCTGTGCAGTTTAAATCCTCAGAAAACTGTCTGGAGGGTCATTTTTGAATTTGTTCACACTCAATTCAGCAAGTTGAATCACGAGTTGCCCCAATTTTTCCCTGCTAGTTTGTTGGTTTTCCTTCATCCATCATGGTGCTACCAATTGGCCCAGTGGTGAGAATCCTTGTCTTGATGTTGAGCTTCAATCCATATTGAAGACGATAGTCCTTGACCTTCTGTAACAAGTGATTCCAGTCCTCACAGCAAGCAAGGTTGTGTCATTTGCATAACTCAGATTGTTGATAAGCAATGATGTCCGTCTAAATAAGGTGTGCCCGATCCAGTCCATGGTCTTCACAATTACTTGGCAGTGCATCAGAGAGCTGGACAGTGACTAAGGAAGCCTTTGAGTTGTGGTGCTTGGAGAATAGTATTGAACATAAAATGGACTGCCAAGAGAACAAACAGGTCTGTCTTGGAGAGGTTGAAACCAGGTTTCTCCTCGGAGGCAAGGATTTTGAAGCTCCATCTCACTTATTATGGGTATATGGCCAGGATGGACTAGTCCTTGGAGAAGGACATCATGCTTGGAAGGGTGAAGGGATAGCACAAGAGAGGAAGACCTCTGATGAGATGAATTGACATAGTAACTGGGGTAATAAGGGTAGGTATGTCAGAGTTAGTGACTGGCTCAGGATAGGCCAGGTCCCAGAGTTATGACCATAATAGCAAGAAGTATGTTGTAGGGACCTCTTGGTGGCATAGTGGTAAGGCATTGTGCTGCCAACCCAAAGACAAGAAGTTCAAATCCACCAGCTGCCCTGTGGGAGAAAGATGGGCAACCGCCTATGAGATTTCCTGCCTCTGAAAACCTGAGAGAAGGTCACCTATGAGTCGGTTCCAACGCAGTGGTACACAGTAATGACAATAAAGTGTGTTATAATCTCAGTCCTTTCTTGGTTTATTTTGGTCTAGTCATTTAAGTGAAACATTCCTGTTTTCCTCTAGTTTCGTCCTCTTTCTTACCCCAATATATTTTACCCTCCTTTGAGTTTTGAACATTTCAAATTATTTATGCTGTTGTTATTGTGCACCATGGAGTTGGAGCTGACCCTACAGACTTTCAGAGGCGGTTTAATTGTGCAGGAGGAGATTTCCCATCTCTCTCCCTCAGAGAAGCTAGTGGATTTGAACCATGTATCTTGCGATTTCAGTATAGCTCCTTAATGCTAGGCCACCAGAGCTTCCTAACCCTTTTATGACATTTTTTTTCATATTAAAGGTAATTTTATACTGTAGTAACATTTTATACATAGTAACATTACTGTTGGCAGCATCAGGATGGATGGAGAAGAGATTGAGATTGTTCACAGCTTCAGTTTGCTCGGCTCCACGGTCAACACTCTTGGCACCAGCAGTCAGGAAATCAAAAAACGTATTGCGATGGCAAAGTCTGCTGTTAGAGACCTCTCTAAAGTACTCAAGAGCAACGGTGGCTCTCTGGAGACTAAATTGCGTCTAATACAGGCCATGGTTTTTGCAATCACTTGTTACGCATCAGAGAGTTGGACAATGACTAGGGAGGATAGAAGGAGAATTGATGCCTTTGAGCTGCAGTGCTGGAGAAGAGTATTGAATGTACCCTGGACTGCCAAGAAAACAAACAGATTCATCCTGGAGAGTGTTAAACCAGGCTACTCCTTGGAGGCAAGGATTCTGGGGCTTCGTCTGGCATACTTTGGACATGTTGTAAGGAGAGACAGGTCCTTGGAGAGGAACATCATGCTTGGTAGGGTGGAGGGACAGCACAGGAGGGGAAGACCCTCTGTGAGGTGGATTGATTCAGTGGGGTAATCGGGATGGGTGTGTCAGAGGCAGTGCACAGGATAGAGCAGGGTTTAGGGCTGTTGTATATGAGTCACAAGCGACTTGACAGCACATAACAACAACATTACTGTGTAATCATAAAACTTATTTTAAGCAAGAATTTGGTCTTCCTTATTTTTGTTTGTATAGAGAAGTGAAGCGTAGGCTGTTTATATGTTGAACACATTGAATAAAAATTCTTGATGTGTGCACTTAAAGATAATTTATGAGATATTTAAAAGAAAAAGTGTAAAATTGAAGTGATCTAAAGATTCCAACCACTCAGTATTTCTTTTTAGATTACTTGCATAGGAAGTATTCATAAAATTGATTGACTATCTAATCAGATGAAATTTCTTGATTTTACTTATAAAAATAAATGCCATAAAAAGCAAAATTTTGTGTAAATTTTTAGTGTAATACAGGTACTAATGGTAAAGATAAAATATGTTTTATTATTAGGAAAGAAATAACTGATCTAAAAATAAAATGGAAATCAATCTTTTCTTTGACATAAAATATATATTTTATATATGTTATTATTATTGTTAAGTTTTGTTGAGTTGTAGACAACTCATTGCTACCCTATGAAATAAAGACCTGAACGCTTGTATAACTTTGGTCATTTCTCCATGTTCATAGAGTTTCAGGATGCAAGCCATTTCGGAAGTGGATGCCACTCCTGCTTCCAAGCTTGTTTTAATCAGGAAGCTCCACCAAACACTGTCCACCATGGGTAACCATTATCACATTTGGCATATCAGTGTCACAGTGTTTAGCATCACAGCAAACACGAGTTACCTCTGTACAGCAATGAACAGACCAGTGCTATACCACTTAGAAGAAGGTTTGACAAAAACCAATTTAAACCAGGCCAGAGGGCCGCAGATTAAAATAATCCACCTTGGGCCTGGTAGCATAACTTTCTGCCCACTAAGCCAGCGTAGCTCTCTGTGTTGTTGTTGTTATTGTTGTTAAGTGATAGATGATAGATAGATAGATAGATAGATAGATAGATAGATAGCCATCTACTGCTTCAGGCAGTATGGTGGAGTAGGTAGGTTAAAACACTGTGATGCCATAAAACTGCCAGATGCTGGAGAAATTATGACAGATATACTTGTACATATATTACTGGGTTCTCAGTAAAAAACAGTGGTTAGTCCTCAGTGGCCAAATAATTGAATGGTAATCTGAGTTCTGGTGGCTTGTTTTGTAGGAAGTGCGCCACTAACTCAATGGCCAAGCTCTTTGGCAGTTCTGATTTATCAGTGACTTTGTAGGAGAAAGACATACTCCTCCCATTTGATTTACTGCCTTTGAAACTCAGTGGAGAATCACCTATGAGTCCATTCTGATTCCAGGACAATTAAATTGAGTTTTTAAATTGAATCTGAAGTCGGAGTGATAAACCCAGTAGTTCTCACTTCCTTGGGGGCACATCCTGATTGCAGGAACCAATCTTTGGGGATTAAAATTCTTGAGTAAAGAATCATTGTTGTTGTTAGGTGCCAGTGAATCAAGTATGTCTCATAGCAACCCCATAAACAACAGATCTGAACTCTGTGCTGTCCCTATGCCTTCCTCACAGCTCTGACACACTCAAGCCCATTGCTGCAGTCACTTTGTCAGTCCACCTAGTTGTTGAGGGTCTTCCTCTCCTTCACTACCTCTCCAGGTCTTCAAGCATGATGTCCCTCTTCAAGGAATAGCCTCTCCTCGCAGTATGCCCAAAGTGCATGAAATGAAGTTTTGTCTTCCCTGCCTTCGAAAAGGACTCTGGCTGCACATTCTCTACGACATACCTTTTTGTTCTTTTAGCAGTCCACGGGATATTCAGCACTCTTCTCCAACACAACAGTTCAAAGGCATTGATTCTTCTGTCATCTTTATTCATTGTCCAGCTCTCAGACATATAGCAAGTGACTGAAAATTCCATAGTGTGAATCAGGCGCACCTTAGTCTTCAGACTGACATCTTTGCTCTCAGTAAGTTAGAGAGGTCCTTGATTACACACTTTCCTAATGCAGTTATATCTCCTGATCTCCTCACTTCTGGTACCAAGTGTATTTATTTGTGTATCCAAGTTATATGAGGTCACACTCTTTTCTCCATCTGTTGTGATGTTACCTATAGGTCCAGTAGTGAAGATTTTTGTTTTCTTGACATTGAGATGCAATCCCTATTGAAAGTGGAAGTATTGAACTTTCTGCAACAAGTGCTTCAAGTCTTCCTCATGTGCAGCAAGCCATGTTGTATCATCTGCATAAAAAAGATTATCGAGTCTTCCTCCAATCCTGATGCCATATTCTTCTTCTTAGAGTCCAGCTTCTCAAGTCATTTTCTCAACATACAGATTAGATGTAGATTAAATTTGGTTATCTACCAAGGGCCATAACCACTTAAAGGTGGTCTAATGTCAAGGAAAGGTGGCCTGTGGATGAAAAGCCTCTTGTTAAAAGGGACAGAACTAGGAAATCTGTTTGAGTGCCTTGGTTACAGATTGGAAAAGAAGTCAGTATTCCTTGAATCTCTCTAGCAGTAGGTCTGATCTCATGGGTACAGAGTTCACATTCAGACTGTGTCATGGAGAAAGACCTACCAGTCTGCTTTCATAAAGACTATAGTCAACAAAACGCCAAGGAAAAGTTCTGCTCTGTCACGTGGGGTTCCTGTGACTCCAAACCTGCTGGATGGCACCCAATAACAATGCAACCAGTAAGTTTAAGGGCTTCACAGATCCTGGGGCTAGTAAGATCCTCTACATACAGGGGGGGGGGGGGGAAGAGTGTGCACTAGGAAAAAGCATCCTCTCCGATCCATGGCCCTCAGAATCCACAAATTCAGTTCCATCAAGATGAGTCTACAATAAAAAGTTTTCTTAAAAAATTGCCATGGAATGGGAGGGTAGGGGGGAGGGGGCGGGGAGAAGGGTGCAACAATGAATGAATGGAATTCCAAAATCTCTGTAGATGTTCATTGAAATGAAAAATAAATTTTAAAAAAAAATTGCCATGGGCTAAGAGCCCGGAATGAGGATTGCAGAGTGGAGTATCCTTGGGGTGGGAGTGGGGATGTGCAGGGCAGGGGGGATTGTATACCAATGAAGGAGTTTTTCTTTTGCTTTTCAAGGAGAGGAGCAAACTGGGGTGGGGGTGAGGGTGAGTGGGTGGGGAGAAAAGTGCATCAATGAATGAATGGAATTCCAAAATCTCTGTATATGTTCATTGCAATTAATAATAATTAAAAAATTACCATGTGCAAACAACAAACGCTGATGTGGATGTGGAGAAACTGGAACCCTTATTCACTGCTAGTAGGAGTATAAAATGGTACAACCACTATGGGAGGTAGTATGGCACTTTCTTAAAAAGTTGCAAATAGAAATACAAATACCATTTGACCCAGCAATTCTACTACTGGGAATATACTATAAAAAACCCAGAACTGCCACCCAAGCAGATATATGCACACCCATGTTTATTGCTGCTTTGTTCACAATAGCAAAGAGTTGGAAACAACCCAAGTGCACATTAACAAATGAATGGATAGAGTGGCACAATAGAATATTATGCAGCACTGAAAAACAACTCATGAAATATTAAGCAAAATGGGTGACCATGGAGGAGATTATGCTGAGTGAAATATCTCAGTCACAAAAAGACAAATACTGCATAGTGCCACTGTTATAAAACAGGACTGGCATGGGGGTTTTGAAACAGATGAGGGAGAGAGTTATATAAAAGGAATAAATGATTAGGTATTATTGGCATGACAAGAGTCCAGAATAAGAGCTTCATAGTAAAGTAAAGCAGGGGAGGGGAGCTATATAACAATAAAAGAACTTTTTTCCCAAAGGGAAAAAAAAATAGCAAGTGGGGTGGGGGGGAGGAGGGGCCAGAGAGGAAAATGTGCAACGGTGAAGGAATGGAAATCCAAATTCTTTATAAACTTTATAAACTTTCCTTAAACTCTCAATTAAAAAAAATCTGGAAGTAAATCAGCAAAGCAAGTGTCAACAGGATTTAAATCCCTCAGAACTATAAATCCTGAAATCCTCCAAACAAAATAGAAAATGATTGGCCTAATCCATAGGGAGTTGCACTGCTCACCCCAAGGCGGCGCCTCTGCTGGTTGGAATGTACCAGTGGTTCCTCAGGAGAAGGACGGGTAAATCTCTTGTGCAATTTTTGCCTCTGAAAACCCACTAGAGAATGAGCTAGAAGTTGGACCCAACTTGATGGCAATGCTTTTTAGCATATCTCCACATGCCAAAAAAATAAATAGATACGTTTTAGAGAAAGTATAGCCAGAATGCTCCTTTAGGCAAAGAAAAGCACTTTATCTGATATTTTTTCGGCATTTTGTTAGGAGAGGCTATTCCTTGGAAAGGGACATCATTCTTAAATTCACCGTAAGAGAGGAAGCCCCTCAGTGAGATGGATGGCCACAGTGACTGCGACAGTGGGCTTATGTGTGCCAGAGATGAGGAGGAGGACGCAGGGTAGGACACAGTTCAGATCTAAAGGGTCTCTGAGTTGTACTCACTCATTGGCACCTAACAACGACATATATACAATACCCAAGCTCCCTGCCATCAAATTGATCCCAATTTACAGTAATCCTTCTCAGGTTTCTGAGGCTATAATTAGGATGAGGAGACTTTGCGTCTTTCTCCCTCAGAGCAGCTGGCATTTTTGTTAGGCAGTGCAGCATATTACAGACTGCTCCAGGAGAGCTAAACTGAAATCCTTAAACTGCATAAGGAGGGTACTTCATGGCAAATGGAGAAAATATTAAAGTTGTCAGGGATTGCATTTTACTTGGATCCGCAGTCACCATTCATGGCAGCAGCACTAAAGAAATGGAACAGTAAGTTGCATTGGGCAAATCTGCTTCCAAAGACCTCTTTAAAGTGCTGAAGAGCAAGGTGCCATTTCAAGAGTAAGGTTCAGCTGATCCAATCCATGGTATTTTCAGTTGCTTCACATGCATGTGAAAGTTGGACAGTAAATAAGGAAGATCGAGAAAGAATCAATGCTTTTGAATATGGTGTTGGCTGAGAATATTGACTATACCAGGGACTGCCAAAAGACCAATCAACTCGGTCTTGGAAAAAGTGTGTTTTTAGCAGCAAGGATGATTTATGACTTTGTCTCACATACTTTGGGAATGTTATTAAGGGGGACCTTAGAGAAACACATCCTGATGGGGAAAGCAAAGGGTCAGTGAAGGAGAAGGAAAACCTAAAGGATTGGTATAATTTCAACAGTGGGGTTAAACAGAGCAGAGGCTGTAAGGATGGTACAAGATCAGACAAGGTTTTGATCTGTTGTATTGTTAATACAGGTATATTGATTGTGGCTCCAAGTAAGGTCCCTGTGAGTCAGCATTGACTCAGTAGCACCCAACAACAGCAACAACCTGTGTAAAATATTTAAAGAAATAAAAGATAAAATTGGAGGGGAGGGAAGGAATAAGAAAATACCAGCAATGACCATTTAAACTGGTGTAAAACATAAATTTAAAAAACAACAGATGAGTTAGTAGATAAAGGCCTAAATTATTGTTCTTGTTATGTGCCGTCAAGTCGCTTGTGGCTCATAGTGACCCTGTTTACAACAGCTCTAAACCCTGCTCTATCTTCTGCCAATTGCACTGTCTCCGACACACCCATCCCGATTACTCCAGTCACTAAATCGATCCACCTCATAGAGGGTCTTCCCCTCCTGCGCTGTGCCTCTACCCTCCCAAGCATGATGTCCCTCTCAAAGGAGTGGTCTCTCCTTACAACATGTCCAAAGTATATCAGATGAAGCCACAGAATCCTTGCCTCCAAGGAGCAGCCTGACTTAACCCTCTCCAGGATGAATCAGTTTTCTTAGCAGTCCGTGGTACCCTCAATACTCTTCTCCAGCACCACAGCTCAAAGGCATCAACTCTCCTCCTATCCTCCTTAGTCATTGTCCAACTCTCTGATGCATAACAAGTGATTGCAAAGACCATGACTTGTATCAGACGCACCTTCGTCTCAGCGAAAATATTTATAAGGCATATAACCACCTCAGGTTAAGTGCCCAGAGCATGTAACCAACCCATTGCCTTCAAGTTAATTCTGACTCATAGGCTTTCAGACTCATAGTCATTCTGACTTACAGGCTTTCCCAGGTGGAAAAATCTTTTTTCCTCAGAATGGATGGTAAGTTTGAACTCCAGCCCTCCAGTTAACAGCCAAATACTTTAACCACGGTGAAGCTCTGGTGGCATAGTCCATAGGGGCTTGTGCTGCTAAACCCAAAGCCCCAAGAGCTCCAACAATACAGTCTTCTCCAAAGAAAATCACCTCATTAGGAAATGAGCAAAAGGCCTGCCGCTAGAGAAATTTTACAAAGATTGGGAATATTTTCTTCTTTAAATGAGAGCCCTTTCTGAGTTTTCTTAGTTATGGTTGGTTGGTTCCCCCCCACACACACACTGGTTTTATATTCAGAGTACCTTTAAAGACGTTAATTTAGAACAGTCCTTACAGTGGAGGAGGCAAAGAGCAGTTCAGTCAGGTCACTGCCCTTCATCATGTGACTTGCTGATTCACTCATCTAGAAGGCCAGGCTCCTAAGACTTATGCTTGTATTTTACTTGAGTAGGTAAATGGGATTTTTTGCAATGATGGGTTTATAGTTTACTTTGGTAAATACTAAAGACTTCCCCCTCTCTATAATTTGACTTAGTGGATGCTGTGAAAATTAAGGAATACCACTCTGAATTTTTCTAAGTCTGTACTTCCTGGCATGGTATTGAATTGCCTTTCAATTGATGACCTAGTTTTTCTTTGAAGCTTTTTAAGGAGTCTGTCAACATCCTATCCATTTTTTAATGAAATATGGTTTCTTTATCATATAAAAATTATTTTCCTACACACAGAACTATTGCTTGTTTTATATATTAATATATAGAGATCTGCTTTATGTATTATTATATATCTAGATCTAGATTTATATAGATCCATATATATTTTTTTTAGAATTTTGTGATCTAAAGCCTGGTTTGGAATTTTGTTTTCCTTTAATGTCACCAGGATTTACTACTTTTAATCCTAGATTAGCCTTTTAACCCCCTTTCCCCTCTGTCTTTTCAAGGACTATAGTGGCTGTCTGTCTGGCATTACAGTGACCAGTCTGGTAGTGTTTTATAAATTATATTATATGGGTTTCTGTGACTTGCTTCACTTCTGTTTTCATTAAAAAATAAGGATTTTTCTCCCCTAAATGATATTCGTTATTTCTCCCTGAGTCATCATTTTTTCTACATTATGGGATTTCTTCCATCTCTCGTTTTTGCTGGCAATTTTTAACTGCTTACCTATTAAACAACTATTTTGCCAAAAGTTTATGATTGAGGGAAAATAAACAGGTAAAAAGCCGACTCTGATATGTAATATGATCCACAATGAGAGGATACATAAAGTGTACATGGGTGCACTTAGTAAGATGGGCTTAAGAAGTTTGATATGGGGTAGAGGTTGGAAAGGGCATCTGCGCTGCACTTTTATAAGGGAATGGGGATTTTGCCAGCCAAGCACAACCCGAGGCGGAGGTAGTACAGGGTGAATGTGGATACAGCAGACCAGGACCAGCACCAGGACACAGCATGTGTGTGGGAAGGGAAGAAAGATGGAACGTCATCTCTGCATAGGGAGAAAAGAAGAAATGATATGGTTTGGCTAGAGTGAGTACCTGGCATTGGATGTCAGGGACCAACCCTGATTCACTGTTGGTGGGAGTGTAAAATGGTGCAACCCCTGTGGAAAGCAGTATGGCGCTTTCTCAAAAAGTTGCAAATAGAGATACCATTTGACCCAGCAATTCCACTACTGGGAATATACCCTGAAGAGACCATAGCTGACATCCAAGCAGATATATGCACACCCATGTTTATTGCAGCTTTGTTCACAATAGCAAGGAGTTGGAAACAACCTAAGTGCCCATCAACAAACGAATGGCTAGAGAAGCTGTGGTATATTTGCACAATGGAATACTATGCTGCATTAAAAAACAAGGAACTCATGCAATATTATTCAAAATGGTTGACTCTGGAGAACATTATGCTGAGTGAAATATCCCAGTCACAAAAGGACAAATATTACATGATGCCACTGTTGTAGAATGGGACTGTCCTTGGGGTTGGGGAGAGACTGAGTAAGATGGGTTCAATAATGTATACTGCACTGAAACAGAGGAGGGAGAAAACTGTTTAAAAGAGATATATAACTAGGTATTTCTGTCATCACAGGAGACTAGAGCGAGGGCTACATGGTGGAGGGGACCTGGGGGAGGGTTTGTAAAACAATGAAAGAATCTTTTCTTTTACTTTTCCATAATTTTTGGACTCATGTACTTATAACTTGTTAGTCAAATTTGTGTCTTCTAGGTTGCAACACCCCCATGATACATCTTCAAGGATATGAACATGTACAGCCAAGGACAATCAATAAGAGTGCATCTGAATTCCAAAATCAATCTCCATAATAGTCTATGTGTTTCCTACTGCCAAAGGGGCCCTTTAGAGTAGTGAGAGAAGATCTTCACCCTGAAACCCACAGCGTCCCTTTTCAGCAGGAAGTAGCTAAGAGAATACGCCATCCCCTTTTCCTTATGACTCAGGGTGAAGTCTCTCTCAGGGAGGAGTGATAGGGAATGGCAAAGGACACACTGACAAAGAAGATTAATCAGAACTGGCTTTGACAAGCACTGTGGCATTTGGACAAGGACAAACTGGGAGGACCATAGAGAGAATAGTGCAACAATGAATGAATGGAAACCCAAAATCTCTATAAATGTTTATGAAAATTAATAAAATATAATTATAGAAAAAAAAAAGAAATGAAACTTGAAAGGTAAGCAGAAGCCAGACTGTGAACGAACAGTCTCTAGTCTGTATGTAAGGTAGAAATATTGAGTGTTTTGGGAGTAAAATAATGTCAGTGGCTCATACGGCATTATGGGTGTTGAGTTCAGTGGAGAGTGTGCAGGCAGAGGAGGTTTGTCAAATTGTGAGCAAGGTCAAGAGAATCCTAGCTGGGAAATAGCTGTGTGAATGGAGTGATAGAGTGTGGACTTTTGCCAAGGTGGTAGAATAAATTAATGTCTTACTTCATCTGCTCTGTTCTGGACATATCAAAGTGATTGACTATGAGAGAATGTGGATAGATACCATGTCTCCAAGGACCAAATAGACTCAAAACAAGGCAAAGATTGTGAAAATGGCTCAGGACCAAGCATCACTCTGTTGTTATATAGAAGGTTTCTATGAATGTGGCCAGCTTGATGGCAACTAACCATGGATCAAAGATCTAGTGGAAATGCATTATATTGAGGGCACCCTGTGCTCACTTAGCCAGCTGAGTGCTGAGTCCAGGACTAAGCGGTAGTGTTCTGGTTAGGAATCAGTCTGAAGACCAAGATCTCAAAATCCAAACCTGTTGCCATCAATTGATTCCAACTTGAAGCAACCATAAGAGGCAGGGCAGAATGTCTCATTAGGGTTCCCAAGTGGTAAACGTTACAAAAGAGAGCAAGGCTCCTTAGCCTGAGCACAGCAAGCTAAAAGCAAGTTACTGGTGATTCCTAAAAGTTGCAGTTCTTTGCAAGCTTTGAAGCTAGCATGTGGAAAGACTGAATTGAGCTGCCCCTTGACTCCTTGACTGGCTTTACAGTATCCCCAGTAGCTCAGAACTCCAGCCTACTGGTGTGAAAACTGATTCTCAGTTGGGAGCCTTGTTCTTGTGTCTTGTTGAATTAGAGCCAACTCATAGCTGATCCTCTAGCGGGTTTTCAGAGAAGTAAATCTCAGAGGAGGAAATTGCCCATCTGTCTTCCTCAGAGCATCTGGTGGATTTGAACCAAGTACCTTTGGGTTGGTAGTGCAACTCCTTACTAGTAAGGCGCCAGAACTGCTAGGAGACCAAAAAGAGTCTGACTAGAGTCTATAAAACCACATCACATACAGTTAAGACCATTATTTTAGAACATGTTTGAGGATACAAGGGTGGGAACAGAGGGTTAAGGAAAGGCTGGGGGGATGGGGTGGTTAATCATAGGGTTGTACAATTGGGTGGGAGGCAGGAGGGAGGGATGGGTAAGGGATATTGGAATGATCCTGTGTTAAAAACAGTGTACATGAACTTTGTAAGTAAACCAGTATAAAATAATTTTTTTTTTTTTTTAAAAAAAAAGAACCTAAAAACTAACAAAGAAAAAAGATACATGCAGGGGGAAAATAGGCGCAAATCTTATGATTCATTCATAATGAATAAATCTCGTTCAAAGTGAGCCTGCTGACAAAAACTCAAGTCTTTACCTAGAGGGGAAGAATTTGTTTTCTGTAAGGAAAACAAGTGTGCTCTGGTGGCATAGTGGTAAGATGTACTACAATCCCAAAGGCAGGCAATTCAAATCTACCAGCTGCTCAGTGTTCTGATCTGTTGTTCATAGAGACATTATGAGTTGTGGTTGACTCGATGGCACCCAACAACAACAACCTGATAGGTGAAGTTTAGAGATAGAGATACTACTTTGGAACTCAATGGTATAAGGTTTTTGGAACTCATTATGTTGAGAAATTTGATTTTTAGTTGGAAGAGTTTTAAAAATCCTTGGTTTGGGTCTGGTGCACCTTAGTCTTTAAAGTAGCACCTTTGATCTCTAGCACTTTAAAAAGGTTTTTGATAGCAGTTGTGGCCAATGCAACATATCATTTGATTTCTTAACACTGGTTCTGTGGGTGTTGACTTGGATCCAAGTAAAACTCAGTCCTTGACAACTTCATTGTTTTTTTCCATTTATCATGTTGATCCAGTGAGAGAAATTTTGTTTTCTTGATGTTGAAGTAATAAAAACTGAGGACTGTAATCTTTGTGCTTCATCAATAAGTGCTTCAAGTCTTTTTCTGCAGGCAAGGTTGTATGTATCATCTGCATGTCACGAGTTGTCCTCCAATCTTGACTCTTCATATAGTCCAGCTTCTCAGATTATTTGCTCAATGTTATATGTATCAGTATAGTGCACTAAGTTTTAGAAACACTAACATTAGTTTACTACAAAAAAGAAATACGGAAATTATTTACATGGTGAAGTACTTCAGAACTTCAGTGGGATGAGCTGCTTCACCTGCTTTCATTTTAATAGTAATTTCAGTCTTCACAGCTTCCCAAGAGTGTCACTGCCTTTAAGAAAAAGTCCTTGTCATCCAGAAGTACTAAGGCAAATAAAGCATCTGCTTTGTTTTCTTGTGGTATTTTTTCTTGCTGTTTTTCTGGGAAGCATGAAGTTGCCTTTAGTTACAGCTTCAGCTGCACCTTATTCGAACAATACCCTACCCTAACTGGCTGTCTCCATGGGTCTTCCATTCTCACAGTGCAGCTACAGAAGTGCTTTCTCTTCAAACTTACAAGGATTTTGTGTTACCTTTATTCTCTCATAGTTCATATGCCTACCCTTCACCTCGTCCACGTCTCATTCCTGGTTGATTTATTTTTTGTTGAATTTTGAGTGAAAGTTTACAAATCTTACTATTTTTTCATACAATCATTCATAGACATTTTGTCTTATAACATTAACTGCCACTAATTAAGGTAATTAGTTAAGGGAGCCCTGGGGGCCTGGTGGGAAAGGCACTGCGTTGCCGAGCCAAAGCCAGGCAGCCAGGTGGAGAATCAGGCAATACCAGCTACTCTGGAAGATGGGCAAGCCCTTCTGATGTGATTTACAGACTCTGAAAACCCATTGGAGGGTCAGCTGTAAGTAGGTTCCAACTAAGTGTCAGGAATCCAACTCAGTAAGTCAATCATCTAGGTACTGTGTGTGGCCTTTCCCTTCACCCAGTCTCTATTTACTAATTTTTACTCCTTTCTCCCTCCATTCTTATCTTTCCAAGATTCTTTCTGGATAAGCCTTCCTTTGCTTTTTAAAATTGTGATCTTCGACTGTAATTGCCCTTTTGTTACTGACTTATGTCACTCAACATAATTTGCTCTAGATTTGTCTGTGTTTTTTCAGTATTTCACAAACTTTTGATACTTTTTATTTATAGTATGAAATTTAATTATTGTGTCACATTACCAGTTTCTTTAGCCATTTGTCTACTGTTGAACAATTAGGTTGTTTCCAATTCTTAACTTATTGCAAATGGTGCTACAGTAAGCATAAGTGTGTGAATGTTGCTGTTGCCACTTTCCTTTGGAATATATATACCCTAGTTGGTACCTTATTTTTGTGTATGGGGCATGTATTTATGTGACACATGTAGCATATTGGAGTCTTCCCCCCCATACTACTGAGTTTGGAATGCTTGTTGCAAAAGATCAAAGACTATATAGCCTTCAGTATATCTCAACATCAAGAAAACAAAAATTCTCCCCACTGGGCCCATAGGCAACATGATAGTTGGAGAAAAGACTGAAATTGTTAATGATTTCATCTTGCTTGGCGCCAGTAGTCAAGAAATCAAAAGATGTGTTGTATTGGGAAAATCTGCCATCAAGGACCTCTCCAAGGTGCTCACGACCAATAAAAATCAATTTAAAGACTTAGGTGCACTTGATTCAAGCCTTGGACTTTTCAGTTACTTCCTATGCCCCCCCAAAGTTGGACCTGACAGAAATAGCATCAGTGCCTTTGAATTGTGTTAGAAAAGAGTCCTGAATATCACATGGACTGGCAACAGAACAAATGTTTTGGAGAAAGTGCAACCAGGGCGTTCCATAGAGACATGCATGGTGGAACTCCGTCTCACATACTTTGGGGCGTGTTAGGAGGGGCTGGTCTTTGGAAAAAGACATCATGCATGGAAAGATGGGAGTGTCAGCATCAGGGAGAAAGACCCTCAACAAGATGGGTAGACAGAGTGACCGTAACAATGCTCAAGTATATAAGACAATGAAAATCCCACAGGCTAGGGCGAGGGTCGGAGCTGTGGTTCATAGTGTAGCTATGAGTTGGAGCATCAAACAACAACTGTGTATAGGTTATGTTTTACTACTGATCTCCATGTATTTCTAATCATTGCTTTCTTTAGTTTAAAAGATTCTTGATCCTGGGCCTTACATTTTAATCAGTTTCTCATGGGTTTCAACTGCACTCTGAGGTCACTGCACATAAAAGCCAAGAATATTATCATCTGGCCTAGATAAAAGAAATTGAAGAGTGCTACTTTTAATAATTGTTCTTAATTATGTACATTTACTTCTAACAACAACTTATCTTTTAAATAGAAGATATGAGAATTGCATGACTTTCCCCAGATAAGTGCATAAATTCTTTGGAAGATTATATTAAACATGGTTAGTATATTAAGAATGAACAGTATCTCACTGAAGTATTCTGGACTTTTAGAGTTATACCACCAATAAAGAGGTACTTCTCTTTGGTCACATGGACTCCACAAAGCAGAATCGACAAGAACATAGAATCAAGAAGTAAGAATCTTACTAAGCCAGAGTCTAGTCTTGGGACTGACAGTATGACCGTTGCCCTGTGCTCAGTGAGCTGGGCAAGTGTGGCTGCTGTTGGCTGTGATGGAGTCAGGAGGCCGGTTGTATTAAGGGCTGAAGGTGGGAGGACATCATCATCCATAACAGGGCGATGCCGATGGCTTATTCTTTACTAAAAAAGAAAAAGAGTGAGAAATACTTGCTGCTGTGGTAATCAAGAAACAAGGACTGGAATTCTTCACATAGACATCGTCAGCATTCTACAGTGATTGCCTTTGTTTTTCCTTTTATCTCCTTCCCTGTATTGTGCAGAAGTTGGACTCCATGGGATTTTTTTTTTTTTTTTTTTTTTTTTTTTCTATAATTATATTTTATTAATTTTCATAAACATTTACAGAGATTTTGGGCTTCCACTCATTCATTGTTGCACTATTCTCTCTACCCTCCTCCCAGTTTGTTCTTGTCCAAATGCCACAGTGCTTGTCAAAGCCAGTTCTGATTAATCTTCTTTGTCAGTGTATCCTTTGCCATTCCCTATCACTCCTCCCTGAGAGAGACTTCACCCTGAGTCATAAGGAAAAGGGGACGGCGTATTCTCTTAGCTACTTCCTGCTGAAAAGGGACGCTGTGGGTTTCAGGGTGAAGATCTTCTCTCACTACTCTAAAGGGCCCCTTTGGCAGTAGGAAACACATAGACTATTATGGAGATTGATTTTGGAATTCAGATGCACTCTTATTGATTGTGCTTGGCTGTACATGTACATATCCTTCAAGATGTATCATGGGGGTGTTGCAACCTAGAAGACACAAATTTGACTAACAAGTTATAAGTACATGAGTCCAAAAATTATGGAAAAGTAAAAGAAAAGATTCTTTCATTGTTTTACAAACCCTCCCCCAGGTCCCCTCCACCATGCAGCCCTCGCTCTAGTCTCCTGTGATGACAGAAATACCCAGTTACATCTCTCTTTTAGACGGTTCTCTCCCTCCTCTGCTTCAGTGCAGTATACATTATTGAACCCATCTTACTCAGTGTCTCCCTAACCCCAAGGACAGTCCCATTCTACAACAGTGGCATCATGTAATATTTGTCCTTTTGTGACTGGGATATTTCACTCAGCATAATGTTCTCCAGAGTCAACCATTTTGAATAATATTGCATGAGTTCCTTGTTTTTCAATGCAGCATAGTATTCCATTGTGCGAATATACCACAGCTTCTCTAGCCATTCGTTTGTTGATGGGCACTTAGGTTGTTTCCAACTCCTTGCTATTGTGAACAAAGCTGCAATGAACATGGGTGTGCATATATCTGCTTGGATGTCAGATATGGTCTCTTCAGGGTATATTCCCAGTAGTGGAATTGCTGGGTCAAATGGTATCTCTATTTGCAACTTTTTGAGAAAGCGCCATACTGCTTTCCACAGGGGTTGCACCATTTTACACTCCCACCAACAGTGAATCAGGGTTCCATTTTCTCCACAACCTCGCCAGCATTTGTTGCTTGCTGTTCTGTTAAATTTTGCTATTTTGACTGGGGTGAAATGATATCTCATAGTTGTTTTAATTTGCATCTCTCTTAGGGCTAGGGATTTTGAGCATTTCTTCATGTGTTTGTTAGCCATCTGAATGTCGTCTTCGGTGAAGTGCCTGTTCATATCCTGTGCCCATTTTTCTATTGGATTATTTACCTTTATCTTGTTGTGGTGCTCAAGTATTTCATAAATTCTGGATATAAGTCCCTTATCTGATATGTTGTTACCGAATACTTTTTCCCAGTCAGTGGCTTCCCTTTTTACCCTACTGGAGAAGTTTTTGGATGTGCATAGGGATTTGAGTCTTAGAAGGTCCCATTCATCTATGTTATCTTCTCCTGGTTGTAGACTCCATGGGATTTAATACTTGAAATTAAATCACAAATAATGTCATTTTAATTCTTCCTGTAGATTTGTTTTCCTGCTTAATAAGATCTTAAGTAGAATCCAAGCGCTGTAGAAACAGTAACATATCCTTTCTCCTCAGTCAGGCCTCACTAGTTAGCTTCCTAAAGGTTATATAACATGAGAAGTGACTGCAGACGAATACATAATGCTGGAGGGGCCAGGAAAAATGAAGTAGTGGAAGGTGACTCCCACTCATAACCCCTAAATTTCCATTGTGCCTCCCACACACACAATCCCCAAATTTAAGACTCAAGATTTCTGGGACCATGAGGGGACTAAAAATGCTCATTCCTGGCTCACCCAGTGGAGCTCCCCAGCACAGCCCTGTTTCCTTTCTGTCTTCAGTTCTTCCTGATGTGCTGCCAGGATATATCACCTTGCTTGATCCTCACACCCTTCTTTCTCTTCTCTGCCCCCAGCTCTATTTACCCACCCCAAACTTAGACTACAGTCATGTGAGCCATCAATTACCTATAAAAGTAGAAGGCAGGTGATGGTTATATTTTTGGTTTCATTCTCAACTGTAATGAGAACCCCGGAGGGATGGGGAACATGACGATGATTAAGTTACTTAGTATTTGATAATTAGCTTTGCTTCCCTTTGTGATTAATGCTGAATGCAAGAAGTATGTAAGAGACTTAAAGGAAAATAGCAGACTCCTATATCTCTCTCTCTCTCACACACACACACTCTCTCTCTCTCTCTGCTGCAAATTACGCAGAATTTAAAAAATAGTAAACAGGCTCACCTCCTTAAGTGCCAGATTTCTTCTTTGGTTTTAAGAAGGAATTTTATAAAAGAAAGATATTTTACTTACAATAAGTTTTTTTAAATTGTGTTAATTAACTTTTGCCTTGAGCTCCAGATATTTTGCTTTCAAGCAGCCTAGGTTTTCACTGCAAACCTACATTATGTAGCGTCTTGGTCTGGGCTGAAGAACAGGAAATTGGTTTTTAACGTGATTTTCAAAATGAAAGCAAACATTTCCTTCTCTGAGTCACCCCACCCTGTTGAGACCCCACTCTGGATTTCTGTCTGATGGCTTCCTTCCGGGCCGCACTGGTCCTTCACAGCCAGCCCAGCCCCATGCGGAACATTCTGTTGCTCTTTCAGTATAAGCAGGTCTATTGTGATATTTATCTGAATTCAAACAAGGCTAATTAAAAGAGCTGCTGACAGTTGTTGTGATCTGACTTTGACTGCAGCTTGATGGTCATTATGGGTAAATAATGAAGCAAGTCTGAAAATGTAGCAGCTGCCAACTTGGGGGAGAAGAACGGCTATTGCTTCCAATTTAAGGATCTATCGACCACTTCCCTTCTCCCTGCAGATCTTCTGCAGAAAACTAATGTTTTCTGCTGCTGTGTATTGTGGTTTCAGCTGTTTCAGATATAGCGTATAATTTCCTTCTTTAATATTTAACTTAGGACATTATTAGCTTTCAGAGTTAACAACTTTTCCATTTTGGACAAGTTCTGCTTGGTCCTGGTGTATGCTGTAACTAGCTGACCAGCTATAGTTTATTTATATGCATTTACTTTGTATATTATGCAGGAAACAGCTAGTCTAGAAGATCAAGGTACGGTTTTATGAAGTGTCAAAATCCTATGTAGACTTTTCTTTTTAAAAGAGCTTGCACACTCCTTGCTTTTGTTTTTCTTAACAACACTTCCTTCCAAAACTCCGTCTCTGGTTTTGTTCACCTCGTCAATGGCTTATGAAATATTTTGATGCAAAACACTATTTATCAGTCTAGGGGAACTAGTGGCTTTCATTAAAATGCAATTCTGAATATACTATCGCTTCATCATGAGCTTTCCCCTTGTCCTATTAGCAAGTAGGAACAGGTGCATTAAAGGTAAGAGAGAGGCAAATTGCATTCCTAGATTAATAGACTTCACTGCAGATACACACACTTAGAAAATACAGCTTCTGGATTAAAAGTCACATCCTAGATTTTAGCACAAGCCCTTGTTTAGCACATCCCTTGCTCTTGTTCAAGTGCTATCCGCATTCTCTACCGTCTGAGGATCCAGTGCATCCAGCTTTGTGCAGAATGCAGCAGAGTTTCAAGATCTTGCTGGGAGGAAATGATCCCAAACATGCCCCTGAAAGACAAGCCTTAACTTTGAAAAATAATGATGAGAAATCACTTCTTTCTCCTTGTATTTGTGTCTGTTTATTTTAGAAGCAGCTGACTACCCAAACTTTGTTCAGCTGACTCCAGAGTAGTGCTGTGGGTGGTGGTGGTGCACTTCAGTTTCCAGCTTGGATATTGCCAGAAAGAGTGTTAACAAGGGGTTATGTTATGCTAGCTTCTGTTAAACCAGATCACCCCCTAACATGTGCAGAGCCATTCATCTGTGTCACCAAAACCCAGGAGAACATCTGACATGGACTCTGAAACAGAAACAGTGATCACTTACAAATCAAACATGGCACGCTCTAAACTGATTGTGCACGGCAATCTTTTCTAGAAAGGACAACTAATTGAACATGATAAAGTGTAAAGTTAATTAACACCCTTAAATTTGTTGATTACTTTCACGGGATTATATTGTTCGTTGAGTAGCAGCTTTCTGTCCCAGCTGTCGCCTTTTTAAGCGAATGTCGCTGGTAAACAATAGAGACACCATAACAAGTCGTAAATGGTCCCTGTGACAGCAGCCCCTTGTGAGGCGGCATCTGTAGAAAATGATTAGAACAATTGCATTTTAAAGACAGCTCACATTGCAGCCCATGTCCCCTTAGTCCTCTTCTTGATCTCTTTTGATGGCAGACTGGTTAAAACATTTAAGTTCTTTGGAGCAAATTAAATGATTTACTACATTTTGCGACATATCACTGGGATGCTTTGGTGGCAGAATTTTTAGAGTGTTAAAGATGAATAGAATTTGTAGTTTTTAAAAGCTTTCTGTCCAGTCACTCTCTGGCTTTGCAGGCCATCTTTCAGTAGCTGAAGCATTAGAAATTATAATCCATATTTGTGACTCATAAGTAAATTATTCTAGGTTATCAAAGAGTTATCTACCATAACTCTTTGGTTTATTTTTTGGTAATGATATAGTCTGAATTTCAGTTCTGTACTATTGCATAAATATAACTTGTAACATTTATGGAATAAGTTTATAATTAACAAATAGTTTTTTCTATAAATGCTGCCGTTTGCACTTGAAAATAAATGTGACAAGTGTTTTCATCACCTTTTCGAAGGCTGAAAGGTGGCCTAACTTGTCCAGGTCTGACCTTGAATTGGGAGTTGGTCACCCTCCAGTCACGTGTCTTTTTTTTAAACTCCCTGCAACATCTCCATACGTGTGTGCTTGTGATCATGCTTGGTTGTAGAATATGTAAACAATGCCATTTGGTACTCCAAAGTAGGGCTTTTTTTCATAAGCAGAAAGCATTGTCTTAATTAGTTGTAATTAGTATTCTCAGTCATTTTCTTCATCATTGATTTCTTCTCTTCCTACTTCCTTTAAGGACAGTGAACATTTATCAGACAAATGCAGTGGGCTAGGTGCTGAGATTCAAATAGCTTCTGCCTCTAAGAAAAGTAACAAGAAACATCAGAAAAACCACCAATTACAGTGTGTTGTTGTTATGTCTCATCTAGTCGGAACCGACTCAAAGATGACCCCCCAGCGGTTTTTCAGAGGTAGTTTAATCACACAGGAGGAGATTGCCTATTTTTCTCCCTTGGAGCAGCTGGTAAATTCAAACCATGTGCTTTGGGAATGGCAGCACAGCTCTTTGCCACTAGACCACCAGAGCTCTCAGTAGTAGCTGGTTATTAGTGTCATCAAGTTGATTCACCTGACTATGGTGTTTCCCATGACCTCATAATGCATGTGAATATTGGACAGTGAATGAGGAAGACTGAAGAAACGTTGTTATGTGCTATCGAGTCACCTGT
Organism: Elephantulus edwardii; assembly: GCF_000299155.1. Classification (NCBI taxonomy): domain Eukaryota; kingdom Metazoa; phylum Chordata; class Mammalia; order Macroscelidea; family Macroscelididae; genus Elephantulus; species Elephantulus edwardii. The sequence goes on along the minus strand of NW_006399932.1, from coordinate 3,301,369 downwards.
TACTCATAGCGACCCTGAATATAACAGCTTTGAATCCTGCCCTCTCCTGAGCCAATTTCACTGTCTCCAACACACCTACTCCCTTTTCTCCAGTCACTGAGTCAATCCATCTCATCCAGAATCTTCCTCTCTTGTGCTGCTCTTCCACCCTTCCAAGCATGATGTCCCTCTCCAAGGACTGGTCCCTCCTGGCAGCATTCCGAAAGTATGTGAGACGGAGCTTTTACATCCTTGCCTCCAAGGAGCAACTTGATTTTACTCTCTTCAGGACAAAATAGTTTGTTCTCTTAGTTAGTGGTATGTTCAGACTCCCCTCCAGCATCACAACTCAAAAGCATCAATTATTCTTCTAACATCCTTAGTCACTCATTATTCAGCTCTCTGATGCATAGCAAGTAATTGTGAAGAACATGGCCTGGATCAGATGTACCTTAGTCTATAAACTGACATTGTTGCTCTTTAGTACTCTGGAGAGGTCCCTGACAGTATATTTTCCTAATGCAATTTGTTTTTTATTTCCTGACTGGTGGTGTCAAGAATGTTGATCATGGGAGCAAGCAAGGTGAAATGGTTAACAATCAAAATATCTTCTCCATCTACCATGATGCTATCAGTTAGCCCAGTGGTGAGAATCCTTGTTTTCATGATGTTGAGCTTCAATCCATACTGAAGACTACAGTCATTGATCTTCTACAGCAAACGCCTTAGGTCCTCCTTAGTTACAGCAAGCAGGTTGTATCATAAGGCAAGTTGTTGATGAGTCTTCCTCCAATCCTAAGGTCACATTTCTCCTCATAGAGTTCAGCCTCTCATATGATCTGTTCCACATATAGATTAAAAAGGTATGGAGATAGGGTGCATCCCTGGCATAAACCTTTCCTAATTTTTAACCATGCCATGTTTCCTTGCTCTGACGATTGCCTCCTGGTCCAAGTATAGATTTTGCATAAGCATAATTAAGTGTTCAGGGATTCCCATTCTTCTCAAGGTTAGCCACAGTTTGTTGTGATCCACATAGTCAAATGTCTTTATGTAATCAATGAAACACAGATAGACATTCCTCTGATACTTTCTACTTTCAGCTAAGATCCATGTGACATTGGCTATAATATCCCTAGTGCCATGGCTCTACTAAACCCAGCCTGCACATCTGGCAGTTCTCTGTTGATGTACTATTCCATTCATTTTTGTGATAACCTTCAACAGGATCCTGCTTTTGTATTATATTAATGACATTGTTTGATAATTTCCACACTCTGTCAGATCATGTTTTTTTGGAATGGAAATAAATATGGTTCTCTTCTAGTTAGTTGGCCATGTTATTGTCCTCCAGATTTCTTGGCACAGCCTGGTGAGTACATCCAGGGCAGCATCTGTTTGTTGAAATATGCCATTTGGTATGCCATTAATTCCCTGGGCCTTGCTTTTTTTTGCCATTTCCTTCAGAGTAGCCTAAACTTCCTCCTTCATAACCATTGCCTTTTGATCATATATTGTTTGATGAAATTCTTCTGTATCTTTTAATTCTTTTTGATACAGAAACTTTATATACTCTTTCCATCTTCTTTTAATGCTTTCTGGGTCATTCAACATTCTACCCACACAGCATCCTTAAGTATTGAAACTCGAGGTTTGAATTTGTTTTTCACTTCCTTCAGTTTAAGAAATACTGAGCGAGATCATTCTTTTTTGTTTTCCAGCTCCAGCTTTTTGCACATTTCATTATAATACTTTGCTTTGTCTTCCCGAGCTGCCCTTTGGAATCTTCTGTTTAGCTCCTTAACTTCTTGATTTCATCCCTTTGCTTTGGCTTCTCAGCACTGTAGTGCAGTATTTCAAGGTCTCTTCTGACATCCGTCTTGATCTTTTCTTCCTTTTCCGTCTTTGTAAAGACCATTTACATTCTTCATGGATTATATCCTATGGATTATAACCTCCCACAACTCATCTGGTCTTCGCTCATTAGTATTCAAGCCCTCAAACCTATTCCTGAGATGGGATTCAATTCAGGCAGGATAGACTCAAGGTCAAACACATACAAGGAAGACCTGTTGATGCTACTATCATTCAAATTTATACAGCACAACCAGAGCCAAAGAGGAGGAAATAGATGACTTCTGCCAACTGTTGCAATTGGAAATTGATCAAACATGCAACCAAGATGCATTAATAGTAATGAGTGACTAGAATGCAAAAGTTGGGAACAGGATCAGTAGTCAAGAAATGGACTGGGTGACCGAAATGAGGCTTGAGACAGAATGATAGAATTCTGTACAACAAATTATTCATCGCAAAAACATTTTCGAAGAAACACAAATGACAGCTGTACACATGGACTTCACCTGACAGCCTACATAGGAATCAGATTGATTGTGTGTGTGTGTGTGTGTGTGTGTGTGTTGGGGGGGGAGGGAATCATTGGAGAAGCTTAATACCAGCTTTGAAAACTAGACCAGGTGCTGATTGTGGAAGAGGCAAAAGCATTGATACCTTTGAATTTTGTTTTTAACAAAGAAAATGCAAAGTACAAAGCTAGAAGAACAAATCTGTCTTGGAAGAAGCCAGGAATGCTCGTTGGAGGTGAGGGTGACAACACTTCATCGCATATGCTCTGGGCGTGTTATCAAGAGGGGCGCATTCCTGGAGGAAGACATCATGCCTAATACAGTTAAGTGTGGTCAGAAAGGAGGAGGGTCTTAAAGGAGGTGGGTTGACACAGTGTCTGCAGCAGTGAGCTTGGGCACAGCAGCGATTGTGAGAATGGCACAGGATCAGGCAGTGTTCCATGCTGTGGTACATGCCTTGAGTTGAACTGATAACCACATGACAGCTGCATGTGTTAGGAGCAGGACTGTTCCTTGGCATTTTCTTTACTGTAATCTTAATGGAAGCAGATTGATTGCCAGGCCTTTACTTCTTTTGTGCCCCATGGATGAGTTTAAAACATCATCCTTAAGTATTAATGCTTTAATAGAAGTATGACCCAGAGGAATGTTAAGAAAGCAGAAAAAAGAGGGTCACGTCTTGAAAGATAAGTAGGAGTTAGCCAGGCAAAGGAGGAAGGGAAGGGCATGGAATTTCATACAAGGAAACAGGCCACAAAAGGCATGGATATATGAAAAAGTTGTACATTTCAACCATAGCGCATCATTACATAGCACATAGTACATACGGTTTAGGATTTATGTTGTAGAGAAGCAGACAAGTAAACTAGAGTGGTGGTTTCACTGAAAAGAAAAATGAAGACCAAAAAAAAATGGAACATATCTGAGAGAAGAGAAAGTTCACTGCTTGTTACAAACCAAGACAAAAGGGAAGATACAGTGAGTTGTATAGTTCTCCCCCCAACCCCGCCTTTTTTTCCTGAAACACAGGCATTTAAGTACTTCGGAGAAAATAATTTTCATTAGCAGAAGGAAAAAAAAAAAAACAACACACCAGTAGAAAATGTAAGACTGTAAGGAATATTGGATAACTGTGGGTATTCATTCTAATACATGTTTTGAGATTTAAGCCTGTTTGGGGTCTTACAGCAAACAATACTGACATAATATTGGGAGATGGATCCATGTAAATATTGTTACTGTTGTTCGGTAGTGTTGTGTCAACTATAACTCATAGTGATGCCGTGAATAACAGCTTGGAACCTTACCCTGTCCTGCGCCATCCTTTCCGTTCCTCCATGCTTGAGTCCGTTGTTGTTAGCCTGTAAATATTAAAGAGTGATAATTAGGGTTAACTTTTACTTCTTTTTAAAAATTTTTTTTCTTATTTTTTTAATTTTAATTTGTTATGTGTGTACCGTCAAATCAGATCTGACTGGTACAGGAGGAGAT
>NW_006399932.1:3287938-3292442 GCF_000299155.1 Elephantulus edwardii | reverse complement strand
AAAAATCATTTGACCATGTGTAGATGGGCTGATGGCTCTTTATTTCTCTCCCAAATAGGGAAAAATACATAAAAATACATAATTATTTGCCATGACTTCTAAGACACTCAGATCTATATTGAAAATTCAGTTTAAAATCTTCTGGTCTCATTTTTAGATTTTCCTTTAATTCTGATTGTTTTCTAATTGTTTTGTTCTGTCTAGCACACTCTGATCTCCAGGGGAAGGAGGTAAAGTATCATGTATCTTAGATAACAAGCAGAACTAAGTGTCTGCTTGGGTAGCTCTCCGAAGACTCAGATGATGTTCTTACATATATATTTTTTTTTATTTTTTGTTACTGATATTTTAACAAAAGTTTACAGAAAACTTGGATTTCTGTTGATTCATTCATTGTTGCACATTTTCCTCCCTACTTTCCTCCCCAGTTTGCTTTTCTCCTTAAAAAGATTCTTTCATCATGATGATGTTTTCCTAAACTGCTTGAATTAGATTTGCAAAAGGACTCAGAATACCCATGTCCTTACCAAAGTTTTTCTAATCACAGGTGACAGCGAGACCATTGCCCTTTGAGAACTTCTTGTTTCCCTTTCGCCCTTTTCTGTTCTAAAAATTCGTTACTCATTCTTGCAATGCTGGAATTGGAAAACATGGAAGGAAAAGAGAAGTTGGGGTTTGGTGGTGATGCTCTTTGGCTTTTGGCTATGTCTCTTTTCTCTCATTTTGAACCTTTTCAAGGCACAGACTACAGTAGTCACGGAATCAAAAGACGAATTGCATTAGGGAAATCTGCTGTCAGGGACCTCTCCTGAGTGCTGAAGAGCAAAGATAGATGTCAGTCCAGAGATGAAGGTGCACCTGATCCAGGCCACAGTCTTTGCAGTTACTTGCTATGCATCAGAGAACTGGATAATGACCAAGGGTAACAGGTGAAGAATTATTACCTTTAAGTTGTGGTGCTGGAGAACAGTATTGAACATACCATGGACTCCCAAAAGAACTCTCTTTTCCCTAGAGAGGGTGAAATTAAGTTGCTCCTTAGAGGCAAGGATTTTGAGACTCCATCTCACATACTTTTGGTCATGTAGTCAGGAGGGGCCAGTCTTTGGAAAAGGATATTATGCTTGGAAGGGTTGAGGGACAGTGCAGAAGAGGAAGACCTGGATGAGAGGAATTGACAGAATAACTGGGATAATGAGGGTAAGTGTGTCAGAGGTAGTGGGATTGACTCAGGATAGAGCAGGGCTCAGAGTTATTGTGCATAGGGTCGCTATGAGTTGCAAGTGACTTGATAGCATATAACAACAACAACAACCATGATCTTATATTTGGAACTTACTTAAACTATTGTATTTCACCTATTTTCCAGTGACCAGAAAACAGGTCCTGATTTTTCGTTCAATAAATAATGCTCATTTTGAACCTTTGCACTTGACATAACATGTGGTTAAAGGTACTGAATTAATACTTGCTGGTGATATGGTGATGCTTGTCTTTCTTGAATGCCCGTATGGTTTTAGCTATTCCTTCTGTATCATACATCCAACCTGACCTTTTATTAATAGTAATTGTATACAACAACAATTGTATACTAATCTCATCCTTTCCCCAGTTTTTCCCACCACCATCATTAGCACCCAGTTCCAAACTGCTGGAGGGCAGGGAGTGTTTCTTTATCATTTCCAGAAATGAGAATCACAGAAGAAAGGCTCTCTAGTCCTCAGAATTGTTCTGTCAGCTACAAGTAAGAGTGGAAGGAACAAAACAAAACAAAAAAATCATTTAGATAATGGAGACTTCCAGTGATACCTTTTTATAAGAGAAAGGGACACTGAGAGACTTTGATAGAGGTGAAAGTGCTGCTTCCTAGAAGGTTGATTTCTAATAAAAGAGACCACCAAGAGAAGTGATGGGCTGTGTCACTTGAAAAGCAGGGTAGATCGCCACCTCTTTTGATTGGCTTAGACATTTGTCTTCTCGTTGGTCTCTACAAATGAGTTCACATTTTCTGATGACACAGTCTTAGTGGAGAAACACTAGAGGAAACAGCACGTAAAGAAAGTACTAGAAAAAGAACTAAGCCTTGTTAGATTTAATTAGTATAATTACCTGAGAAAAATGAATTTTGTAGCTCTTCCCCCAAATTTTAAATTATTCATTCATTTTAAAAATGAAACATACCTTGGTTTTGTATATTAACATGATAAATGTGATAAAGTGTATATTTGTGAACTTGAAAACCCCAAAATGTAATAGACTATCAGAAGTTTAAAAGTGACTCTGGAGGGGGAGCTTTGGTGGCCTAGTGGCAAGAAGCTGCAACTACAATCCCAGAGGCTCACGGTTTGAATCCACCAGATGCTCTGCCGGGGAAGGAGGGGCAATCTCCTCCTGTACCAGTCAGATCTGATTTGACGGTACACGCACACAAAAATAATAAAATAAAATAAAAAAAATGTAAAAAAAAAAAAAAGTGACTCTGGTAATCTTATCAGTCACTTCACTTTAGAGCATCATTCTATGCTCTTATCATGTAGAGAAATATTTTGTCTGTAATTCTTAGTATCTGTGTGTATCTCTGAAAGAGCAGTTGTCATGTTCTATCTCATCATTGCCTCCTCTGTCTCTTTCCTTGAACACGTGTATTTACTGTGCATCTCTCTTTTTTATTTTTATTTTTTTTTAGTATATGTGCTGCCGAAGCGAACACAACTGTGCATCTCTTACATGCCACACACCGTGGGTGTGTTGAGGATAGCCGAGACAATTACTCTCATGGAGCTAACATTTTATCTTGAAGGAGGAGGGAGGTTAAGCAAGAAAGAAAGAGAACTATTACTAAGACCCCAAATAAACAGAAAAATAGACATTCATAGAGGAGTGAATAAAAATAGGAAAGGAGGACAGAAAGCAATAGGGGTGCTATTTATTTATTTATTGAGTTATCAGAAAATGCCTATCTGAAGGGGTGGATTTTGAAGAGAGACCTAAATAAAAAAGAAGGAAACAAGTCTGAATCTCTCGAGGAACATTCTAGGCAAAAGGAACAGCCAGTGTAAAGTTTTGAGGTGAGAATATGCGTAACCTGTTTGAGGAAGAAACAGGGAGAGCAGGATGGCTGGTAAGCAGGGAGTGATAATAGTATGTGATGAGGTTGGAAGGGGAGTCCAGGCCCATGTCATAAAAGGCTTTGTAGGACTAGATCTTACACTGAGAGTGATTAGAAGTCATTGGAAGCTTGAAATAGGGATGATACATGAACCAGATTTTTTGTTTTAAGACGATCCCGCTGGCTGCTGTGTGGCACAAAGACTGGTGGCAAGAGCAGAAGCGAGATCAATTTAAATAGTAAATTATTGCAGTACATAATAATTCAGGTGCAAGATGATAGTGATTTGGCTTGGTTTCGAGTGATAGTGATGGACATGTTGAGAAGTGACCAGGTCACAAGTCCGTCACTTCTTAGATGGGATCATATGTTATTCGTCCTTTACCTGTGGGCCAACAATAATACCATTAAATAGTTGATTTTCTTGAATGAATAAGAAGCCCAAATTTCTTGTCTCTTTCCCATACATCATGCTGCCATCGGAAGGTTTTATTAAGTGGCCTTTACTGCAGTCTTACCATCACTGACTGTGAACCACTTGAGTACCGCAATTGAGAACCACTATGTTATTTATCCCATGCCATCCTCACACTTCCTGACACAGTGGAGCCCATTGTGGCAGTCACCGCAGCAGTCTACCTGGTCGAGGCTCTTTCTCTCCTTCGCCAACCCTGCACCCTTCCCAGGATCATGTCCCTCTCCAAGGAATAGCCCCTCCTAGCAACATGCCCAAAGTATTTGAGACAAGACTGTATCATCTTTGCCTCCAAGGAGCACTCTGTTTCCATATTCTTCAAGACATACCTATTTGTTCTATTGGCAGTCCGTGGGATGTTCTGTGCTTTTCTCTAACACCACAGCTCAAAAGCATCAACTCTTCTGTCATCCTTATTAATTTTCCAGCTCTTAGATATATACCAAGTGATCAGAAAGACCATGAACTGAATCAGATGCACCAGGTTCTATCCTGAAAAATACAAGTCAATTAAATATTATTAAAGTATGCAAAAAATAATATGCTTTTCCAAATATTCTAACAACTGAGTGTGCATTTCATTTTTCCCTACTTTGGGAGGTAGACTTTGATTCAGATGGCATGGTGGCATATTAAATTTATTGCTTATTATCAGTAGGCAAAAATCCACAGTGTCTAGAAATACCATTTGACCCAGCAATTCCTCTACTGAGAATATATCCTAAAGAAGCCATAACTGCTACCCAGGAATATATATGCACACCCATATTTATTGCGGCTTTGTTCACAATAGCAAAGAATTTGAAACAACCTAAGTGCCCATCAACAAACTAATAGATAGAGAAGCTGTGGTATATTCACACAATGGAATACTACGCTGCATTGAAAAACAAGGAACTCATGCAGTATTATTCAAAATG
>NW_006399932.1:3285989-3287838 GCF_000299155.1 Elephantulus edwardii | reverse complement strand
TTTTTAAAAATTTTTTTTCTTATTTTTTTAATTTTAATTTGTTATGTGTGTACCGTCAAATCAGATCTGACTGGTACAGGAGGAGATTGTCCCTCCTTCAGCAGAGCATCTGGTGAATTTGAACCACGCACCTCTGGGAACTTTTACTTCTTTTGAACGGTTTTAAAGTAAGCTTCGCGAAGAATCATCTAAAGCAAGAACTGACTTTTAACTCAGTTTAACATGAGAAATCACTGATAGTACTGTAAATTATTTTTTTAAAGTACACTATTTCACTTACTGTCTCCTGCATGTTCCAAATGAAACACCATTTCTGTCAGCTGATGTCAGGTTGACCACAATCCATAGTGACCCTATGAAGAGCAGATTTGTACCCTGCCCTGTCCTGTGGTAAAACTGAACCCTGTGGGAAGACTTGTAGAACCTGGACAAAACAACCCCCAAATGCAACAAAATAATCTTCACAAGTTCCAGCTCTCACAGGTTTCCATGTGTAAGAAAACAGGACCAGTATCTTCCATTGTTGCTGTTAGGTACTGTCAAGTCAGGTATGACTCATATCAACCCTGTGAAGAGCCATCCCGAACCCTGGTCTATCCTGTACCACCTTCATTATCTCAGACACACTAGAGCCAATTGCTGAAGTCACTGTGTCACTCCATCTTGTTAGGGAATCTTCCTCTCCTTCACTGACCCGCCATCTTTCTAAACATGATGTCCCTTTCCAAGGAGTCACCTCCCTAGCTACATGTCCAAAGAAGCATCACCATCTTTGCCTTCAGGGAGCACTCTGGCTGCACTTTTCCCAAGACATGCATATGTTCTTCAGCACTCTTCTTCAGCATCACAATTCAAAGGCTTCAGTTCTTCTTCTGTCATCCTTACTCATTGTCCAGCTCTCTGATGCATAGCAGGTGATTGAGAAGATCCTGGCCTGAGTCAGGCGCACCTTAGTCTTCAACCTGACATCATTGCTCTTACGTATTTTAAAAGGTCCCTGACAGCAGACTTGCCCAGTGCAGTATCTGTCTCCCGATTTCCTGACTGCTGGTGCCAAGGGTGTTGATTGTTGATCCAAGCAAGATGATGTCCTTGATAACTTCAGTCCTTTCTCCATCTATGATGATGTTTAGTGTTGGTCCTATGGTGAGGACCTTTGTTTTCTTGATGTTGAGATGTAATTCATTCCAAAGGCAGTAGTTCTGTATCTTCTATAGCAAGTGTTTCGTGTCCTCTTCACTTTCAGCAAGTAAGGTTGTGTTATCTGCATAACACAGGTTGTTGATGTATATTCTTCTCTAATCCTGACACCACTTTGCTCTTCATAGAGTTCAGTTCATTAATTATTTGCTCAGCATATAGATTCCTTAACATACACCCTTCCTCATATTAAACCATGCCATGTTGCCTTGTACCATTCAGACAGCAACTTCTTGATCTAGGTATAGATTTCTTATGAGCACTATTAAGTATTCTGGATTCCCATTCTATTCAAGGTTAACTATAATTTGTCATAATTCATACAAAAAGAAGAAAGAGCTGGGGGGGGGAACCTCTCAAACAAAACACCACTCAATTATAGGAAGAGAGATATTTTTTTATTACTTTTTACTTTATTTTTTGAAATTTTTTTAATCAAAATATGACTTTGAGTCTATCCCACCTGAATTTCAGAACCATCTCAGGGACAGATTTGAGGCTTTGAACACTAATGAACGGAGGCCAGATGAGTTGTGGGAGGATATCAAGGGTATCATCCAGGAAGAGTGCAAACGGTCATTGCAAAGACAGAAGAGGAAGAAAAGACCAAAATGGATGTCAGAAGAGACTCTGAAAATTGCACTGGAGC
>NW_006399932.1:3239981-3279382 GCF_000299155.1 Elephantulus edwardii | reverse complement strand
AAGGACAAATACTGCATAGTGCCACTGTTGTAGAATGGGACTGACATCAGGGTTGGGATGAGACTGAGAAAGATGGGATAAATTATGTATACTGCATTGAAACAGTTGAGGGAGAGAACAGTTTAAAAGCGATATATGATTGGGTATTACAATTATGACAGGAGTCCAGAATGAAGGTTGCATAGTGGAGTGTATTGTGTGGGGGAGGGGGGTTGTATACCAATGAAAGAATTTTTCTTTGCCTTTTCAAGAGAAGAGTGAACGGGGGGCGCGGGGAATGGGGGGAAAATGCAACAATGAATGAATGGAAATATCTATGTAAATGTTCATTAAAATTGATAAAAAAGAAAAAATCCACAGTGTCTTTATTGCCTATAAACCAATCTCACACAGCTGTAGAATGTCATCTTTATAGAGTCTTTCCTATGTTTAAAATTATTGCATTTATTTCATAATAACTTAGTTATTATATAAATTCTGCCTTTGCAATAGAACAGTTGTGGAGAGCGTAAGGTGGTTAGAGGAATGTGAATCAGAAGACAATATTTGGTCCTGAAGAATGAAAAAGCCTGTAGGGTTACCCAGTTTATCTAGACTTTTACATTGGGGTGTAGGTTATGGAAAAGTGGAAATACCACAGACCTCTGATTTCAAAGATGAATTATCCTTTTCTTCTGTGGTCTCCTCTTATTTAAGTAACTTATTTCTTCTTCTTGAAATACGTGTTTGAACAAGAGAGAAAGTGCACCTGTCAAAAGACTAACCAGCTGAGAACCATTGTCAGCATTAATTTTCCTTTAATAAATGACTCTCTGAAGCTATTTAGCAGTCTGTAATCTGGATACAAAGCTATTGACCTATGATGGATAGTGCTGGATTTGTTTGTAAGCTTTGACTTAAATTGTCTACTTAGTTTCTCTAGGTCAGATCAACAGAATTAGGAGTAAGGATGGTTATGTGGTTTGAATAAAAATGCCCCTAGAAATTGGGCAAGATAACTGTAAAGCATTAAAGACTCACCATTTTGATGAAGTAAATTAGAAACTAACAAAGTGGCAGTCATTTGAAACCTCAACATTATCAGAATGTTTAAATGACAAAGATCAACTAATTAAAAGCACTTGTTATAATTGGGTTTTTGTACATAATCAATTTCAAAGTGTCTGAAGATACTATGAAATCATGTGATTTAACCATTTGTATGAGCATCTCAGACTTCATAAAGTGGGCACTCATTCTGCCAGGGTGGTTTGGCTACCAGCGTGCAAGACTTCTTTTCCTTTTTGTAACTGGTTTAAAATAGCATGAAACTGGAAGGGCTACTTGATTTGGCAATAGCATACTATTCACAATTTGAATGAAATATGGATTTCCTCACTTAGGCTTTTCATATATAAAAGCTGTATGTTTCATTGAATAAATTAAATTCAAAAGTAGGCCATTACTTGCAGCTGTCTGTACTAATGGGTCGGGCTTGATACATAGTACAGACAATTATGGCTTCTTTATTCCTTGTTGTGCTGTCAAACAAGTTGTAAAGACAAAAATTATACTAAGATGGTATTTCCACATACTTCTCTTGCTTCAGACAACATATTTTTACTTGAATATTATTAAAGAGTCCTTAAATATTAATAATAGTAATAACTACTCTTAGCTTTATTTTAGAGTTAATGAAAATTTAGACAAATGGTGTATTCTTCCTCTCACCTCCTTTTTGTTAGGACAAGTCTACACTGTATTTTATGCACTAAATTAAAGATTGTTTCTCAGATGGGATAAATTATGTATACTGCACTGAAACAGATGAGGGAGAAAACGGTTTAAAAGGGATATGTGATTAGGTATTTCTGTCATGAGGGGAGTCCAGAGCGAAGTCTGCATAGTGGAGTGGGAGGGATTGTTAAACAATGGAAGAATTTTTCTTTTACTTTTCAAAGAAAAGAGTGGGGAGAGGGGAGGGATGGGCAGGGAGAAAAGTGCAACAATGAATGAATGGAAATCCAAAGTCTTTGTAAATTTTCATTGAAATTAATAATAAAAAAATTTTCAAAAAGATTGTTTCCCTTGTCATTTAAATCAATGAACACACATCAAAACTTTGTTAAAAGTTGCTAAGGAGTAACCAAATACTTTGTTTCTTCTTCCTGCTCATATCCCTAGGTAGAAATTACTAGAAAGCTGCATAGCTAGAGAAAAAAGAAAAAAATCAAATTATACTGGAAAGTGCACATCATAATTGGTTTAAATAAACAGTGCTTTACTTTAACAAACAAAAAATAAAAACCTTAACCTCTGAAATGCCTGCTTGCTATGGGAGAACGAACTGGTGTCACTCTTTGAAGGTCTTATCTGTTAATAGTCTGCAGAAGGTGAAAAGTGCGCCAGGGACCCCACAGCCAAGCACAGTCAGTTCCTCTCTCCATCTCTCCTTCTGTGATGGCCAGGGCACAGAGAAACATTTTTGTAGACTTTTTGATATTGAATACATCCCTATAGAGATTAAAAGATTCATGGGGATAAAATTTACGATTCTGATTTCCTTATCTATTGTGCCATGTTTGTGTCATAGAATTTAAGATGAATTGAGAATGAAGGTATGACTCAATGTGTATGTTTCTTTTGGTTTGTGGTTAACCTGCATGAACCCTGATTATGGCAATACTCCTATATAGATTTATAGTACCTTTTACACAGACCTGACAGAAACGGAATCTGGAGATTAGAGGTTTTCATTCATTGTGGGGATTTATTTATTTATTTATTTTACTTTCTGTCTGTTTCAATACTTGGAGAAATATCTTCCTCTTTGCTTCATTCTGTTCCCAAACTCTTCAGGTGTGGGGGCTGCCCGGTCTGGGAACCTGACATTCATGGTGGGAGGAGTTGAAGAGGAGTTTGCTGCTGCCCAAGAGCTGCTGGGATGCATGGGCTCCAATGTGCTGTATTGTGGCGCTGTTGGGACTGGACAGGTAATCTTTTCACATTAACAGCCCCACCCAGTGAGGTGGTGCAAAATTGGATACAGTTCATTTATCTTTCCTAACAGTCTTCTCTCTCTTTTCTGAGATTTTTAAAAAATTTTGGAATAAATTAGCATCTGCATCACTAGTGACATTGGCTAGTTATTTTTTTAAAAAAGATGTATCAGAGTACCGTCCATAGCACCTTGACTTATCATCCTAGTGGCCACTGAAATAATTCTTAAAACGGCTACTATTGGAAGTATAATGTCTGTTGTTTTTGTTGTTGTGTACCATAGAGTCAGAAACAACTCATAGCTGATCCTCTGGCAAGTTTTTAGAGGCAGTTTATTGCATGGGAGGAGAGTGCCCATCTTTCTCCTGTGGAGCAGCTGGTGGGTTCGAACAAGGTGCCTTCGGCATTGCAATGCAGCTCCTTGCCACTAGGCTACCAGTTGTTGTTGTGTGCCATCGAGTCGCCTGCAACTCATAGCGACCCTAAGTATAACAGCCCTAAACTCTGCTCTGTACCTATTGCCATTACCCCAGTGTCAGAATCAATCCATCTCATCGAGTGTCTTCCTCTCCTGTGCAGTTCCTCCACCCTCTCCCATGCATGATGTCCCTCTCCAGGGACTGGTCCCTCCTTGCAGCATTTGCAAATTATGTCAGATGGAGCTTCAGAATCCTTGCCTCCAAGGAGCAGACTGGCTTCACCCTCTCCAGGATGAACGTGTTTGTTCTCCTAGCAGTCCATGGTATATTCAGTACTCTTCTCCCAACACCACAGCTCAAAGGCATCCACTCTCCTTCTGTCATCCCTAGTCATTGACCAGAGCTCCCTATAATGTCTGTAGTGCCATTTAATTCTGATATTACTTACTACAACTCTGTAGTACAGTCAGGTAGAATGAACTTGTTCACTTTAATCTGTTTCTTGAAAACAAAGTAATTTTCATTTAGAAACTTATAATGAGGCAATTAATGATACTAATCATGGTTTCTTAAACAAAGCACAGCATGACACAAACTCATTTCTGCAGAATCAGAACCAGGTCATAACTGACCATTCAGATCCTGAGGCTATAAATGGCACAAGAGTTTGTCCATCTTTGTCCTGCGACGTTCCTGGTGGATCCAAAACATCAGAGAAGCATAGTCTTTGAGGTGACATCGCAGCTTCCTGTGAACTACACCACCAGAGCTCCCTGAAATCAGAGATGTCCCCTTCCTTACCTTAACTCACATACGTGTGCACCCACATTCACGTTAACCCACATTCATTCCTTTTAGTGCCACTAGCATCTCCTTTATCACACTCAATACTCTGGTACCATCTAAAATTCTTTTCTGTATCACTTTGTCCCATCATTCTTCATGATCTACTAATTTTTGGTTCAGTGATTCTAATTGTTGATAATCTTGCCCTTTTCAAATGTTTCCTGATACAGTCTTTTCTCTCATCATCTCATACCTGGCATATTGCTCAGAAAGCCCAGTTGGTCTCTGGATGCCAGGTTTACCATTCTACCCAACACTGTAAAAAAAAAAATAAAAAAGGCAAAGTCAAGTCCATCTGCACGATGCTGTATCACATCACTTCTCCATTCAGATATTTTAAACAGATCCCTCATTTCTACTATGGCAAATTTTAACTCTTTACCCCTAACTTTAATAATTCTTCATTTATTCTTAACAAGCAAATTACCATTCCATATTATATATCCATACAAATCAGTTTTCTTACTGTTCTCAGGAGCACCCCATATGCTTCTATATTTATTCCCTCTTACATATTTACTTTCTCCCCCCAAATCTCATTCTTTCTTAAATCCTGCCTCACTTTTTAAAAATTGCATTTTTTAAATTAATTTTAATAAAAGTTTACAGAAACTTAGGGTTTCTAGTCATTCCTGCCTGGCTTTTTGAGAGATGGTTTCCACCTCTGAAAACTTTGTCCTCAGTGATCTTGTTTCTGTGAATGTCTGCTATCTCTGTCCTGCAGTTTATCGCTTCATTGTGGGTTTTCATTTAGTGACTGTTCCCATTTCCCCATTTAGCCCATAAGATGCATCTCTTAAAGAGCAGTTGTGCCATTTAGATTGGTATTCCTGATAATGCTGCCATAGAGGGAGCTCAGTTACCACTGAGGGTTTATTATTAGTGCTATGAAGAGACTTCCCTCTTAGTCTGCTGTTAGTTTCGTTTCAGAAGTAGACAGTCTGCACCATGTCCCCTTAAACGTTTGAGAGGATAAACAGTTGAATGGTTGACTTTTCGAAAGAAGCCAGTGGAGCTGGGTGATAAAACCTCCTTTGCTTTTTAGCTTGAATATAAAGATATTTACTGTGCACTTGGTTTATTTTCAGGCTGCAAAGATCTGCAACAACATGCTGCTGGCTATCAGTATGATTGGAACTGCGGAAGCTATGAATCTTGGAATCAGGTTTGTTGAATAGTGCATTTTCATGTACTAACAATTTTTCATGAGCTTTCTTGTTTGATTGTCTGACATTCAGAAAAATTATAGTCAGAAGAGAAAACGAGTTGGTCCAGGAAAAACTTGAAAGTACTGTTATTGAACTTTAATAGACTTTGCTTATTCGATGAGCAGTAGGACCCCAGAGAGCATGAATATTCTTTGCCACAGTCATAAAGTATGTTGTGCTGTGCATTTGGAGTTACATTAGTTTTTTATGTAGGCACCCCATTTCTTCTATTATGTTGAAATGCAAGAAACACTTTTACTATACAATTTAAACACACTTGGCAGCATCTCTGTAAAACATGATTTTAATGTATAGTGAATTCACGTGTTATGCTACCACATGACTGGTATTATGCACGTGTTTTAAAAACAGGTCCTGAAATCTGCTTTAAAAAGGCCCTTGCTTTGTTGTCAGTGTTAAAAGGGATATAGCATTTGTAACATTACAGTTCAATTTCCATAACACTTCCCTTTTAACTCCTCTGGTAGTTACTTTATTTTAAGGATGTATCTTTCTATTAAAATAAATCATAATTTTCTAAAAGTGATTAAATCTGTTTTCCCTGTGGATAATCATTTTTTTTAGATTGCTTAAGGTTAATGTCTTAATTTTAGCCTCTAATCTTTTGGGTTAAGAAATGCTACATATGATTAATCACCTAATTAATTTTTTTAATATTTCATGAATACAATAAGTATATAAATACATTTCTTACTTTTAAAAATGCTGAATCAACAAGACACATTTATTCAGGTACTTCACTTCTGCTTCCCAAACCTACTTACCAGAAATCAAGTATTTCATAAATCAGAGTAAGATTTTATATTACTGCCTTTGATAAAAGCAATGAAAAAAGCCAAAGGACTTTGGGATCTTTTTTAAAACACAATAATACATTCACATTTCCTCTTAATTACCAAATCAAGAAGCTGTTGTTTTATTGAATTGCCCTTGTCTCAGATGTTAAACTATCTTGACCTATTAAGTTGTCATGTTGTAATTGAGATAAAAGAGAAATTTGCTTTGCATCAGTGCTAATTGGTTTATCAATATCTTGTACCATTTACATTTTAAAATTGAATGTCTATAAGATGATAAGGCATATCTGTACAAAGCCTTAATAAAACTGATAGGGTATAGGAAGCTATTCAGAGCAGTAGGTCTGTGGTGTGGTCAGTTTTAGGCTGTGAGTCACTTACCATAATTGAAAAACTACTTACTGGTAACTTATTTTCATGTTTATCTTCTAAACTAATCTTGTGAAAGAGGAAAACAAATTTCTGGGACCAGAATTACACCCAAAATGAATTGGTATTGACAACAGAATTAGATTACTAGTATGCATGTTCATCTTTAGATCATATTTTCATTTTTCTGGATAGAAATATAAAAAAAGTAAGGCTAGATTAACATAGCCTATTGTGTACTAAAATTTCCTTCCTTTTTATTATCTCTTCACTTTTTAGTCTACTTCTTATCATGAATATTATTAGGTCTGAGGCAGATTGATGCATTTTCTGGCATCCCTCAAATAATTTTCTTATCAAAACTGTTACTAGAGAATCATTTGCCATTCTAAAATAAAGCTTCATGTTTCTTGGGTCTTTGTAGAAGTTCTAAGTCCAAGTACCTGCTTATAAAAAGAGGTAGGACAATCAATTGAGTAAAGTGCATATACACAGTAAAAACCTGTGACTTTTGTAATAGTGAATTTAATCACCAATTGGGGGGTGGGAGGGGAATGTGGTCAGATTTCAGACAGAAACATTAAAGGCAGGAGCAATAAATAAATTTTCCTATATTTTTGGCATTGGTCCATTGTGATAAAAACAGTGTTTCTGAATGTGTCTATAATGTGTGAGCATAAAACAGAAACTCATAGTTGTTATTTAACTGTAAAATAATTTCTGAAATTCTGGTGATTCAGATTATACTAGTAAATTGCTTATTTTTATAACATTAAGATTTTATTACTTTGTCTTACAAAAAGTCTCAGTGCTTTGAAAGCTCTAAAAATGAACGCTTCTCTTCTGTTGTTTTTTGCCATGGTTTACAGACGTAGTTTAAAATGACAGGATTGTTCTCTAATAGAGTAGAGAGAGCAGCTACGATTTATTGAGCTTTGCAAGGTGAAAGAGAAAATTGGCATCAGCAGCATAAATTCCCAAGTAGTAAATTCTCACAAAGTAGTACAGCATCAGAGAGGCTCAGCCACATTTATACTCTGTTCACTTTGAAGTGAAATTTTTTTAGAGCATTATTGTCAGCATTTACAAATTGAGTCACCTATTCATATAAAGTAATCATTTCTGATTAATTTCACTCTTACACATCAAGGCGGAGGTTGGGGAGGTGGGATTTAGAAACCTCATTCCTTTTTTTCTTTTTAAAAGAGTAAGACCTTGCAGTTTAAAATTTTTATTGACTCTGTAGACCAAATTGCTTTTTTACAATGAGTCTTTGTAGATGTTAATGAAATATTAAAATGTTATTGAAAATAAGAGTAAAAAATATGGTATGAAGATAAATATCAGGTGGTTTTGGTTGTTGTTTTTAATGATACCTTTTTTGCTTTTAATTTGGGTTCCTAGTAAGGACTCTATGAGGTGGATAATAGGGATGGGAGTGTCAGAGACAGTGCTATTGGCACAGGACAGAGCAGAGTTTAGGGCTGTTGTACATAGGGTCGCTATGAGTCGCAAGCAACTCGATGGCATATAACAACAACAGCAACAGGACTCAGGGAGCCCTTGTGGCATAATGGTAAGGAGTTATACTGCCAGCCAAAAGACATGAGATTCAAATCCACCAGCTGCTCCCTGGAAGCAGTTTCCTCTTGTGCACTTTACTGCCTCTGAAAATCTGCTAGAGGGTCTGATATGAGCCAGTTCCACCTTGATGGTACGTAATGATAGGGCCTAGAAGCACGGTTTCATGACGTGGCAAGTGCCCTTCTTACATTGAGAGGTACTGCTGCTGTGCATCACACAGAAACATTGATACTGTGTTTTATTTTTCCTTTTTCCTCCACCAGGAGTTGACTGGGTTTTGTTATATAACAGGTTACTTTTATTATTCATCAGGATTCACAATCTTCTATCTTTTTATTCCATCTTTCTTCTTAAGAAGCTTAAAACAGTTGAACTTCTGGAAGACTATTGGAGCTGAGAACTTTCCCAAGAGCATCCTTTTGGTTTCATTGACACTGCCCATAGAAGATTTGTCCTTTTCAGATAAGTGATGGACTGAAGCCTTTTAGTTGCATACACTGACAAATGTAACAAATACCAAAAAGTTTACACTAAAAGCTTGACCAGATTTCTTAATAACTGATAAAGTGCCATCATACTGGCTAATGAATCATGAGCTAGCCGCCTGCATGACCCAGTGAGACTCAAGTGAGGGGACAGGGACCTGTCGGAGATCCAGCTCTTATGCGGGGCAAGAAACTTAACCCCTCTGGCACCATGTTCTTGTGTACAAAGAGGCAGTAATGATAGTATCAGCCCACAGGGTGGCTGTGAAGATTAAATTAATTAGGTCATGTAAATATTTATAGATTGCTCTTGGTACCTAGTAGCTATTCATGTTGTGGCAATTGTTAGCATTTGAATTGAATTGTGTTTTAATGTGTTTTCTTCATTTTGTATCTGTTTGGCATCATGTGTTTGTAATTTGCTTGTCTTCTTAACATGTGCCTCCTGAAGGGAATGGCTTTGTCCGTTCCTTGCTGTGTCCTTAGACCATACCTAGCAGATAGTTGACACTCAGCACACAAGGAACGTGCAAAGGAGTTAGTTGGGGTGGATGTAATGCAGTTCTTCTCCTGCCTCCTGTAAAAGCTGGTAGGGTGTGTCTTCCTCCTCACCTCAGGAAGGACAGCCACATCTTAGCTTCATAAAATCTTAGCTCTAAGAACAATACCTGCACAAAGCAAATCTTGGTAAACACTGGTGGAATAAGTAAATGACTTGTTAAAATTGATATCTTGGTTGTTTTGTTTCCAGATCTTTTCCTATCATAAATACACCCATTTTAGTGGTGGTATAATTCACTTAGTCCATATGTCAAATCTAGATAGTCATAGAGACTATAAGAATGAACAAACTTTTTTTGACCCTTAAAGCTTTGGTTACAGTAAAGACAAATGTTTGGAGTCTCCCCCCAGCCCCCATTTTTTATAGTTTGTGCATCATCTTTACTTTCCCCAAAAGTTCATTTAAAATTCTCCCATTTTATACGTGAGTGAATTTGACACAGTGACGTTTATTTGAGTTGTATTATATATGCAATCAGAGCAATGAATTCATTTTCTGTTTATATCAGAGAACATTCCAGCAATTGTAAAGTCACATGCATGCGTGCTCGCACTCTCGAACCACGTCCAGTGGCAAGTTATTATGGGGACTGACAGACTGTCATCCTTTTGATGGCTTGAGCTGTATATCTCCTGAACAGCAATGGGGCTCTTATGCAGAAAGCATCATATGTTCCTAGCCAATTTACAGGGAAACAGCAATAACATTTTATCATGGTTGAGAGCCCAGTAGCTGCTTCCTATTAAACTTGCCCTTTCAGATACCTGTCTTGGATTAATTTGTTGATTTCAAATGGAAACTCAGTCTCCTCCAGTGAAGCATGACGTTCTAGGATAGACTCTGAATGACAATTACTGTGTATTCTAGCTGGTTGCAGACCATTACAAGCCTTGGGCACAGTGGAAGACAGAGGACTTCAGTAACTGATTTTAATATCACGTCTAATTTTAACTGTCAGTTATATATGTGCCAGTGGAAGACTCCTCCGAAAGATGAAATGCAAAACACTCTAACTTGCTCTTTTTAATGATATACTTTGCTGCAGGGTAGAAGAGGGTGGGGGGAGGAAGCTCAGGGAGGGAGTCACCTTCTCTTAAAGAGAATCAGCCTGGCAGAGGGGAGAGCAGCTTTAAAAAGTGAGCAGTGAGGAACTGCCACCTGGTTTTATGTTTGCCCCTTGGGATGATTTCTAAATAGCAGTGTGTTCAAAAACAAAAAGGAGGGGGCAGGTTTTGTAAATCAGTGCCAGTGTTTTTCTTTGAACATTCAAAAAAAGGTAGACTTTTACAAAGTTGGAGCAATAGCTTTGTTTACTATTTCTTTTTTCCTACCATTTTGGTAAGTATTATAGACAGAATATGACTTTCTTTGGCCAAAAAAAGACTATTATGAGGCACTGCTGATTTTAATCTGATTGGTTGTAAAGCAGATAATTATTTTAAGCTTTAAATATGAAGAGTCATTCTGAAAGAAAATCTAGATTACAGAGCCCCCCTATATTATATCTTGTGTGGAAAAGGAAAAGCGTATTTGGGAATCTTTAAAAATATTTCCTGCTTATGGAGCACTTTAGGTGCATACATTCTTGAACATTTATACTTAGAAAATGTACTTACCATTATAGCAAATTAATTAATCAGTTTGTTCTTTCACTCTTCACAATTCATCCCTAAACATTTCGGCTTTTTCCTTTCCTAAGTCACATGCTATAGCAGCATACTAATAGGTGGTTTGTATTTAAAAGGGGGAAATAACACAGCTCCAGCAAACTCCATACATACCAAACTTGGGTCTTTATGAAAAGAATAAATGGAACAGTGGAGTTTCTTTTTGGCAGTTTATAATTTAATAGAATTTATGATAGTGGGTTTAGATGGAATCTTCACTATTAATATAATTATTAGTTAAATACTCATTATAGAGTAACCTATCAGATGAACTTTAGATATATAGCATGTCCAGGGTACCCCGTAAACAACAGCCCTTTTGAAGTCTGATTCCATGGGAAGTCCATGCATATTGTGGCGTTGTCCTAGCCTCTGCCTAGCATTGGGAAAATACTTCATTGGGCATAAGAAATAGTCAGATTTTGAAAGGAATAGACATTTATTTCAAACACACAAAGTAAATAAGAACTTAAGCATGTCACAGTGAGCATTTTGCTGAACATGTACCTGTTTTCTGTATGTGTATATGTTTTTCCCAAGACACTATTTTGAGAAAAAGCAGAATGCTTTTTATATTTCTTTTTCATGGGTTTTTTTTTTTTCATGAACAAAATTAACAAATTGCTGAACTTAAAGTTTTATTTGACTCAATGATACTTGCTTACCATGCTACATTAAAATACTTAGAATCCGAGTAATACAGCATTTAGATCTCGTTTATTTTCCCCGGGTCCACATTGAGCAGCCGTTTATGCCATCAGCTCAGTGATAGAACAAATGATGTTTCCGCTTGGGCAAGCTTTGTTTTATCAGGATCAGTAACCTTATCAGCAGTTGACCCAGAACTATAATGCATGTCTCTGAATAGATAGCATATGTCACAACTCCGTGCAGACTTGCTTCATAAGCAAGATTGTCTAATGAAGATTTAATAAATAAGAGGGAAAAGTTTGCAGCAAGAAGTGTCTTGTTTTACGATAACTTCTCTTGAGCCCCTTTTACTACTTATGGCTCTTGTCTTGCATTTTGTTCTCATAAAAGCTAAAGGAATAAATATACATATAAATGCACCCACACGGACTGCCAAAGTGGCAGCATTTATCTATTGATATTTCTTTTTGAAATGTATCATTTGTGAGTAAAGAATGTAGAATTTAAGCTGTCATGTTGTTTTAAGGTTCTTATGTGACACATAAACGCAGTAATATCCAGAAGACTAGACAACCCCATGAGTGTGATAAACTAACAGCACTTTTGCTCAGTTATGTAGTATTTCTTCTTAAAAGTTGGCTAGTACACAAGGTTTTCGCCAAGTGCACAATGACCTGGCTCAGAAGCGTTCTTATTTAATCAGTAAGTTCTTTAAAAAACCCTTCAGTTTAAGGTTAAATTCAATCTTCCCTCTCATATCAATCCACTTTGATTTTTGAAGCCATATAATAAACGAAGAAAGAAGACGGAGCACCCTCATACGTCAAGAAGTCACGCGTGACTTGTGCATTTTGACATTTAACACTTCTTTCCTTTGACCTTTGACAGGCTGGGACTTGACCCAAAACTATTGGCTAAAATTCTAAATATGAGCTCAGGACGGTGTTGGTCAAGTGACACTTATAATCCTGTACCTGGAGTGATGGATGGCGTCCCCTCAGCTAATAACTACCAGGGTGGATTTGGAACAACACTCATGGCAAAGGTATGGTAAATGCAGAGAAAACCAAGACAAGGAGAAAAAAGAATAATTTTTCTTTCTTTCTTTCTCTCTTTGCTTTTAGCAGAGCATGTATCTATCCTAGAAAGCAAGATTACTAGAATATATAAATACACACACACACACACACACAAATATCTACTAGAAATGATAAAAAAATCACTTAGAGAAAAACTCTGATATTGTTTTCATTCTTAGACTTTTGAATAAGAAAAACAGGCCATTCTTAGACTTTTAAATATAAAAAAATGGGCCAGAACTTTTTCTCTTGTGGTTGGGTTCATTTAGAATACATTTTGTTGTGAGAGGCCATTAAGTAGTCTAAGCGTAGCAACCCTGTGAATTTCAGACCTAACGTTGCCCGGTCGTGCCCTGTCATCACAATCTTTGTTAGGCTGGAGACCGTTGTTACAGGCACTGTCTCAGTCGGTCTTGCTGAGGGTCTTCCTCTTTTTCTCTGACCATCTACCTTTCCAGCATACTTTTTTCCCCACGACTAGCCCCTTTAGCATGCTCAAAGTATGTGAGATGAAGTTTTACCATCCTTCTAAGGAGCATCCTAATTATACTTCCTCTAAGATAGACTTACATAGTACTCTTCTTCAACAGCACAGTTCAAAGACATTGATTCTTCTTCTGTTGTCCTTTTTCATTATCCAACTTTTAGATGCATACGAAACAACTGACAGTATCGTGGCTTAGGTCAGGCACACTGTAGTCTTTAAACTGACACCCTTGCTCTTGAGCACTGCAGAGACAGCATATTTCTTCAGTGAAATATATCTTTTGATTTCTGGACTGCTGCTACCATGGGTGTTTATTGTGGGTCCAAGTAAAATGAAATTGTAGACAACTTGTCTTTTCTCCAGCTGTTGTGATGTTGCCTCCTGGCTCAGTGGTGATGGTTTTTCTTTTCTTGATGTTGAGGTGTAATCCATATTGAAGACTATAGTCTTTGATCTTCCATTGCAAGCATTTTCAAGTCTACTTCACTTTTCAGCAAGCAGGGTTGGCTCATCTGTGTAACCCAAGTTGTTGATGACTCTTCCCTTTGGTCTGCTTGATCCCGTATTCTTCTTCATATAATTCAGCTTCTTGAATAATTTGTTTATTTGTCAATAAGATAAACTCATTTTTTTTTCTTCACAGTAAACATATGTTAATTTCCCAAATCTTTAGCATGGGAGCAGTAAGGTAATAATGTTCTTTGTTTGATAATAATGTATTTCATATTTACATCAGAGTCTAGTGGTCTGCTGGTTAAAGAGCTGTGCTGCCAATCCAAAAGCACACATTCAAATCTTCTAGATGTTCCACTGCAGAAGAAAGGGCAGTCTCCTCCTGTGTGATTTACTGCCTCTGAAAACTACTGGGCAGCTGCTATGGGTCAGTTCCAACTCAGTGGCACATAACAATAATAACAGTATATACAGCACAAGAGAGAATAGAAATTTTCTCAAATATACTAGATCCTTAGATAAACCTTCCTGCTTTAAGACAGTATATGAACTGATGTGTAAGTTAATTAATTCATTTGGGATGTGAATTGTTGGCCTCATCAGAAACCATTTGTGATTTCAACTTCGGAAATACTTTTTTTTTCTTTAAATTATTTTATTATTTTTATTATTTGTGTGTGTGTGTGTGTGTGTGTGTGTGTGTACACCATCAAATCAGATCTGACTGATACGGGAGGAGATTGCCCCTCCTTCTCCAGCAGATTCGAACTGTGTACCTCTGGGATTGCAGTTTAGCTTTTTGCCACTAGGCCACCAGAGCTCCCCTGGAAATACTTTTTAGACATTCTTTCACCTTTCTGCAGAACTTACATGATTTTTGCGTAGAGCCAATTGACTTTCTTTTCTCCCAGTTACATGAATTATATAAATCTGAGTACCAATACTTGACTTACTAGCCCTCAAGCTTGATGGCATTCTGTCCATTCTACTTAATAGGCTTTGAATTCATCTTGTTCCCTCCTCTCCCACCGTCTTATTTCACATGAGCACAGCAACCCTGAACTGGTTGCCTGGCCTTTCATCCTGAGTTTAAATTCATTCTCCCCACTGCAGCCAGAGTGGGCTTTCTAAAGTGTAATCTCATCACTTTTTTAATTAAATTTCCTTGTTTCTTTTGTGGCTTCCAATTACCTGTAGATTGAAGTCCATTTTCACAACTTGTCATAGGAAACCAATGATGATTTGGCCTTTTCTAGAATCACCAGACTAATTTTTTGTCCTCCTATTCCCAGTCTACTCAAGGCATAGCCCCTCCTAGCAACATGTCCAAAGTATGTGAGGCAAAGCCTCATCATTCATGCCTCCAAAGAACACTTTGGCTGCACTTTCTCCAAGACATAGCTATTTGTTCTCTTGGCCACCAATGGGATGTTCTTCAACATTACAGCTCAAAAGTGTCAATTCTTTTCCTATCATCCTTATTCATTCTCTAGCTTTCAGATGCATAGCAAGTAATCAGAAAGACTGGCCTGACTCAGATGTACCTTAGTCTTCAAATTGATATCACTACTCCTCAATAATTTGGAAAGGTCCCGAACTGTAGATTTTCCCACTGCAGTGCATCTCCTTATTTTCTGATTGCTGGTACCTAGGATGTTAATTATGAATCCAAGCAAAATGAGGCTGTTGACAGTTTTAATCTCCTCTCCCTCCATCATGATGCTGCCTATTGGTCCAGTGCTGTTCCTTGTAGAAGGACATGATGCTGGGAAGAGTGGAGGGTCAGCAAAGGAGAGGAAGACCCTCAACCAGGTGGATTGACATGGTGACTACTGCAGTGAGATCTTATGTGTCAGGAATTGTGGGGATGGCACAGGCTAGAACAGGGTGCAGATCTTTTGTTCATAGGGTCGTTGAGCCAGCCTCAACTCAACGGCATCTAACAACATTCCCTGTCTTCGCTTCAATTACACTGAACTCATGTCTGCTGTATTATTATATGGGAAGTTTTTACCAGCTTCCCCAGACTGTGCCTCCATGGACGCTATGCCATCACTTCTAGGAATTACGTAGGTGCTTATTTAGTTGTCTTTCCCCCTTAGTGGACTGTGTTTGGGTGGTCAGTAGCTATCTTGGTCATCCATCCCAGCTTTTGGTACCGTTCCTGCCTGCTCATTTCAAATATTTATTAGATGAAGCACTGTTTGGAACTGTATTTCCCATTTGCTAAAACTGTGCAAACTCCTTAGTGGAAGCTATTGAATGTATGGTTACAGAACTTTTATAAATCTATGTGTTTACATATGAAAATTTTAAGAATAAGACTTGTCTCACCTCAAGGCCTCTGTCTTGCTGTTTTGTCTGTGTGACACTGTTCCCCTAACTCTAAAAAATTTTAAAAAATCACTTCTCTCTAACATTTTAACATTTTTGACCGAGAGAAAACCAAGAATGTTGTATTGGGCTGTGTTGAACATTTTTTTTGTGTAAATGAATGTTGTAGAAATGAGAACTTTGGTTGATCCCGCATTGACTTTCTTCATCACTGCAGCATTTCTCTGACTAGCAATGTGACGATGTAACAAATGACGTTTTCTCACTTAATAATAAAAAATTGTGTAATGTTAAAGGAAAATGGTTTTGACTAAGATCTTCCTTAAGCATTTCTTCTACCGTAATTTCCCCCCTTACCTCATCTCGTGCTGTCACTTTCATCCCCATGCTTAGCATTATTTTTCATAGAACTTGTTTGTTTTGGTAGAAATAAGTATCATGAGAGTCGTGACTTGGTTTTATCATGATGTGCCACCAGCACTTAGAAAAGTTCTTGTCACATGGGAGTTGTTAAAATATTTGTTGACTAGGAGACTGGGTGACTATTTGGTAACTCCTTATGGGCTTCCATAGTTTGAAAAAGATGTCACTGTAAAGTTTTCTCAATGTGATCCTGCCTGTGCAGCAAATAAACCAGGTTTGAAATAAAAAAGTATTGCCATGTATTTAATAGCATTTACTAAAATAGTATCATTTCCTTGCATCTTGTATCCTTGTACTTGTCTCTTATTTTTCCAGACATCATTTCCCCCTTGAAACCAAACCATTAAAAACCCAGTTCTAAAGAGAGTCTGAACTATCACTCTCCTCTTCCTCTGATTTAGGATCTGGGATTAGCACAAGACTCTGCTACCAACACAAAGAGCCCCATCCTTCTGGGCAGCGTGGCTCATCAGATCTACAGGACGATGTGTGCGAAGGGCTACGCAAAGAAAGACTTCTCCTCTGTGTTCCAGTTTCTACGAGAGGAAGAGACCCTCTGAGTTTGCCCTTTGGCTGTGGACACTGTTGGAAACCAAACTCTTGTCTTGGAGCTTCCCTCTAAGCAGGTCACTCCACAAGTAAATGGGTCTAATCAAAGGTCACATGTCTGCTTTTAATTGTCTAGTAAATCCTAGGATTCCCCCCCCACCCATTTTTAATTGCTCATTCTTTTACAGTATTAACCAAACATATTTACCTGATTCTTCCTACCTCCCCTCTCAAGCCACTGATGACTTCTGCTATAACTAGCTGATAGATCTGTTTTTAAAGAGTTTGATTCCTGAGCATATTCAACCAAATACTTTTTCAACTTGATAAAATACATCCGAAAGGAAATAAAATGAATTGATTTGAAGAGAGATGGTAGACTAAGAAATTCCTCCTTGTATCCCTCAGGATTCCCCCTTGCATCCCTCTGGATTCCCCCTTGTATCCCTCAGGAGTCTTCCTTTCATCCCTCAGGATTTTGTTCTGTTAGCCAAGTGGTGATATTCTTCCATCACCGAGGTTACTAGTTGATTTTCAAGGGAATTGATAAAACTGAAAAAGATTTATTGTTAAATGTTTGTAATTTGAGTACAGCTAAAATATCTTAGTGTATATGTGCCCCTCTTGTTACAACTCCCTATATTCAGCAGACTTGGGTTTTTATATATATTTTTGCCTCCTTGTACATTATTACATATTTTTGGACTTTAGAAGAACTAGACTTCCTTCAGAGCCAATGATGATATTTGCTTTAGATGATTATTACATTCTAAATTGAACCACATTATTTTGAACTCAAATAAATTTCTATACTGATAATACTTTCTTGGAGTTTTTGTTTCTTTCCAGTCATTTGGATAACATTCAAATAATGTGGCAAACTGGTCTTGGTGAAGACTTGAAGAACGCCTGGGAAAAAGGGGAGGTGGTGGTGTCAAAGGATACCAAGTGTTGACCAGTAGAAATAAACTTCTCACAACCTGAATCCTTCAGTGGCATTTGTTTCAATGGGTTCTGCCTTGTAGAGCTAGAGACATTCAGCCTGCATTGACTGTCACATTCTAGGTGATAACTACGAAATTTGACATAAATACTGCTTTCTCTATCATTTTTCTAGTATATAATAGTATTTCATTTTTCTAGATAAAAACACACACATACGCACATGTCTAAGGAAAGAATGTTCCAGGCATTATTATTAGGAATTATTATTTCTGACTCAGCAGCCCCCGTAAACAACAAATCATGCATCTTTTCACACTAACCTCACAATGTTGAGGGTCTTCCTCTTTGTTTATAAACTTTTACTTTACCAAGTTTGATATCCTTCAGGGATTGATCCCTTTTAGCAACACGTCCAGACCATATGAGACCGTCTTACCACTCTCACCCCTGTGGCACATTCTAGGCATTCCAGAACAGAAAGTGGAATCACGAGGGGGTGTAAGTGAAATGGCAGGACAAGAGGGGAGCCAAATCACATGTCTTTGTAGGCGCCATTAAGGCACTGGTTTTTATTCTGAGTGAAGCAGACACTGTACCTGTTAGCTTTTGCTGAGTAACAAACCACACCAAAGTGGGACGGCTTAATGTCTGTTACAGTTTTTAGCATCCTCTTCATTGACAATTCTGGTCTGAACTGGGCTGCCCCATTTGGAACTGGAGGGTCGAGTCTGGCCTCACCAGCTTGTAACAACTGCAGTGGTTAAGGCTTCTCATCACAAGGCCACTCATTACAGGAAGCTGGCCTGAGTCTGTTCCCAGTGGTTACAGAGGGTCCTCTTCTTACTTTATGCTTATAAATCCCCACTGGATAAATAAAGCAAGTAACATATTCAAGCCCAGGATCCATAAACAAGGGGACTGCATGAGTGTATGGACACAAAAGGGGCATTTTGGTAGCCATTTCAGAAAATCTGTCATAACCACCCAATGGAGGATTTGCTGGGAGGAGTGATGTGATCTGACCTTTTTTTAAAAGGATCACTCTAAGATGCTTTGTGGAGATAGATTATCAGGACAGAGATAAAAGCAAGGGCACCAATGAAGAGACTCTGGTAATAATCCAGATGAGAGATGGTGGTTTGCACCAGACTCTTAATAGTAGGAGTGACAAGAAATGATCAGCGTCTAGAAATTAGAGCCTCCAACTGATGAAGTAAGAGAGGAAAGAAGGTGTCATTTGCTCCATTGGGGAAATTGTAGGAGAAGCAGGTGCCTAGCAGACATCTAACTAGAGAAAAACAAAGGTCCATAGACTGAGCCTTATGTTACTCTCACAGTGGATGGGAAATGAAGCAGAATCCGGAAATAAGACTGAAGAGGAGTAATGAGGATGGTGGCGGGGGTGGGAATCAGTGCTCTGGAAGCCAATAAAAGAAGGGTTTTAAGGAGAGAATCTGTACCAAAAACTACTGATAAAGTTGAGTTACATATGGGCTGAGAATTATCTGGATTTAGCAAATCAAGAATTTGGAGACTTTGACATGAGTTTTGGTGGAGTATTAAATATGAGAACCTGATTGAGAATAAAAGAATTGGAAGCAATGACTAGAGAAAACTTGAGTTTTGCTGTATGAGAAAACGGACCAATGGCATAGACATTAACAGAGTATGTGTGGGGTTAAGGGTCATTTTATTGTATTTTAAAAGTGAGAAATACAAGGCTTTGCTGATGGGAGTAATGATCTAATAAGGGGAGGCATAAACCAACAATGCAAGAAAGAGAAAGAATACTTTGTAAATAATGTTTTTGAGTAAGTGGAGAGAGAGAAGTTCCTCCAAAAGTTGCCACTGACAAAAATCTCCCAAGTCTCAAGTTGATTCTTTTCATAGTCATCTAGTCAGACAAAGTAGAACTAACTTCCCATAGGATTCCCAAGACTGTAGTCTTTATGGAAGCAGATTGTAACATTTTTCCAGAGGAGTAGGTGGGGGTTCAAAACGCAGACCTTTCAATTAACAATCACTTAATCACTGTACCACCAAGCTCCTTCATTGCCACAACTCTCTTAGGAGCAATTTCACTCCTAGGTGTATATTCAAAAGAAATGAAAACATAAGTCTGCCATACATGAATAGTTATGACTTAATTATTCATAATAGCTGAAAACTAGAAACCTCCTAAATGTTCATCTACTGATGAGTTAAACTAAATGAAGATGGCTTGAAAGACACAGTTTGTTCAAGATTTCTCAATAGCCAGGAGGTATTAGAAAAAGAGGACCAGTCACTATGTAGGCCTGGTGGCTTAGTGGTAAGGAGTTGCACTGGCAACCCAAAGCCAGGTGATTCTAATCCACTAGCTACTCCAGGGGAGAAAAATGCACAAACTCCACTGGTGCTATTCAAAGCCTCTGAAAGAAAACCTTCTGGAGAGTCAGCCAGGAGTCAGTCCTCACTCGACTGGCAAGCAACAGTCACTAAATGGGATTCCTCCATGAGTCTCACCCTTCAGAGCCTAAACACACACGCACATGCGCACATGAAATGTAGTTTTTCTTGTTTACAAGAAGTAGACGGCAAATGGTGTAACCACTGTGGAAGGCGGTATGGCACTTTTTCAAAAAGTTACAAATAGAGATAACCATTTGACCCAGCAATTCCACTACTGGGAATATACCCCAAAGAGACCATAACTGACATCCAAGCAGATGTATGCACACCCATGTTTATCATGCTTTGTTCATAATAGCAAAGAATTGGAAACAACCTAAGTGCCCATCAACAAATGAATGGATAGAGAAGCTGTGGTATATTCACATAATGGAATACTATGCTGCATTGAAAAATAAGGAACTAACTCATGCAATATTATTCAAAATGGGCTACCCTGGAGGACATTATGCTGAGTGAAGTATCTCAGTCACAAAAAGGACAAATACTGTATGGTGCCACTGTTGTAAAGCAGGCCTAACCTTGGGGTTGGGGAGAGACTGAGAAGGATGGGTTCAATCATGTATACTGCATTGAAACAGATGAGGGGAAAACTGTTTAAAAGGGATATGTGATTAGGTATTTTTGTCATGACAGGAGTCTAGAGCGAGGGCTACATAGTGGAGTGGACCTGGCTGAGGGTTTGTAAAACAATGAAGGAATCTGTCTTTTATTTTTCCAAGAGGATAGTGTACTAGTGGGGAGGGTTTGGAGGGTAGAAAAGTGCAACAGTGAATGAATGGAAATCCAAAGTCTCTGTAAATTTTTACTGAAATTAATAATAAATTTAAAAAAAAGAAAAAGAAGTAGATGGCATGCAACAGGAAAGCAGTATTGGGCTTCTCACTGAAAAGCTATCAAGACAGAGACAGAAAATACCCTTGTCCTAACCTGCCAGTCTCCTGGCTTCAGGAAGCTCAACTGGTGGAGACAGGGGCTCTTCACCTATCATCGTGGTTGAGGGACACAAAAGGGGATTCCTTCTGTCTGCCCCATCACCGAGAATGCTTGAGTAGGTAAACTGAGAACTTACACATATTTTCCACAAACACCATAGCTGAGGGGCCTGCAGGTTTCTTGCTGGCCATATGTTATGGCCCACAGCCCATGTGACATAGCTTGCTCCACATGTAGTGGGGAGAACAGGCAAGTATGGGTTTGTTCTGAGGCCTCCTCATACTCAGCGTACAGAAACCGGAATTCCCCATTTTACTAGCCAGAGGTGCTCTTCTTGGTCCTTGTCTACCCAGGATTCCTTCCCTGAGGTCTTTTGCCACGGCGATGAGTTGGTTGGGAGTTCCTGACTCATTTCTGTATGTTTAAGAATTGCCCGGCTGTTTTATAAAACATAAGCCCCTTGATTGCTCAGTCTGCTTTCAGAAACTTATAAGCGAAAGGCCAAACCTAATCTTTAACCCACATAAAATGGCATATTAGCAATAAAAAAGGAATGAAATGTTCATACATGCTGTAATATGGATGAACCTTGAAAACATGCTAGGTGAAAGAAGCCAGACACAAAGGCCACATATTGCAAATTCACTACCTGCTCCATGGGAGAAAGGGCTCTTGGGATTTACTGCCTCTGAAAACCCACGGGAGGGTCAGCTGTGGGGTGATTCTGAGTTGACAGTGCATAACGTTTTTTTATGAAATGTCTGAAGTAGGCAAATAGAGACTGAAGGTGGATTAGCGGTTGCAAAAGTTGAGGCGCGAGAGGGAAACAAGGATTGACTACTAAGGGAGCTGTGGTGGCCTAGCCTAGTGGCAAGAAGCTGCCCTGCAATCTCAAAGGTACACAGTTCAAATTAACCAGCTGCTCCACAAGATGATGGGCATTTTCCTGCCATGCAATTTACTACCTCTGAAAACCTGCTGGAGGGTCAGCTATGTGTTGGTTCTGACTCGATGGCACACAACAATAACACTATTCATGGGTAAAGAGTTTGTTTGGGAAGTAATGAAAATACTTTAGGATTAGATAGTGTGTAAGGCTATACAGCTTAGTGAATACATAAGAAATCATCAAATCGTATACTTAGTGAATTATATGATCTGTTGAGATTTTACGTCTTATCAGTAGTTCTCAGATGTGGCCTTTATGTGCCCAAGGAGACGTAGTAATCCCAGGAGGAATGTTTCATTGCCACACTGAGTAGCATATTGGCACTGGCATCTCATGAGCAAATTCCCATGTTGCTAAACATCCTGTGATGCTCTAGGAACTCCCAGGACAAGAATTAGCCGTTTCAAAAGGCCAGCAATGCCTAGTTTGAGAAACATTTTCCACAGGTACCTCACACTCCCTGGCATACACCCTTCCCAATTTTGAACCATGCAGTGTTGCCCTGCTCTGTTCTGACGACTGCCTCTTGGTCCAAGTATAGGTTTTGCATTAGCACAATTAAATGTTCTGGGATTCCCATTCTTCTCAGAGTCAGCCACAGTTTGTTATGATCCACACAGTCAAATGCCTTTGCATAATCAATGAAACACAGACATTCTTCTGGTATTCTCTGCTTTCAGCTAAGATCCATCTGACATGAGCTACAATATCCCTAGTACCGCAACCCCTTCTAAAAGGGGTCTTCTGTATGCAGAGCACCAGCAGCCAGGAAATCAAAAAGCATATTGCGATGGGAAAGTCTGATGGTAGGGACCTCTCTAAAGTACTCAAGAGCAATGGTGTCTCTCTGGAGACTAAGGTGTGCCTGATATAGGCCATGGTCTTTGCAATCACTTGTGCATCAGAGAGTTGGACAATGACTAGGGAGGATAGAAGGAGAATTGATGCCTTTGAGCTGTGGTGCTGGAGAAGAGTATTGAGAATACCATGGACTGCCAGGAAAACAAACAGATTCATCCTGGAAAGGGTTAAACCGGGTGGCTCCTTGGAGGCAAGGATTCTGAGGCTTCGTCTGACATACTTTGGACATGTTGTGAGGAGAGACCGGTCCTTGGAGAGGGACATCATGCTTGGGAGGGTGGAGGAACAGCGCAGGAGGGGAAGACCCTCTATGAGGTGGATTGATTCAGTGACTGGGGCAATCGGGATGGGTGTGTCAGAGACAGTGCGATTGGCACAGGATAGAGCAGGGTTTAGGGCTGTTGTACATAGGGTCGCTATGAGTCTCAAACGACTCGACGGCACATAACAACAACAACAACCTCACACTCAGAGTCTGGAAGCCTGAATTCTGCATTTTACTAGCCAGAGTTGCTCTTCTTGGGTCTTGCCTACCCCGGATTCCAAGAGCTGTCTTTGACAACTATCTCTCCACCTACTTTGCTTAATTAATTCTAAATCTCTAGTATGTAAGTCAAGGGAGATCTGGTGGCGTTTTCCAGGCAGAGTTGTGCTACTACCCCAAAAGACATCACTCTAGCAGTTCAAATCCCTCAGCATTTCCAGAGAGAAGATAAACACTCCCCTTGCATGTGATTTACAGTCTCTGAAAATTCTCTGGCAGGTCAACTGTGAGTTGGCTCTGAGTTGACGGCGATAAGCTTGTGTGAGGACCTCTGTCAAGTCCTGACTGATTATAGCTAGGCTACCTGTTGGGCTCTGCAATTAACATCCATTCTGGTTTTCTACAACTTTACTAATGGTACCGTTTACACAAAATTTACTTGTATTAATGTACAATTTGATGACTTCCAGTAAGTAGTGCAACCATTACATTATATTTTTTAAAAATCTTCATCAGTCTCCAAAATCCCCTTGTGCCCATTTGCAATCACTCCCTGTGCTTTTCCCACCTCCAGTCTCAAATATCTCCAGGCAATAATGGCTCTATCTCTGTGAATGGATAATACAGCTCCTTTTTTGGCCACCAACCTTGTTCTCCCTCAATTCATCCTTTTCACTGCTGCAAGAAAGATATTTCCGAGAATAACATTAAATTCACTTGTTTCTCTGCTTAAAATCCTTTATTCTTGGTTGCAATTTGACTACTAAGCAAGGTGTTGGATGCCTGTTGTGGTTTGGCTCCTGTTTCGCTTCACCCTTGCCCTCCACTTCCATTTTTGCATGTTGTGTGCCAAATGTTGTGAAATACAGCACTTGTCTTTTGCAAAACATGCCATGTTTCTCAAACCTCAGTGCCTTTGCACATGCCATTACCTCCACTTAAAGTGCCTATCACTGTGCCTCCTAGCTGACCTACTCAGACACCATATTGTCTGAATAAGTCTCCTCAGCCACCTCAGGCTGACCATTACCCTGATCTGTGCTCTCACAGCTAGTTGGTTCTCGTTCTGGTTTATCTGTCTGTCTTCCAGAGCAGACAGTGAACTCTTTACAGCAGAGACTATGTTGTAGTCGCCTTTCACTCTCTGTTGAGTAAGAGTGACAGACAATGAGTGAGACATAAACCATTGAAGGCATACCTGGAATTAAGTAAAAATCAGACCATTTGCCATCAAGCCGTTTTCAGGTTGGCCACTACATGCGAGATGGTGGTTGTGAGGGTTTTCGACAGTTGACTTGTCTGAAATAGATCACCAGGACTTTCATTCATGGCAATTCTGGTTGAACTCAAACCTCCAACATTTTGGTGAGCAGCCACTCACATGTCCCTGTGCACCAGCCGGGGACTCTTGACATGGAATAAAAGCTCAGTAAAAGGATAGATGACTAGAAGCCACAGGATTGCATTTATTGGTATCTAAACCACTAGCCATACACACTTTGTAATGAAAATTCTTGTTTAGTCGACCAAGGTTCATTTCTTTGTTCAGCCGACAAAAAAATCGTGCACAATATTTTACAAACTTTTCTTAGTGGAAAAGTTGTCATTTCCTGTTAAAATGAAGGAAAGTAAGTTCTGATGAAAAAAGTATGATCTTTTAGTGGCAAGCTTTAGCCTAACCTTTTCTATGGTTTAAACATTATCTTTCATGAAGATGAAGCACATCTATTTCTCTTACAGAGAGCTTTGGTGGCTTTGTGGTAAGGAATTGTGTGCCAATCCAAAGGAATGCAGTTCAAATCCAGGAGCTGCTTTGCAGGAGGAAGATGGGCAGTCTCCTCCAGCGCAATTTACAGTCTTCAAAACCAGTGGAGGCCTCCACAAGAAAAAGATGGACAACCCAGTTACAAAATGGGCTAAAAACAATGGAAAGAGTTTTCACAGAGGAAAACATTTGAATGGCCATCAGACCCATGAAGAAATGTTCAAAATGATGCAAAGCAAAACTACAATGAAATACCATCTCACTCCAGTAACAGTGGCAAAGTTTAACAGGACAGTAAATAATAAATGTTGGAGATCATGTGGAGAGATCGGCACTCTTATACATTGTTGGTCGGATTGTACAATGGTACAACCATTTTGGAAGGCAGTTTGACACTTCTTCAAAAAGCTGGACATAGAAATTCATATGACCCAGTATTCCATTGCTTGGGATATACCCTGAGTAAATGAGAACTGAAGCACAGAGACTTGTACACCAAAGTTCATAGCAGCATTCTTTACCATTGCAAGAACATGGAAACAGCCCAGATGTCCAACCACAAATGAATGGATTGAGAAACTATGGTACATTCATACAATGGAATACTACACAGCACACTGGAGCAATGGTTTTGTAAATTACTACCTAACTTGGGACGGACTGGAGAGCATTGTGCTGAGTGAAGCAACCCAGTCCTATAAAAACCATTATTGTAGAATGAGTATGAGAATGCAAGGGGGTGGAGGGTGGAAGCAGAGGGGTGAGGATGGGCAGGGTTGAGAGGACAGTGTTAATCATAGGATCACACAATTTGATGGGGTTGGTGGTGAAGGAAATGGGAAAGATACAGTGTGAAAACCAATGTATTCAAATTTTGTAAATAAACTGGCATAAAAAAGAAAGGGGGGGGAATCCAGTGGAGGGCCAACTATGAGTTGACTCCTACTCTACAGAAATGAGAGAAAGAGATATAGACGACTGGAGGAATAAAATAAGGTGAATCTCATAATAACACAGATTTAATTCCAGAGCACCTATGGTGTTAGTCTTTGATTATTTTTTTTTTAACTGAAGTTTCATCAGGCTCGAAATTTTAGTGAAATTCAAGTAGATGAGGCCGGCCCATTGGCCATTCTTCTTTCTGGCCAGATTTTTGTCTTGTTTCCTAGGGAACTCTAGTAGCTTAGTGATAAGAAGCTGCACTGCAATCCCAAAGGCACAGGGTTCAAATTCACCAGCTGCTCCATGGAGAGGATGGACCATCTCCTCCTGTAAATTTTACTACCACTGAGTTAGCTATGAACTGGTTAGATATGATGGCTCAGCACCAAAACAGGCAAACAGAAATGTGCATGACCTGTCAACTTTATGTGAGAGAGAAAGGCAAAGTTAGGCTTAGAATGGGGCAACTTAATCCTTGTGCATAAAGTTCTGTCAGAGCCTGCTACTATTCAAGAAAACAGCATGAGTTACTATCAGCCGCCACTGAAGGAACTGCACCCTGGAGCATTCTCAGATGGCTCAGATGACAGCCAGTGGGGCGTCACCTGCCCAAGTGGGGTTTTTAGCCATCTTTCAGTTCAATTGAAGAGGGAGCTTTAGGGCATCATAGGGATTTGTAATGTTCTGTGCAGAGTGTTAGACTCATAAACCAGCATGTCCACCACACAGTCGGGCACCCTGTCTTCTCTCTGTGGCACACCAACTAAAGATGACTTTTTTAAAAAATTCATTTTTATAAGCATTTATAAAGATGACTTTTTTAAAAAATGCTAGTTTATTTACAAAATTCTAATACACTATTTCCTAGACCAGATTCTTTGAATTTCCCTCAGCCCTCAACCCATCAAATTGTACAACCCCGTGAGTACTCATCATTTAATATTAAAGAATATCTAAAAGGAATGAAGATATATTCATTTAGATGAGAGTTAAACTCTTTCTGAGCAGTAATAGGAAGAGACAGTAAAATAGAGGCACTTGGCAGCCAATGTGCAAGGAATGATTTGAATAGTTCACCTTCCAGAACTATCCCTGGACTGGGAGACCGGATCCTTGAGCTGCTCGCCTAAGATCAGAACCAAGTCAGCCCTGACCACTGTGATATTTTAGTCTTCCTCTTCAAATGAGGGCATTATACAGATCTCTATGGTTTGCTTCTGCACTGACATTCTGATTCTCCTTAGTTAAGGATTTAAGAAAATGTGAGGCAAGTGCTCCTGACAGGGTTTGGGCTCTCTCTGGTTAGGGTTTATTTATTGCTCATATCACCATCACATTTACTAGGGTTTTTTTAATAGCTGGAATAGATTCAGAGATCAATACATTTTTATTAATGATAGTCCGTCATGCCTGGTAAAGGGATGGCAAGAGAGCTCATCTAGAATGAGCCACTTGAATAAACCTGACACACAAGCTTAGTTGCGAGCCGTATTTTGGCAGCCCTCTCTATAAAACAATGACACTGGCAGAGGGGAAGACTGGGAACCCACCTCATAGCCAGACTCTAAGCCCAAAGGGCAGCTTTGGGGGGTGTGTCTCAGCCTTGGCTGATATGCAAATTCCATGCCTTTTTGAGTACAGCATTTTATCTTCAAAAGGATAAAATCTGGCATTTGCCTTAGTCATTAAAAATGATAAATGCCTAAAATTGTTTAGAGTTGGGGTTATTGGAGGTTAGAGCAAACATTGTTTCAGTAACCAAATAGCATTTTAAGGATAGAGAACCTCTTACACTGACACTGTCAAATAAGAAAATGAAATGCAAATCTTTCCCTGTTTTATCTTGAAACAATCATGTGACATTGATCATGATGGTTCCCAGTTCTCTTCTAGAAGAGCGAATAGTCTGGGTCTTGTGGGTTAGATTGCAGCACCATGCCATTAACAGATAGCCTTGTGCCCCGAAAGAGGGAATTCACTTCCTGCTAGGGCTTTCTTCAGCCTCTCAGCACTTGAGTTCAGACGATATCAAGTTCCGTGTGCTTTTATGTTTGTTTCATACATATTGAACTTAATGGTTATCTCATGTATAGGCTGTTGTTAGAGACCATCAAGTCCATATTCTGCCTTACAGATAGAATATAAAGTACCCTAAGGGATCTCCATAGGCCTTTTCTAGAAATTTTACCTTAGCGTTCCAATCTCAGAGACCCTGCCAACAAATGTAGCTTTTCTCTCCTCCTCTTACTGACCTTAATCCTGACCCGAGGCCTGCTCTCTATAAGTGCCAAACATGATTCATTCTCCTTGCTTGGTTTAGTTTTGTTCCTTTAATGAGCCAAGATGACCAGGGAGATCTGATAGCTTATTTGTGCTAATGTAAGTATGCTCTGCTAGTTAACTCCTGACTTATTTATTTTGCTTTTACTTTTGCCTAGAATTGACCCTTTGTCTCAGAGAGGGAAAAAAAAAATCTGTATTTTACATAAAGGAGATGTAAATAATGTATATTAATAAGCAAATCCGAAGACATGCTTTTACAAGAGAATGAGAGACAAAGCAGAGGGCTTGGGGATGAGAGAGGAACTTTATTTCCTCAACTGCCATCCTGTAGATTCAGCACAAATGTTCACTGAGAATGTATTTCATTATGTACTTATACAGCATAATGTGCTACTGTTCAGAGCTGGCTTCCTCTTTTTAGTTGTAGGAGTTAAGATACCGCCAATGAAAATATTCCTGTGCTTGTGACTTTGTGGTCTGAATGTCTTATTTCTGTAGCCTCTGTAACATCATTTCTGGGCCTGTCTGTGCAGGCAGGAATGCTCTTGACTTAGTTTTAATATATAGGCTCTGGGTTTTTTTCCCCTCCCTCAAAGTTGCAATGCCAGAACTCGCCATCAAGGAGCTTAGAAGGTGATAAGCAGAAAGAGACTGTTAAAGAGAAGATTTACGATAGGTTTAGTTTCCTTATTGTCTGCCTTGCCACTTCAGCTCAACTCATTTCAGGTTGGTTAGGGTTTGTCTGTGGGTTTGTGACAAATGTGCTGTTATTCCATGTGAATTTATGCTTGGTGCAATGTCAGAAAAAAAAAAAAAAGAACATCCAAAACATTAAAAACTGAACTCACTTTGTACAGTAGCTTGATCCCTGATGATAGCCTTTCCTGGCCACGCCGTTTAATTTCTGGCTGGTCCAAGCTGCTGATATTAAAAGCTGCACTGGGAGGTTGGCCGGCCCTTGCACTGCACCGTGTTCATAGCAGTTTAGTCTCGTCCCTTTTATAGGTTAGTGACACCCTGCAGCTTGTATGCTTGTGTCGCCACAAATCTTAAGAGATGCAATTTTCTTGGCAGCTCCAGCTTTCTAAAATGGATGGGAGAGTGGGGAGTGAAGGACAGGGTTCTAATCGCGGTGGGAGGAGCGGGGAGGAGGGCCGAGTCCTCACAGGGGCCGAGGGGAACCCCACCCGTAACTGAAAACTTCATTATGTGATGTTAGTCACATGCTGGACCCCTTTCTCTCATTTTCTTAAAAAAAAATCCGCTTACTATCTTTCTAGAAGTTGCTTCTACTTCAACAGCGGCCATCTTTCTCTATAGTACAGCTTCTGCCACTGACTCTCTTCAGAAGAAATGCAATTTGTTAAAAAAAACCTCAAAGAACAAAGAAAATTATCCTTCAGCCTGTCAAACAATTGTCTAATCTGCTCATCGGTGTCAGGAAATCTTATATTAGACCCATGATGCCAAATGGTTTCCAAAAGGGGGGAAAATCATCAATGAATTCTGCATGGTCAGGTATCATCATCTTTGCAGAGTATTTTTTTTGCCTAATGTCCTAGCTGATGGGCCATTCTATGTGCTATATGGTACATAATCTCCACAAATGTATACTGTGGTCCATAAAACTGCCATACTGTTTTCAGAGACTAGTAATTCACAGAGTAAACCTGAGACAGTGCTGTTAATAAACACAAATTGCAAACAAGAAGGTAGTAAGTGGAAATAATGCACTCATTTAGGAGTAATAAAGCCTTTGATCTTACTTTGAAGCAAAGAGTCTATGTCTAAACTATCCATTCAGGGAAGGCCAGATGCCCATAAAGAGCACTGCTTTGCTTTGATAGAAAGCCACTGAGGCCTGTCTAGCAGGCTGGTTTGTAAACAGATTAGTTAAGGGCTCATCAGGACTGATTTGCATAGGATTCTGTGAGCCTTAGTCTCTTTTTCAATCTTAATGAGCAATATAGCTTGAAAATAACACCATTCCTCACCCCTACTCCCCACCACTTCCCCAGTCCTAGCTTACTTGGACAATTACTTCATGAGAAAAGGGGGGAAAACGGTCACAGAACGTGAATCCTTTCTGTCCTCCACTAATGGGAAAACGATGACCCAGAGACTTGTTTTAGTTGCTCTAAATGGTAAAGAATATAATGAAGGAAATGGTTTACGAGTTAAAAACTAGGTTGAACAAAAGACTTTCCTTCCTTTTTCCTCTGTTTGAGGAATAAAAGAGGGTTAATCTGACAGCAATGATTCTGAAAATGGTGCAGAAACTTTGGACGGTGCTTCA
The DNA here is from genome assembly GCF_000299155.1 of Elephantulus edwardii. Classification (NCBI taxonomy): domain Eukaryota; kingdom Metazoa; phylum Chordata; class Mammalia; order Macroscelidea; family Macroscelididae; genus Elephantulus; species Elephantulus edwardii. The sequence goes on along the minus strand of NW_006399932.1, from coordinate 3,248,557 downwards.
CTGCACGTACATAGGGTCACTAATGAGTCGGAACTGACGCGATGACACCTAACAACCATCTGAACTCAATGTGCTGAGAAAACAGTCAGAAAGGCTGGCTTACATGTGAAGAAGAACACAGCATCAGGATTGAAGGAAGAATCATTAAAAACTGAAAGGCGCGTGCACGACAACAAACTTGCTTGCTGCAAGTGAGGATGGGAAACTTCATCCCTGGAAAAGGATGCTTTGTTAATGTAGAGAGTCAACAAAAAAGGGGAAGATCTTAAACTAGAGAATTGCCACAGTGGTAATTACAGGTTCAAACACGGAAATTATTATAAGGATTAAATAAGGCCAGTGTCTGTTATGTTGTACATATGGCCCATAACAACATCAATAATATGAATGATAAAAGAAAAGAACAATGGAGTTGCAGAAATATCTACAGAGTTTAGTCTACAAATATTTACTGAGGCTCAGTGGATCCAGGCTGTGTTCAGGACTGAGACTTCTAGCCATTGGTGGGCAAGGCAACACATTCCCTGCCCTTTTAAGGCCCAACTTCTGGAAAAATGGAAGCCAGTGTTTGGACAATCAAATATTGTTTGCCCAGTCTCAGCACAATTTCTGAAATGTCTACACTATGTCAAGATAGCAAGTACTTGAGTGGTGTGGACAGAACCCTCAGCTGTTAATCTGAGCTTAGAGATTCCTGGCCACCGAAAGGCACCTTGGAAGAAAGGCTTGGCAATTTACTTCCAAAAGGTCGTGAACTGTTGAAAACTCTATGGAGCACAGTTCTACGGTGACACTAATGAGGTTGTCACGAGTCAGAATCAACTGGGGTCAACTAATCTATGTCAAATTGGCAGCCACTTTGCCTGAGAGATGGGAGCGTTGTCAGACCAGTATTCCCAGAGAAAACTGACCTGCTGGTCAATCTCATTGCATTTTAGTTTTAATTTTTAGAATAATCTATAATTAACAATATCTTCTGTCCCTTAAAGTTCAGCATGAAAGAAATGCCAAACAGAAACCACTGCTCAGTCTAATAATACTTTAGCTCAGTACAGAGATATAATTTTGGAAGAAAAGAATAAAATTATAGCTGAAGTTTTCAACTCTGCCTTCCCAAATTGCAGGAGGGTGATCTGTGGGGCTTGTAGCAGCATTTTTCTGCCTATGACAGAGGTTTTCAAGGCCTGTAAACATTGGTGGCATTAACCTGATCATTTGGAAACTAGGTTTAAATTACAACCTTCAACCTTTTGTGTCCTACCTTATCAAGGCCAAGGACCTCAGCCTTATCCTGCTTCCTAGAAGCAAGATCAAATCAGCATACTCCTATAAATGTCACCTTGGCTGCATTCCACTCAGGAGAAAAACAGACTAGTTCTGTTAAGTGTTAGAAGTGGGGCCAGGGACAATTTCATACTGACTTAGGCTGGACTCCAGATCCTGTCCAGGTAATTCAGATGGATCGGGGATATAGTGGGAGGCCATGCCCTCTGTGTCTCCACATGGGTTTGATTAGGCTAAGGAGGAAGAGGAGGCCTGGTCAGGTTGCCTGCTTTGTGAAGATGCTAAAGAGATGATTCTAGTAAAAGCCATCTGAGACCAAGTAAGACATCTGTACCCCCCATTTGGGAAAATGGGAACATATGAATTCTCCATCTCTCAAGCGGACATATGTGACGCCTTGGGAGGGTCTTGCTGTTTTGCTTCCTGCTATCCTCTGCCACATGTTATTTCATGTTATGGAAACAGCCCTCTTTACTTTCCCCTTTCAAGTCTCCCTCAGCTTTCATTTGGGGTGTGTGCCCAACATTCTCTAGATGAAACTGGCAAGAAATTTCCAATGCAGCTACCTTCTCAGGAGTCCCCTTGACACCTGACAACACTTACATATTTATCACTCAACACAACCTCTGTCCTTCTTTCCGTACACATATCTGTCCAGCTCACATCTTCCCAGCTCAGGATGGTGTGAGGCACATAACACAGGGCTAAATAGACGTTGAAATGTGAGCTCTATGAGGGGTCAAACCATCATTTTGTTTGCCTAGTAAAGTGTCTGGCACACCATTATAGGGATCAATAAGTGCACCCACTCTTCATCAACATGAGGACCATATTGGACCACTATGAGTTATAGCAGACTTAAGTGCACACAATATCAAGTTACATGTAAAACAACTAGCGTTATCTCTGAGCCACCTAGTGGATGTAAATTGAATTCCACAAAGATCACGAAAGGGAGGATGACTACATCATTACACAGCTGCCAAACCACATGATTATACAAGCATCAAACCACTGAGAATCATAGTCCAGTCCTGCTGGTGAATAGCCTTAGCCATCATAGCCAACATTACTCTCCTCTTGAACCATGGTATTCATTATGATTGCTAATCCAGTAAGGTGCCAAGTATTTGAGAAGTAGACTTTTCACAATTGTCGTAAACACAGAATGTCAGATAGTTGATAAGTGAGAGGAGATGTGGTGCATGTGTTGGGTGAGTAAATTAATAAACAAATGAATGAGGTAGCAGTTTTCTCTGTTAATAAGCATCCTTGGTTTTAATGAGTAATTCTCTTGGTGCTTCCTCTCCTGTAACAGTATAAAAACTCTCATGTTCTCCTCATCCTTTGCTCATGAAGGATCAGGAGGAATGAGAGAAAAGAGGTGGTGTGTAATGAGGCTGGTTTCACCATTTAGGAGAGCCAAGGGAGATCTGGTGGCCTCATGGCAAAAAGCGGCGCTGCAATTATGTAGGCACGCAGTTTGAGGCCACCAGCTGCTCCACGGGAGAAGGATGGGCAGTCTCCTCATCTATGGCTCAGTTCTGACTTTACCGTATAACAACAACATGGTGACCCAGTGCAAAGAGAGTTGTGCTGCTAACCTAAAAGAAGCTCGTTTGACTCTGTCAATGCCTCCATGGGAGAGAGATGGCAGACGTCTCCTGTGTGGTTTACAGCCTCCAAAAACTCATTGGAGCATCCGTTATGTGCACGGTGATACCTCTCAATATTTGGGGGCTCCTCTTTGGTTGGGAGTTCTGATGGCATAGTTTGTATGGCGCTGCACTACTACTCCAAAAGTGGCAATTCTAATTCTATCTTCCAATTCTAATTCTAATTGCTTCTCTGGCAACTCTAATCCACTGGTTATTCCATGAGAGAAAGATGTGTCATCTCTTGCCATGGGATTTACAGCCTCCAAGGCCTGTTGGAGGATCAGCTAAGAGTTCCAGCTTGATGGCAATGAGTTAAAGCATTGAGCTCTCCTTGAATTTGAAAACATTTAGTCCCTATTGTTATGGATCCTAAGGTTAATGCTAGGGCATCTGACAAGTGTCTCTAAGATCAAGGAGCATGGGTGGCAAAGTAGTTGCTTGGGTTCAAATCCAAAAGTCAGTGGTTCAAATCCACTCAGAGCTCCTGTATGAGAAGCAGCTTGGCAAACTGTTTGTGTAAAGATCACAGTGTAAAGAACCCTATAGAGTGATTCTGTCCTGTTGAACCATCCAAGTTGCACACATAAAACCATTAGCACAGTCTCTGACCTATATAATAGATGTTCAGTGAATGTCAGTCTCTCCTCTTCTCATTGTGACTGTCTCTGCTAGCTGGCCAGTCAGATCTATCATTGATGTTACAAGTCTGCATCACTGACACAGCTGAGTTAATCAAGTTTAGAGACTACAGAAACTTCTGAAGAAAGAGGCCAGAGGCGGTGAGCTCTGGTGGCCTAGTGGCAAGAAGCTGCAATGCAATCCCAGAAACATACGGTTCAAATCCACCAGATGCTCTGCTGTGAAAGGAGGGACAATCTCCTCCTGTACCAGTCAGATCCGATTTGACGGTACACACACACAATAATAAAAAAATTTTTTAAAAAAAAAGAGGCCAGAGGCTTTGCTTTATTCTGTTTTCTGGAGCTAATGTTTATAAATGAGACAGGTTTTTAAATCCTCTTTATTTTGCAAACAAACTTGAAAATGATGGTGAAAACCATCCTTCTCTTACCCACTCACCTCCCTTGTCATGTAACACTGAATCTTGGAGGCAGTGTAGCGGGGCGAAGTAGAGGTCAGACCTGAAGCTGAAGCCCAATTACGCTTCCTAGTGTGTGGCCTTGAGCAAGGGACTTAACCTCTCCGCCTGTTTTCTCATCTTAAAGTGGGTTGATAGCAGTGCCTGCCTCTTGGGGTAGTTAAAAGGCCCAACAAGGTAATATATGTGCAGGGCATGGCACAGTGTCTGGCAAGGAGTAAATGATCAATAAATAAAAATGAGTCCTTGTCAGCTACTGTTAAACAAGAGGCTACTTGGTGAAAAGCAAAACTAAGAAACACGAGACTTCAGCCAGACATCTTGTATTTCAAATACTTATTGATCAGTTGACAAGAACATGGTTGTATCTGCTTTCAGATGTTTTTTGTTTTTTGTTTTTTTGTCCAATAGGAAACACATAGTACTTGGGAAAAAGTACAGCGAGAGTGCTCCTTGGAGGCAAAGATGACGAGGCTTCAGCTCAGGTTATTTTGTGCATGTTACTGGGGGAAGTAAGTTTTTGGAAAGGGAGATCATTCTTGAAAAGGTGGAGGGTGAGAGAAAGAGAGGAAGATACCCAGTGAGGTGTATTGACATGGTGCCTGCAGCAATGGGCTCACAGGATAGGACAAGATTCAGGTCTGTGGTTCATAGGGTCACTATAAATCATACTTGACTCAATGGCACCTAATAACAGTACCAACAACAGGGGCCCGTGAGTAAATATGAGGGGTTTCAATCAAGTGGTGGGTAAAGGGGTTAGCCATGTGTTGGACACACTGGTATATCAATGGAGACTAATGAAACAGTTTGCAAGACTATATTGAGAGAAGAAGACTTGCTAAGTGAAGCCCAATCTCCTTACTGGTTCTTCCCAAATAAAGGCTATGAACTTTCTGCCCTGTGAGGCAACGGTGACTCTAAGTGTCCATTTTGCGTACCCCCACCTCTCATTCTTTGATGTAGGAAATTGATATTTTCTCTATCTTACATAAAATGGTGTACAAATATGGTTTCTAAACACTCTCCCATCTTCACCCAATCAGATTGCCACACAGGTCTTTCTCATTTAGAAATTCTGGAGTTGCCAGTCAGTCAGATATATTAAGGCACTTTCAGTCAGGGTGGTGGAATGCTAGCTGAATTAGTACAGATGTAGGGATTCAACTGGTAGGAATATAAATAGAGAGAAACTTTCTGGAAGACGATTTGCCAGTAAATTAAAATGAGTAAACTCTGACCCAATAATTGCATTCTAAGGACTACTTCACAAGAATTCCTGTGGTTACTACTGGGTACTGTTGAGTCGATTCTGACCGAGAACTACTCAGAGTACAACTGCCCGGATATTTTTCTAGACTGTGATGGCTTTGAGCTGTGGTGCTGGAGAAGAGTATTGAATATACCATAGACTGTTAGGAGAAGAAACATATCTGTCCTGGAGAGGGTGAAACCAGGCTGCTCCTTGGAGGAAAGGATTTTGAAGCTCCGTCTGACATACTTTGAGCATGTTGCAAGGAGGGACCAGTCATTGGAGAGGAACCTAATTCCTGGAAGCGTGGAGGCATGGCGCAAGACAGGAAGATCCTGGATGAGATGGATTGACTCAGTGACTGGGGTACTGGGGTTAGGTGTGTCAGAGACAATGAAACTGGCTCAGGATAGAGCAGGGTTGAGAGTTGTTGTACATAGGGTCACTATGAGTCACAGGTCACTCAACGGCACTTACCAACAACAACAATTTTCACAGAAGACAGCCAGCATGGTTCCCCCCTCCCATAGAGGCACTTGGTGAGTTTGAACTGTCAGCCTTTCTATTAGCAGATGAGACTACTTTCTTAAAGAACTAAACACACCCAAATATAAAGTGTTAGGGAAAGAACTGATAACTCAGGTGAAATGAAATGAGTTTGGGTGGAAAGAATATTAGGACAATTACCAACAAGATAAGGAAGGCAGAAATTCATGTTAAAGGCAAAAGTCAACATTACGTGATAAGGAGGTCCTCAGAGCCTCACAGTCCTGACATACATAATAAAGACTGTCTGTCCCTAAAGAAATGTCATACAACCAGTGACATCAAGAACAAGGTATTGGAAATCTACCCACCATATTTTTTTACTTTTGGTGACATCATCCCATAATAATCCCAAGGCCTAGACTCAGTACTTAACGTACTCCCAAAAGAAAAACTGAGCCAGCTATCTTAACTCATGATCTCAGTGACACAGGGTCCTATCCACTCACACCTTACTACAGACAGTGAGTGGCCTGTTCCTCTCTCTGGAACGCATCTTTGCTGACAAATTGCCTTTACTTTCACCTTTGCTCCTGCCTCCTCACCTTTCCTCTCAGCAAGCCAGACATCCTGTTGAGTCTGTGTGCTCTAACAAGGGCCTTGCCTACGCTAGGACTATTTGAAGTAAGACAAAACAATAGCTCTTTTAATAGTCTCCACACTTGCTGTACACGAAAAACATCCCTTTTAAAATTGTTGTACACTCTACTACTTCTGTAGCTCAGATGTCATCCTTCTAGTTGCTTCCACCCAGTTTATTTCCTTAGCTGGATGAGGAAGACCGAAGCCAGGCATCCATCCTACAGTAACAAGTACACTGGCTCAGCTTGGTTTGGAACCATAGAAGATAAAATACAGTTGACTGTGAACAGCCAGGCAAAAATAGCGAGAGGGGAAGAGGAACAGGATGAGGAAGAGTGATAATTTGAGAGATAACTACTATAATCTGATGTAGCACCTTGGGGGACAAGGAGGCAATGTACTGGAAGAAGATTAGGGGCTTTGAAATCTGATAGACTTCTAAATTAATATCAGATTAACCATAATTAGTAATATGACCTTACAAAATCCCTGAATACTTTAGAGGCTGGTTTACTCATCTATAAAATGGGAAGACAATTTATAGAGCTGTTGTTCTTATGTTCGATTCATAGCGACCCTATGTACAGCAGTCCTAAACCCTGTGCCAATCTCACTGTCTCCGAAACACCTACCCGCATAACCCCAGTCACTGAATCAATCCACCTCATAGAGGTTCTTCCTCTCCTACGCTGTCTCTCCACCCTCCCAAGCATGATGTCCTTCTCCCAGTCCAAACTATGTCAGATAAAGCTTTAGAATCTTTGCCTCCAAGGAGCAGCCTGGTTTAACTCTCTCCAGGTTGAATCTGCTCATTTTTTTTAGCATAGAACTTTTAGGGGAAAGAAATATGAATATGCATATAAAAGATGCAATAAAAGTCCCGCCTTCAAATATTTTGTCTTATCAAAGCCAATTGGCATAAAACAATCTACAAATAAAATGTTCTAAAAAATGTTGTATGACTTACTTTGGGTTTCTGGTGGCCATCTAAGGGGCAACTATTGATCTCTACTTGTCTGAAACAAAGAATAGTGAGTGATGAAAAGCAAAGACTATTAGCCTAAGGGGAGCTGTGGTGGCGTAGTCCACAGAGAGTTGCACTGCTAACCTTGAAGTTACCCCTTTCTGGAGGTTCAAATCTACCAGATGTTCAGCAGGAGAAAGGTGTACAATCTCCTCTCTTTTCAATAGATAGTTTGGAAATCCAGTGATGGGTCAGCTATTAGTCAATCCTAATTCAATGGTAATGTGTTTTATTAGTCCAAAGTACTAATGGGCCATGTGAACTACAGTTTTCATGGCCTTGAGACCGGAAGATCTAGATAGTGCCCAGCTACCATTGCAGAACTTCTCTGAAAGGTATCACAATAGAAAGTCCCTGATAAAATGTAAGAAAAAGGTGAAACAAAATTCAGAATCATAAAAAGCTCCCAAAAGTACAGATTTTTCAACTGTTATAGATGGTTGTTGTTTGTCTTCAAGTTGAAACTGACTCATCGTTGACCCTCTAGTGGGTTTTCAGAGGCAGTGAGGGAGGACATTGTTCATCCTTCTGCAGATCATGGATTCAAGGAGCCTGCCTTTGAAATTGCAGCACAGCTTACTGCTAGGCCAACCTATGTCCTTACTACTAGGTCAAACTGTCTATGACTCTAAGCCACTGTCATAGCAGCAAGAGCAAGAGGTGGAAGGTCAAGTGTGACCTCTAATAATGCCACAAAGGAAAACCTTCCCTGTCAACAACATCCACAGTAAAAAAAACTTATTCCTCTACCATTTACAATAGCAAAACACAAACTGAGATACCTAGGAATAAACCTAACTAGAGTAAGGGGCCCTTGGGAACAGTCACAAGCGTGCTCCTGGGCAGAAGGGAAGCCTGAAAGTGGTGCACAAGGAAGTCACCTCAGATAACAACGAAGAGGCGTCTTTCAAAGGTATCCGGGGAAATCCGGCGGGCCCTCGGGCCGCAGAAAGGAAAACATAATCTACACAGGAGTTCTACAGGACACATCACCTTCCCTTGGAGACAGCACAACTAAACTTAAGAGACACTGTTCAAAGAAAAATGTCAGCAGTCGACGTTTTTGGAATCACAGAAGCCAAGAAAGCTTAAGATACAAGCTATCAGATCATGGGTTGGACAATGGAAGAT
>NW_006399932.1:3214605-3223459 GCF_000299155.1 Elephantulus edwardii | reverse complement strand
TAAAAAAATATTTTAAAAAATTTAAAAAAGAAAAGCAAAAAATCTTAACACCACAGTCACTATTCAAGCCTAGAACTGAAATGATCCCTGTAACTCAGTTTTTAACCAAACAATAGACAAGTGATCAGTAACACCAACAATACACTTTTTAGAACAACCTACCGTACAAGACCACAAGGACAGCACTTCTCAGGGATAAAGATCAGAAGACAGGAAAGAATGAAAAATAAGAAAGACTAGAAATAAACAACACATGTAGGAAGTGGGAAGAGTGCTATGCCAATGTGAGGATTGAGAGCAACATCAGGCAACAATTTGTATGAATCGTTGAATAGAACGACCGGTTCATCTGAAGAAAAAGCTAATTATATTTTCACTTTTGTCTCCTCAAAGAGCAAAGATTGTTGTGTGTTATGTGTGTGTTAACTTTGAATTCAGAGAACACGGTCAGTGCAATCTCTTTAGAAATATTTTATGTCTCAGTTTGGTTTGTAGAGTTTTCATTATTTTTGTGGAGTTCCAAGGTATTTACCCTTGTACAGACCTTTGTGATTAAAGACTCTATTGCAGATTGATTCAAGAAGTTGGTTGATTAATGAAGAAGTAGATTCAGCCCAGACTTCACAGTTGTCAGTCGATGCCATTTTACTCATATCGACTCTATAGGACAGCGTAGAACTTCCCTATAAATGTCCAAGGCTGTAAATCTTTATGGAAACACACTGTTCCATCTTTCTACTGTAGAACACCTGATGCATTTGAACCACTAACTTTTTGTTAGCAGCACAATGCCTAATCCATTGCACTGTCAGGGCTCCTTGAAAGTGAATTGCTAAATTCAGAATATGATAATCTATAATATGGTGCTTTGCCCTCCAATAAGCTTGTGTGTTTAGTGTCATGAGCTGTATTCCCATTTTTGCATGAATGACAGATGGCTTTAAAGTTTTATTAAAATACAATGAAATAGGTTGGTCAGGCAAAGGATGAGAATGATAAAACCTGCTTTTATCTAAATGTCTATGCAAATGAGCACCACAACAGAGGAAGAAAAAGAAATGATCCTCTAAGCTTAGAATTTCTTCCTTTTACTCCAAGTACTTGTTAAAAGTAATTTACTGTTTGGAAAGCTGTGATCACCCTACATGAAGCAGTAAAGGCTCATAGTGGGAACTCCTAATTTATCACAGGCAGTAAATGCTAACAAATTGTACTGTACTAAAAGAGCCATTCCTGGCAGTTTAACCCAGATGATGCCACTGAAGTATTTATTTATTTCTTTTTCACCTAAAAATGAGTGAGTGTGCAATCTACTGGATAGTTTTAGAGCCTCCACTTTCATCTGATGCCTTTTGATTTCTGGGAACCAGATTGGAGGTTGGCTTCGGTGTTTGCCATAATATACCCCTTTGTCTTCCCTTCATTTTTTAGCTCAAGTTTACTCTATCCCAGTGGGGCTTTTCTGGTGTTTGAAGAGGGTGTGAAGTTTGATTTATCTTGTAGTTAGAAAGGGGAAACAGGCCCAGGGAAAATGGTGTTAGCATTTGCACTCAGTGTCTCAGGACTCTTGGCAAGAGTTGGCCTTCTAATTTTAATAGCAAAATGTGCATCAAAACTTCAGCAATGGATTTTAACAGCATAGACATTGCAAAGGGGGAATGCTGAAAAGTGGGCATTAGGAAATGATGCTGCTAAATTTAGAATGATTATCAAATTCCAACATACCATCAACTACAGCAAATGTCAGAGTTATAGAAATTATTCAAAACCAATCTGTTTGGCCAAACTCCTTTCAGAGTGAATTATTGATACCAGATATGTTTTTAAAATTCAAGAGTTCTGCTCTTAATTTCACCCCCCCCCTTTCCTTTCAAGCTATTGCCTGATCCTAAAACTGAATAGGTCCTTGGTTGTGCCAGTTTTGACTGTCTGTTCTCATTCTCAATGCCAGAGAAAGGAAAAAGCTATAAAATGTCATCTTTTTTTTTTTTTTTTTTTCTTACTGCTTATTTTAAAGGCAGGCTAGGAACATGTATGGCCTCTGGAGATGGGACACTGGAGGTTCCAGCTTTCATCAACGACATCAACCTGCTTATCCATCAAGACTTATAAGAGCTGCTAACAGGCAGGGAAATGGCTAGGTTGGAGTTTCACCTCCTTTTAGCCTGTCACCTTCTGGAGGAAGTGCTAATGAGCAGTGAAATAATCCAAAGTTGGGCAGTACCAGAAAGAAGCAAAGGAGGAAACAGCTTGTAAGGATATTAGCTAGATAATCAGCTCTTGGACGAACAAGGCGTAACTGGCATCCCAGAACCCAGTGCTTGACCCCACTTAGCACTAAAAGAATAGCTGGGCTGCATCAAGAGTAGTAGCTCTGGTTCCAACAGAGGCCTGGAAAGATGCCCACATCAAGCCTTTCTTTGGCTGGATGAATAAGCATCTTGCCTCTAAATACCATGGACAGCCTTGTATTTTAATAGCTGCTCTTTCTCTTGAGGAGGCTCTATGTTTACTGATCACATTCTTGACAGAATTATCAAGCCACAGAATGTTCCTGGCAAATGACAACCTATGAGTGCCATCAGCAATGGAGGGACATGAGTCTACTCTTGCAGGGCCAGCAGCCAGAGCAGGCTTAGCCACAAAGGCAGGCCCAGGCCTGGCAGCTTTCCAGATTACCAGGAAGCCATGACCTCACCCTGCAGGCAGGGAAGAGTGGAAAATGGGCCCAGATTTATGTGAGTCTTCCTTGCTCTCTGAGGGGCTGGCTCATGAGGGCCCCAGGGAAAGAATGGAGCCTTGGAGGGACTGAGTGGGTGAGCCTCAGTGTTCTCTAGCAACCCCACCAGAGGGGGAGGTGGGTCTATTGTTCTCAACACGTGAGAATCACCTGCGGGTTTTAAAAGAACTCTGATGCCCCAATACCATCCCCTGGGTTTCTTGTTTAATTGGGCCAGTATAAGGCCCTGGGCATCCAACACTTTTTTAAAACTCCCCAGGTGATGCCAGTTCAGCCATTCACAAGGATGAACACCTCAGATTTTAGAGTAAGCAATCATTTAGGGGATTCTGCAGACAAGAGTGGGAATCCCAAGTTGCCTGGTTAGCTACTTTGCTACCAGGTTTTGAGGTCAACCTTTGGGATCCTTGATTTCTTCATCTCAAAGGGGACATGGAGGAGGCTTCCATCCTTGAAAGGTTATAAATGAGGTAATTTATATCCTCCAGATAAAAAAGTGACCCAACAGAGTGTGGAAATTACAGAACAATATTACTAATATCACATGCAAGCAAGATCATGCTGAAGATTATCCAAAAAGACTGGAACAGTACATCACCAGAGAATTGCCAGATGTGCAAGCTGGGTTTAGAAGAGGTCGTGGCACTAGGGACTTCATAGCCAATGTTGGAAAGATCTTTGCTGAAATCAGAGAGTACTAGAAGAATGTCTGTGTTTCATTGACTATGCGAAGGCATTTGGCTGTGTGGATCACAACAAATTGTGGCTAACTTTGAGAAGAATGGGAATTCCAGAATACTTAATTGTGTTCATGCAAAACTTCTACTTGGAACAGGAAGCTGTAGTCAGAACAACATACAGTCCCTCCAAAGTTAGGTAATAATTTACAAAGTCATTGCTCCTACATGCTGTATAGTATTCCATTGTGTGAATGTACCATAATTTCTCAATCCATTCATTTGTGGTTGGACAATTTGGGCTGTATCCATGTTTTTGCAATGCTGAGTAAAGCTACTATGAACATTGTGCCCCAGTTCTCATTTTCTCAGGGTATATTCCAAGTAGCTGGGTCATATGGAATGTCTATGTTCAGCTTTATGCTGAGTGAACAAACTCAGTCCCACAAGGATGAATATTGTATAAAACCATTATTGTAGAATGAGTATAAGAATCCAAGAGGGGTGGGAGAGGTTGGAAGCAGAGAGATGAGGATGTGCAGGGGAAGAGGGGGGATAACCATGGGGTTGTACAATTTATTGGGTGGGGGTTGAGGGAAATGGTATTTGAATTTTGTAAATAAACTAGTTGTTCTTGTTAAGTGCTGTCGAGTTGTAGGTGAATTATAGTGACCTTATGAATGAAAGTCCTGGACACCTGTATAACTTTTGTCCTTTCTCCAGGTTCATAGGGTTTCCAGAGGCAAGCTATTATAGAAGTGGATGCCACTCCTGCTGCCAAGCTTGTTTTACTCTGGGAGCTCCACCAAACACTGTTCACCATGGGTAACCATTCTCGCATTTGACTCTTCAGTGTCACAGTGTTCGGCTTCACAGCAACCATGAGTCACCTCTGTACAGCAAGTGGACATACCAGGGTTACACGACCTAGAAGAATGTTTCACCAAAAACAATTAAAGGCAGACCTAAGTCACCCACCTTTGGCTTGGGAGCACGGCTCTCTGTCCACTAGGTCACTGCTCGCACGCTCGCGCTCTCTCTCTCTCTATCTCATCATACTCTATCACACTCCAATATCCCTAACTTTGAACTCTCTCTCTCTGGTGGTGGTGTTAAGTGCCAACGAGTCACAGGAGACTCATAGCGACCCTATGAACGAAAGTCCTGGACACCTGTATAAATTTCGTGCTTTCTCCAGGTTCATAGGGTTTCCAGAGGCAAGCTATTATGGAAGTGGATGCCACTCCTGCTTCCAAGCTTTCTTCTTTTTCTTTCTTTTTTTTAGAAAAGAGAAGAGAAGAGAAGAGCAGCCTACATACAGAGCAAGTAGGTATGGAGAAAGGGTACAACCCTGACACACATCTTTCTTTCTTAATTTAAATCATGTATTTAAATTTAGAGTATTCCCATGCTCTGGACAACAGGTTCTCAGTCTAGGAATATGTTCCTATGAGCATAATTAAGTATTCTGGGAATCCTATAAACAATGTTGTTGTTGTTATGTTCCATTGATTCACTTGCACTCATAGCGACCCTATGTACAACAGCCCTAAACTCTGCTCTGTCCTGTGCCAATTGCACTGTCTCTGACATTCCCAACCCGATTACCCCAGTCACTGAATCAAACCACCTCATAGAGGGCTTTCCCCTCCTGCGCTGTCCCTCCACCCTACCAAGCATGATGTCCTTCTCCAAGGACCAGTCCTTCCTTGCAACATGTCCAAAGTATGTTAGACAAAGCCTCAGAATCCTTGCCTCCAAGAAGCCATCTGGTTTAACCCTTTCCAGGATGAATCTGTTTGTTTTCCTAGCAGTCCATGGTACCCTCAAGACTCTTCTCCAGCACCACAGCTCAAAGGTATCAATTCTCCTTCTATCCTCCTTGGTCATTGTCCAACTCTCTGATGCATAACAAGTGATTGCAAAGACCATGGCCTGTATCAGAAGCACCTTAGTCTCCAGAGAGATACCATTGCTTTTCAGTACTTTGGAGAGGTCCCTAACAGCAGACTTTCCCATGGCAATATGTCTTTTCATTCCCTGGCTGCCAAGAGTGTTGACTGTGGAGCCAAGCAAACTGAAGCTGTGAACAATCTCAATCTCTTCACCATCCATCCTGATGCTGCCAATTGGCCCAGTGGTGAGAATCTTTGTCTTCTTGACATTGAGCCTCAATCCATATTGGAGGCTGCAGTCCTTGACCCTCTGCAGCAGGCGCTTCAGGTCCTCCTTAGTTTCAGCAAGCAGGGTTCTGTCATCTGCATAATGCAGATTGTTGATAGATCTTCCACCAATCTTGACCTCACAGTTCTCCTCATAAAGCCCAGCCTCTGGATAATCTGTTCTGCATACAGGTTGTCAATGAAACATAGATATATACAGAATTCCTCTGGTATTCCCTGCTTTTAGCTAAGATCCATCTAACTTCAGCGAGAATATCCCTAGCACCACGACCCCATCTAAACCCATCCTGGACTTCTGGCAGTTCTCTGGTGAGAACAACAACAACAACAAATCATCGCATAAGATCATGATTGAGGGCTGGTCATTACTGTTACGGGTGGAATGACAGGAAGGGGAAGGACCATTATTGAGATACACACATAATTGCAGGTTAAAAACCAGCCATAAGATGGTTGTATGGTGTCTATGTAGTGGTCAGAGGATGGATCATGATTATGGGATCATGAGTCATAGTCACCAGTACCTCAAATTTAAACTTAATTTAGGTAACGTGAAGTCATGTTATCTAATTGGTGAGTCATTAAGGACACATCTAGGCAATTTCCTCAGTTCTTTGTGTAAGTTGGAGGGCACACTGCCCCTCTCTGAACTTGTCTAGGAGTTACACTCAGGTTTCCATCACACTCTTTCTGAGGGCAAGGTGTCATCCCCTGGGCTTACCCAAGACCAGTCTAAGCATAGCCGCATTGCTAGCTTAATGGTTAGCAAGCACTGGGGAAGTTTAACAGCAAAATAATTTTCTTTCTAAAATACCACTATATTGACTTGTTTTAAGACAAAATGTTTACCATTGAAAATTTTAAAGAAACTTTTGAGATTTTCATATTCACAAAAGTGACATGGGCTACTTCTCTTAATAACTTGAGAGAAAAGTTATTTTATGAGAAATTATACATCTGGAAGTTGATATATAAATTCAAATTTGAAGATGTTGTCTTTTCACAGGTGTTCTTTCTTGAATCTTTAATTTTACATTTCGAACATGTAATTGGATGGTGGCTAACATAACACAGTGTGTGCTTCAGGTTATAGGTCCAACTGTATATTGAAAACCCTGGCACCAGAACTTAGAGGGTGAACAGAACTCTAGGGATGAAAAGCCAGAGTAAGATGTCTAATGTAGTAGTTTTCAAAATTTATGGAGCATAAGAGTCAACCCAGAAGATTTACTAAAACAGATTGTTCTATGTATGGACTCTCTGACAAAGCTGGAAACTTTTTGTCCTATCCAGTATCTCTCGCTCATGTTCTCTGGACTTGATCTAGTAGTTTGCAACTCTGCTTTCCAATGATCTTTGGATTTATTAGCCTCTGAAGCCTGCAGTCTCTGAAGCCGGCAGTCTGTGACTCTGCTGGCTGATGACTTGGACTCATTAGCCTTCTCAGATGGCCCTCTCTTAAGGACTTGCCATCCTTCATAAACACATGTGCCATTTCCCTTTAATCTCTCTCTCTCTCTCTCACACACACACACACACACACACACACTCACACTCGTTGACTTCAAGTCAGTTCTGACTCATGGTGATCCTCCATTTGGTTTCCAAGGCAGAAGACATGAGAAGACACCATAGGAAACATTCAGATGGCCAACAAACATGTGACGAAATGTTCACTATTATTAGCTATTGTTGTTGTTAGAGACCATTAATTCAGCTCTGACTCATAGGGTCCCTCTGTAAACAGAATGAAGCCCCCATCCTCTGCCATTCTCATCATTTCCACTGTAGTTAAACTCACTGTTGCAGTCACTGGTCAATCCATCTCATTACGGGGTTTATTTTTTACGCAATCCTCTGTTTTTCCAAGTATCATGTTCTTTCCGAGGACTGACCCCTCCTGATAATATGCCCAAAAGATATGAGTCCAAAATCTCACTATCTTTACTTTAAGGAATCATTATGACTGCACTTCTTTCAATATGATTTTATTTTTGCATATTCTTTTGGTATCTGTTCCTTTAATATATTCAATGTTCTTTGTCAGAACCAAATTCAAAGGCTTCAGTTCATCTTCAGCCTCCTTTATGCATTGTCCAATTTTCACATGCATATGAATTGAAAATATCATGGCTTGTGTCAGATGCAGCTTTTAAGTTGTCTTTAATGTTACAACTTGGTTCTTTAGCATTTGTAAATGATCATTGATAGCAGATTGGCCTATTGGAATACATCATTTGATTTCTTTGCAACTAATTTCATGGGTTTTGGTTGTGGATCCAAATAAAGTGAAATATTTGACAAATTCAGTCCTTTTTTCATTTATCATGATTTTTTTATTGGTCCACTTTTGAGAATTTTTGTTTTCGTTATGTTTATGTATCATCTGTACTGAAGGCTATAAATGTAGTGTTTGAGTTTCATCAGTAAATACTTGAAGGCTTCATTTCTGCAAGCAAGTTTCTGATCTGCATATCACAGGTTGCTAATGAGTCTTCTAATCTTGATGCCACATTATTCTTTATACAGTCTATTTTCTCAGATTATTAGCTCAGCATACAGATTGACTAGATATGATGGATATCTTTCCTGATTTTAAACATTCCAATGTGCTCTTGTTCTGTTCAAATGGCTGCTTCTTTATCTATGTACAGGATCTGCATAAGCACAATTGAATGTACTGGAATTTCCATTCTTCTCAATATTCTCCATGATTTATTATAATCCACACAGTCAAATGCCTTTGCATAAGCAATGAAACAGAAATAAACAAATATTCTTTGCTTTCAGGCATGATCTACTTCCCACTAACAATATGTCTCACTCTACAGCTTTTTCTGAATCCAGTTTTAATTACATTAGATTTTAAAAAATAAAATTTTGGATTTTGTAAATAAACTGTTGTTATGTGCCATCGAGTTGCCTACGACTTATAGTGACCCTTTGTACAACAACCCTAAACCTTGTTATATCCCATGACAATCTTATTTGTCTCTAACACACTTATACCCATTATCCCAGTTACTGAATCAATCTATCTCATTGAGGGTCTTCCTCTCCTGCTCTGTCCCTCCACCCTCCCAAGCATGACGTCCCTCTCCAAGGACTGATCCTGCCATGCAACATGACCAAAGTATGTCAGACAAAGCTTCAGAATCCCTGCCTCCAAAGAGCAGCCTGGTTTAACTCTCTCTAGGATGAACCTGTTTGTTCTCCTAGCAATCCATGTTATATTCAATACTCTTCTCCAGTAC
>NW_006399932.1:3213139-3214345 GCF_000299155.1 Elephantulus edwardii | reverse complement strand
GAACAGCTGAGAGCACCCAGCCCACTGCCAGGTGATATTAGCCTGAGTCTGGAATTTTATTCTGAATAGTGTGAAAGGATTCAGAAATTGGATTGGGCCCCATTGTGAGAATCTTTGTTTTCTTGATGTTGAGCTTCAATCCATATTGGCTACCGTCCTTGACCTTCTGCAGCAAGTGCTTCAGGTCCTTCTCAGTTTTGGCAAGCAGGGTTGTGTCATCTGCATAATACAGATTGTTGATGACTCTACCATTAGAATTTTATAAATCAATGATGCTTATTTAATCTTGAGAAGAGTGAAAATAAGAATAATAAGAGTGTACAACACTTGATACATGAACACATAGAAAACAGGAAGAATTTGTCAAAATGTTAATTATAGATGGTGTCATTATAGCCAATTTGTCCTTTCTTTTGCTTATCTGCATCTTTATATCCATAATACAGACCACTGTCCACCAAGGGAACTCTGCCTTTTAATTTTATGACCTAACTCTTTCCTTTTGAACTAGATCTAGATAATTATAAGCAAAATCCACCATTAACTTGAAATTTTTTTTAACTTATTATAACCTGAATATCATTTCCTGCTATTCAAAATTATTCTACAAAGTAATTTGTAATAGCTCTGGGACTCTACATTATATAACTACTATATATTTTAACTAGTAATTTTCTCCATTGCTGGACTTTTGGATTATTTCTAATTTTTACAAGTAATATACACTTCTACAGAACATTCCTATGTATGTGATTTTTTTGAGACTATATTCCTGGAGATATAATTAGTGGGTCAAATTATCTACAAAATATTAAGTGTTTTGATCCATAGTACCATATTACCCTGTTAAAGCTTTATTTTGTGGCTTCTTAATTGACTTACATATAGTATAGGAGCTCTAGTGGCAAATGATTAAGCACTGTGCTACTAACAAAAACTATGGTGACTGTAGCCCACCCAGCCATCCCCAGGAGGAAGACCAGGTGATTTGTTCTCATGAAGATTACAGTCTAAGAAAGTCTAGGTGAGCCATTCTACTCTGTCACATGGAGTCATTAAGAGCAGAAAATCAACTCAACTATACCTAAGAGCAAGAGAATTTACATTATGTGGGATGTATGTTGTTGTTCTTTGTTGTCAAGTTGCTTGAGACTCATAGTGAACTTATTTATGTGCAAGAGCCCTAAACTCTGCTCTATCCTGTGT
>NW_006399932.1:3197057-3212669 GCF_000299155.1 Elephantulus edwardii | reverse complement strand
GGTACCAAGAGTGTTGATTGTGGAATCAAGCAAACTAAAACTGTTAACAATCTCAGTCTCTTCACCATCCATAATAATGCTGCCAATTGGCCCCATTGTGAGAATCTTTGTTTTCTTGATGTTGAGCCTCAATCCATATTGGAAGCTGCAGTCCTTAACCCTCTGCAGCAAGGGCTTCAGGTCCTCCTCAGTTTCAGCAAGCAGAGTTGTGTCATCTGCATAACTAATATACAGCTAAGCTTTTTAACATTTGTGCTTATAAAGGCCCAGAATTTATAGTCCATGCTTTTGAGGTCAGACCTGGAGATGCATTCCCAGGATTATGTTGATATTCATTCAGAAAGGTTGAAGGAATTCACAGCAAGGGAGCAGTCCATATGGTTTTGCATTGTTGATGATGATGTTGATGTTGTTATGTGCCATAGAGTTATAGTGACACTATGAATAACTGACTTGGATTTCACCCTATTTTGTGCCGTTCTCATCATCTCCAATATACTTGAGGTTATTGTTACAATCATTATGTCAATCCATCTACTTAAGCTCATTGTTACAATCACTGTGTCAATCCATCTTGTTGAGTGTCTTCCTCTCTTACACTTAACTTTCCCTTCCTAAGGACCGACTCCTGCTAACAACATGCCCAAAGTATTTGAGACAAAGTTTCACCATCCTTGCCTCCAAGGAGCACCCTAGTTTGGGAAAACTTCATGGTGGAGATAATGCTTGAGCAAACCCTGGAAGTCAGGGTAACTGCTGGGCCCAGAGGATAAGGAAAAGCTGATGGGAGGAAGAAGCTCAACTGGCCCCAGATGGCTGGATAGGAGAAAGGAATCACTACGGCAGAATGAACAGGACCAGATCACCTCCAGGCTGGCTGGGGTCAGGGCCGCCAAGCCACAGTGGACTGGATAAAATGGATCTGGCCACCATAGTGAGGTCTGTAGTCAGGTAGTGGTATAATGAAAGACATATATATATCTGCGTCCTCACTGGACCCCCACATTTGACGATCACTCAGCTATGGAAGGAACTGGGACTTTCCTGCTTTTCATTATCTCTTAAAAAACAAAATATGAAAGGGGAAAAAAAGCCACCAATTTGCTAGATATTCTTGGAAGGATAATAAAAAGAAAAACTTTCTTCCCTTCTCAGCAGAATGAAATTAGGCTCACCTTGTTACAGATGTGCTGTTACCAATTAAATAGCGAAAAGAAACGGCTGAAATCTTCGCCACCTCCCAGCTGCTCTTGTTTAATCCACGGAGTTTCAATCCCCCAAGGACCCTAAACTAAATTGACCACCAAATATTGAAAAATAAAAACAAACTGTTAATTAGAGTGACTCTAAAGAATCTTCCCTTTTCTTCCTTTCAGTGAAAGGGCAGGGGTGAGGTGGGAGGTGCAGTGGAAGTGGGGTAAAAACCCCCCGCTAAAGATAAGGAAGTAAGGCCTTTAAGAAAGGCATTTTCTCCCTAGAGATTTCAAAGCAAAGATTTGTAAAGACTGCAGGAATTCCAGGGGCAGCACTGGTTTCTTGCTAAATCAGACAAGGCTTCGTTAGAGATTTATGGAAGCTGGCAGTCTCCTTGCTGGGACGAGGCATGGTGAAGTCTGAAGAGGCCTGGAAACGCCAAACTGAGGAGCTTAAGGACAGACCCCAGCAGTCTCTCCCACAGAAAGACAGGTGACTGCTGAAAGGGCACTCAGGGAGGACCGATTCCATGAGCCAGCTACCTAAACACAGCCACAGATGTGCCAGGAACTTCTTGCTCCTCTCAGGGGTAGATTTCTTCTCTTCAGTCATAGAGGAAAAGTGTCATGTGTAGAACAGCTGAGAGCACCCAGCCCACTGCCAGGTGATATTAGCCTGAGTCTGGAATTTTATTCTGAATAGTGTGAAAGGATTCAGAAATTGGATTGTACTGTTGTTATGTGCCGTTAAGTCAACTATGACTCATAGCAACCCTATGCTCTGAACCCTGTCTTATCTTGAGGCAATCTCATTGTCCCAGACACACCTACCTCTATTATCCCAATTACCATGCCAATCTGTCTTATCCAGGGTCTTCCTCTCTTAAGCTGTCCTTCCATCCTTCTAAGTATAATATCCTTCTCCAAGGACTGGTCCCTCCTGGACACATGCCCAAAGTATGTGAGATGAAGCTTTAAAATTTTTGCCTCCGAGGAGCAGCCTATTTCATCCTTTCCAGAATAGACCTGTTTGTTCTCTTGGTGATCCCTGCTGTCTAATACTCTTCTCCAGCACCACAACTCAAAGACATTGATTCTTCTTTTGTCATCCTTATCCATTGTCTACCTCTCTATTGCGTAGCAAGTAATTACTAAGATCATGGTCTGGATCAGGGGCACCTCCCAGAGCAATTCATCTTTTTATTTCCTGACAGTTGATTTTGGCTTACTGAATAAACGGAAATTGTTAACAATCTCAATCTCTTCTCCATCTATCATGGTGCTTCCAACTGGCCCAGTGCTGAGAACCTTTGGTTACTTGACCTTGAACTTCAATTCATATTAAAGATTATAGTCCTTAACTATAGTTCTTCTGTAACAAATGCTTCAGGTCCTCCTCACTTTTGGCAGGCATGGTTGTGTCATATGCAGAAGGTAGGTTGTTGATGGTTCTTCCTCTAATCTTGATGCCATATTCCTCCTCATAAAGTCCAACCTCCTGAAACTCAAGCCTCAAGTGGCAACACTTAAAGATGCTGTGGGCAGAATATTGAATGATCCAGGAAGCATCAAAAGAAGATAGAAGGAGCACACAGAGTTACTATATCAAAAAGACATGGCTTACACAGAAGAATTTTATGAAACCACGTATCATCAACATGCAATGGTGATGAAGGAGGAAGTTCAAGCTGCTCTGAAGGAACTAGCAAAAACAAGGCCCCAGGAATTGATGGAATATCAGTTGGCATATTCAGCAAACAGATGCTCCCCTGCACATGTTTAACCAAGTTAGTCCAAGAAATCTAGAGGGCAATTACCTGGCCAACTGACTGGAAGAGATTCATATTATTCCCATTCAAAAAAAGGTGATTCAATAGAGTGTGGAAATTATCAAACAATATCACTAATATCACACACATGCAAAATCCTGCTGAAGATTATCCCAAAATGACTGAAGCAGTACATTGACCAAGAGTTGCCAGAAGTGCAAGCGAAGTTTAGAAGAGGCCATGGCACTGGGGACATCATAGCCAATGTTAGATGAATCATGGCTGAAAGAAGAGAGTACCAGAGGAATGTGTCTATCTGTGTTTCATTGACTGTGCAAAGGCATTTGACTGTGTGGATCACACTGTGGCTAACCTTTAGCAGAATTGGAATCCCAGGAAGCAGTTATCAAAAAAGAGCAAGGAAACACTGTGTGGTTCAAAATCAGGAAAGGTGTGCTTCAGGGATACATCTTGAACCCATACCTTTTCAGCTTATATCTTTTCAGTCAACTGACATTTAGGGGTTCAGAAATGAAATCCTGGCTTTTTAACTTTTGTTTTTGCTTAAAAACAAAAGATTATGAGGGGTTTAGAGAGAAAAACTTAAACTTATGCATCTCTCTCTGTCTTTCCTTTCCTTTCTAAGCCTATCTCTTTTAAGACAAATGGAGCTAAAATCACTGCAGGCTGCAGAGGGGTTGTGAGGACAGGGAATCTTGTTCTTACCTGCCTGTCATAGGAGAACTGCTCACAGCTCATTCTGGGTAGAAAAAGGAACGTCCTGGAACCAGATGTCACTGTTGGTCCAGACAATAGTGCAAATGTCATAAGCTTGTTCCCTTTAAGAGAAAAGAGAAAAAGATCTTCCTTTAAAAAAATCAAACAGATATATTCTTTCTGCAAAAATATCCCATGTCTGAAATCAAGTATAAAGCATTGACATGGACAGAATATGGCAGGTGGTGGTTAGTGTGCTGGCTAGGTGCCAACCAGTTAGCTCTAACATGTAACAACCCAACACACAACAGAATAAGACACTGGTCACACTTTCAACATCCTCACCTTGCTTCTCTCCATTGTTGCAGTCACTGTGACAATCTATCTGGTTGAGGGTCTTCTTTTTCATTAACCCTCCACTTCACCAACCATACTATCTTTCCCCACAGGCCTGTGCAAAGAACATGAGAGAAATCTCCCTTCTAAGGGGAATTCTGGTTGCAGTTCTTTCTAAATTGACTTGTCTGTTCATTTGGCAGCCCACAGTATGCTCAATATTTTATTATATTTTTTTTCATTTTTATTATTTTGTGTGTGTGTACTGTCAAATTGGATCTGACAGGTACAAGAGGAGATTGCCCCTCCTTCTCCAGCAGAGCATCTGATGGATTTGAACCACAAAGCTCCGGGATAGCAGTGCAGCTTCTTGCCACTAGGCCCCCAGAGCTCCCAGTATGGTCAATATTTTGGCACCATTATAATCTAAAGAGGGCGCTCAGCTGTCTGGGCGCAGTCTATAGAGAGTTGCACCGCGAACTCAAAGTCTGTTCCTCTCTGATGATTTGAATATGTCGTTGCTTTGAGGGGATAAGATGAACAGTCTCCTCTCGAGCTCTTTTATAGCTTCAGAAACCTGCGGGAGGCTCAACTAGAAATCAGTTCTGATTCAACGATGATGACTGTATTTGATTTTGCCTTCCCTTCTGAGCTCTAGGGGTGCTATCTGTAGGGAGGTGCACTGCTAACTCTAAAGCCACACTTTCCTGGTGATTCGAATCTACCAGTGACTTCTTAGGAGAAAGATGAGCAATCTCCTCCTGTGTGATGTACAGCCTTCAAAAACCCACTGGACAATTAGCCCTGAGTTGGCTCCAACTTAGTGAGAATGAGTTTTCCAGTGTGATAATCCAAAGGCACCAATTCTTCTTTTGTCTTCATTATTTATTGTCTTTCACGTGTGTATTATCTGATTGAAAATATTAAGACTGAGCTGGGGGCAAATGAAACCATCCCCCAAAGAAATCCAAGTGGCTAAAATGATCAACTTTTAAAAAGATCCCCTCGACTCTTGCTCAAGTCTTTATTTCTTTTATTTTCTCTGGCTTAGGGGTGTGTAATTTTGATGTGGGCAGAAAGACTGAGAGCAACTATGTACGTAACTAAATGGGAAACATTTATTAATAGGGTTTAGGTCAAGGTCCACTACACCATGTTGTTCAGTAAGCTTAGGTTTCCAACTCCCAGTGGCCCCATAAGGGAACTTTGGTGGTCTAGTGGGTAAAGAGTTGTGCTGGGAATCTAAAGGCATGTGAATGGAATCCAACAGCTTCTCTGAGGGAGAAAGATAAACAATCTCCTTCAGTGCTATTTACTGTCTCTGAAAACTCACTAGAGGGCCAGCTATATGTTACTTCTGATTTGGCAATATGCAACAACAAAACAAGCGCATGTTGTTGTTATGTGCCATTGAGTCGCTTGAGACTCATAGTGACCCTATGTATAACAGCCCTAAACTCTGCTCTGTCCCATGCCAATCACACTGACTCTGACATACCCATCCCGATTACCCCAGTCATGAAATCAATCCACCTCATAGAGGGCCTTCCCCTCCTGCGCTGTCTCTCCACCCTCCCAAGCATGATGTCCCTCTCCAAGGACCGGTCCCTCCTTACAATATGTCCAAAGTATGTCAGACAAAGCCTCAGAATCCTTGCCTCCAAGGAGCCACCCGATTTAACCCTCTCCAGGATGAACCTGTTTGTTTTCTTAGCAGTCCATGGTACCCTCAATACTCTTCTCCAGAACCACAGCTGAAAGGCATCAATTCTCCTTCTATTCTCCCTAGTCATTGTACAACTCTCTGATGCATAACAGGTGATAGCAAAGACCATGGCCTGTATCAGATGCACCTTATTCTCCAGAGAGACACCATTGCTCTTCAGTACTTTGGAGAGGTCCCTAACAGCAGACTTTCTCATGGCAATGCGCCTTTTAATTTCCTGGCTACTGGTGCCAAGAGTGTTGACTGTGGAGCCAAGCAAACTAAAGCTGTGAACAAGCTCAATCTCTTCACCATCCATCCTGATGCTGCCAATTGGTCCAGTGGTGAGAATCTTTGTCTTCTTGATATTGAGCCTCAATCCATATTGAAGGCTGCAGTCCTTGACTCTGCCTCAGTTTCAGCAAGGAGGGTTGTGCCATCAAAAGGGCCAAACTTGCTCAGCATTTCTTAAGCTCAACGAACTGAACAAAAATTTCAAACCTCGAGTTGTTATAATCAAGGATGCTTTAAGCAGAATATTAAATGATCCAGGAAGTATTAGAAAAAGATGGAAAGAATATACTATATCACTGTATCGAAAGGAATTGGCAGACACAGAAGAATTTCATGAATCAACATGAGCAAGAGCCTATGGTGATGAAGGAAGAAGTTCAAGCTGCTTTGAAGGAAATGGCAAAAAATAAGGCCCCAGGAATAGATGGTATACCAATTTACATATTTCAGCTAACAGATGCTGCCATGGATGTGCTCACCAAGTTGTACCAAGAAATCTGGAGAACAACCACTTGGCCAACTGACTGGAAGAGATCTATATCTGTTCCCATTCCAAAGTATGGTGACCCAGCAGAGTGTGGAAACTACAGAACAATATCATTGATTTCACATGCAAGCAAGATTCTGCTGAAGATTATCCAAAAACGACTGTAACAGCACATCAGCAGAGAACTGCCAGAAGTCCAGGCTGGGTTTAGAAGGGGTCGTGGTACTAGGGATATTGTAGCTAATGTTAGATGGATCTTAGCTGAAAGCAGGGAATACCAGAAGAATGTCTATCTGTGTTTCATTGATTATGCAAAGGCGTTTGGCTGTGTGGATCATAACAAACTGTGGCTGACTCTGAGAAGAATGGGAATCCCAGAATACTTGATCGTGCTAATGTGAAACCTGTACTTGGACCAAGAGGCAGTTGTCAGAACAGAGCAGGGAAACACTGCATGGTTCAAAATTGGGAAGGGCGTGTGCCAGGGATGTGTCCTGTCTCCATACCTTTTCAACCTATGTGCATAACAGATCATCCAGCATGCTGGGGTCTATGAGGAGAAATGTGGCATCAGGATTGGTGGAACAAACACAAAATTAACAATTTTTTAATTAACTATTTTTTAAATAACAATAAACATACGATACAGAGTCAATGTCCCTCCTGCCCCTGACAACATTCGTCAAGCCTTTGTTACCTCTGCACCAGGAGCAACTGCAAATGACAAATGTTTTCTGTTCTTCCAGAGACTGTCTTCAAACCTACAGGCAGAATGAAACTTTGAGAATACAAAATAGGAGCACTGTTTGTCTCAATTCAACCCATTCTCAGCCACAGAATCTCAGATGTAATATGGTGGATGATACCTGGTCAAGATTTCTATATACCCTGGGTTATGTCATCCTGGAAAGCATTTTTCAATGGGCTTATGCTCCACATGTGCTCCTAGATTTCTTCACTTAGCTTTCTGCCTCAACAGGCTGGTGTCTGTGGACTTGATCACCCAAACTGTTTCCTCTGACTTCTGCTCTGCTTTGCCCAACAGGACATGCTGCAAGGAATTCTGAAGGCAGGACTTGAGAAAGGATGGGATTTTCTCTCACTGGCTCCCTCCTTTCCACGCTGTGGTCAAAGATGTTTAAACCTTGACATCTGCTCTTTGCTTCAGGCCACTAAATTTTAGATTTACAGTTTTCAGATTTTCACCAAAAATCAAATCAGTACTCTGATAAAAAGTACGGATAATTTATAGTCACATGGATACTACAAACATTGTCTGTGCTTCTAAAATTCTCATATTACTTTTCTAATACAGGAATCTGAGCAGAACATGTGGTTTGCAATCAGTTGCTTACTTAAATACTGGCAATTTGAATCCCTACTCCCATCTCTATGACTCTTCAGAAAAAAAGGTCTGGTTAACTTCTCTGTAAAGCTTAGAGTCAAGAAAAACCTATGGGGCTGTTATCTATTCTGTAGTGCACAAGGTTACTATGGATTGTTGGCCAGTTCATTTTATAATTTTATAATATAGGCTGGCAAATCTTCTTCCCATTTTGCTGCAGTTGTCTCTGATCTTGGAACCTTGCTCTGGTAAAGTGAAAACTTTCTGTTCCTGGTTTCTATTTGGATTACATGCTTACATTGTTGTTAAGTGCTGTCAAGTCATACGTAGGCAACTCATAGTGACCCTACGAATGAAAGACTTGAACACTTGTATAATGTTCATTGTTCCTCCAACTTCATAGAGTTTCTGGAGGCAAGCTATTAGGTAAGTGGATGCCATTCCTGCTTCTAAACTTGTTTTAATTGGGGAGCTCCACCAAACACTGTCCACCATGGGTAACCATTATTGCATTTGACACATCACTGTCACAGCGTTTAGCATCACAGCAACCACGAGTTACTTCTGTACAGCAAATGGACAGACTAATGCTATAGTAGGTTGGACCGTAAAAAGAAATTGCCATTTTGTAGGCCAAAAATGGACTTAAAGCACTTGTTGAAGATTGGAGAATGCAGTCTTTGATATGAATTGCATCTTAATGTCAAGAAAACAAAGATTCTTACCACTGGACAAATAAACTACATCAAGATGGATGGAGAGGAGATTGAAACTGGCAAAAGCTTCATTTTAACTCGTATCCACAATTAATACCCTTATTACAAGCAATCACGAAACAAGGAGATGCATTACACTGAGAAAATCTGCAATTAGGGAACCTCCTCCAAATTATTGAGGAGTGATGATGTTTGAGGACTAACGTGTGTCTGATTCAGGCCGTAGTCTTTCTGATGACTTGCTATGCATCTGAGAACTAGACAATGAGTAATGATGACAGAAAAAGAATTGATGCCTTTGAGCTGTGGTGTTAGAGAAGAGCACTAAATATCCCATGAACGACCAAAAGAAGAAACAGATATGTTTTGGAGAGGATGCAGCCAGAGTGTTCTTTAAAGGCAAGAATGATGAGGCTTTGCCTCACCTACTTTGCTAGGAGGGGCTATTCCTTGGAGAGGGACATGATGTTGGGAAGGGTGGACGGTTGGCAAAAGAGAGAAAGACCCTCAACCAGGTGGATTGATATGGTGACTGCTGCAATGGGCTCTTGTGTGTTAGAAAGTGTAAGGATGGAGCAGGACAGAATGGGGTTCAGATCTTTTGTGCATAGGGTTGCTATAAGGTGTACTTGACTCGATGGCACCTAACAACAAGCACAATAAGTAAAAAATGGTGAAAGTAGCAATTTTCTATGTTGCAATCTAACACTAAATTCCAATTCCTCAAATATGTGTATCATTGAATTGTATGATGTCTCAGCTTAAATGGTTGTTTTTCTTTCCCCCTTCTTCTCTCCATTTAAATAGGATTATTTTCTATCATACTTCTTACTACAATTTTTAGTAGTGCATGTTTATTATTTAATGTCTAAGCCTCAACTAGATGCATATGAGCTTCCTAAGGGCTGTGCATCACTGTAGCTCAGCCCCTGGCAGGGTGCCTGGCATATCATAGGCACCCAATAAATGTCAGCTGAATTAATGTTCATACCATGTGGCTTTCTTCATATGTGGACAGTGTTTTCATTCTGCTGACAGAGTGTCCTGTCATTGTATCTGGGTTAGGATGTAAGCTCCTAGACTTGCAGAACAATGAATGGTTCTTAATCCTGTCTGCCCATTAGAAACACCTGGGAAGATTTTAGAAAATAGTGATGCCAGAGTCCACTTATCTGAAATTAAATAAAATCTAAGTCTCCAAGGAATGGAGTCCAAGAATGGTTGTTCTGAAGGATAGAGGCCCCATCTACAGCGGTCTGTAAGCTTACTGCCATCAGAAAATAATGAAAGAGACTGTAAAGCAATTTGAAACTTTGCTGAGATGACTTCATCTTCAGCTCCAGTTGCCTTTTTTGGGCACTCCAGCACAACAACCAGTTTGTAAGAAATAGTCAAATGTATCTCACAAATAACTTCCCTAGTGCCAGTGATAGTCTCAAACAATGTCCCTAAGCCTATCCAAAGTAAACGTGGAATCTAAATAAAGTATATGCTGTGCAATGATAGCATTAAAGTAAGCCTTCTCTTCAATAGTACTGTTATGCTTAGAGACTTCCTAAAGGGAAATTATTAAGACATCATGCAATTTTCCTTTAACATCCTTCCATTTTTTTTGTATTTTCTAATTTAAGAGGAATTCTTCTGTATCCATCCACTCAACTTCCTTTCCTTTCATCCATCTTTCCATCCATCCATTTACCTGCTCATTTCTCCATTTTAATAAAAAAATCCCACTCTGTAGCCTTTTCTAGATCTATGTCGTCTTAGAATTGGACTAACCCTTATTCAGGTCAAAGTAAATAAGATTAGTTTCACCCTCAATGAGTCTTTAAAATCACATAACTAGAAATTAAAACAGGATGCTGTGAAAAAGTTTTTCCATGTCTTTTGCCCATTTTGTAATTGTGTTATCAGTCTTTTTCTTGTGGAGGCTCTGTAAGATTCTGTAAACTTTTGTTATGAGACCCTTGTCTGAAATAGTATTGCCAAAAACCTTTCCCCCTACCCACCCCCCCACAGCCAGTAGGTTTTCTTTTCATTCTGTAGGAAAACATTATTGGTGTGCACAAAGATTTAATCTTTAGAAGGTCTCATTCATCAATTTTATATTCTCCAGATTGTCCAGTTCTGGCTGTAGTTGGCAGTCTCTTTATATCATAGACTAGGACATCTAAACTTGATCCCAGTTTGTCTCTGATGAATGTTATGATTTTGGGCTTTACCCCCAGGTCCTGACTCACCTTGAGTCGATTTTTGTGTATGATGTGAGATGTGGATCTTATTTTAGCTTTCTGCAGGTGGTGGTCCAGTTTTGCCAGCACCATTTGTTGAAGAGGTTGTCATTTCCTCAAGTGATAGGTTTTATGTTCTTGTCTAATATCAGTTGACCATAGATGGATCCATTTCTGGGTTCTCAATTCTGTTCCATTGGACTATGTGCCTGTCATTATACCAATACCATGCTGTCTTGGTTACTACCACTTTGTAGTAGGTTTTGAGGTTTTTTCCTATCTAAATAAACTTGACAATTTCTTTTCAATCTCCATGAAAAATTAATTTGGTATCGATATTGGGATAGCATTGAATTGTATTGGGATTGATTCCTTTTGGTAGGATTGTCACTCTCACAATACTGAGTCTTCCTATCCATGAACAGGGCACATTCTTCCATTTATTTAGGTCTTTTATTGTGTCTTGCAAAAATGTTCTATAGTTTTCTTTGTACAGGTCTTTTGTGTCTCTAGTTAGGTTCACTCCCAAGTGTCTCAGTTTGTGGTTGACTATTGTAAATGGCATTGCTTTCTTGGTTTCCTTCTCTTTGTTACTGTAGAGGAATCCCATTGGTTTTTGGATATTGATTTTATATCTTGCCACTCTACTAAATTGGCCTACTATCTCTAACAGTTTATGACCAAAAGACACATAAAGACATGTTCAAAATCACTGGCAATAAGAGAGATGCAAATCAAAACCACAATGAGATACCATCTCACTCCGGTAGCAGTAGCAAAGTTTAACAGGACAGTAAGTAATAAATGTTGGAGAGGATGTGAAGAGATAGGAATTCTTATTTACTGTTGGTGGTATTGTAAAATAGTACAACCACTTGGGAAGGCAGTTTTGCATTTCCTCAAAAAGCTGAACATAGAAATTCCATACGACTGAGCTATTCCACTGCTTGGAATTTACCCCAAGAAAATGCGAACTGAGGCACAAATGAAGATTGTACACCAGTGTTCATAGCAGCATTATTCATCATCAGAAGAACATGAAAGTAGCCCAAATATCCAACCACAATCAAACTGATTGAGAAATTATGCTATGCATGATGGGATACTATGCAGTACTCAGGAGCAATGACTTTGAAAATTACTATCTAACTTGGGAGGGTCTGGAGAGCATTATGCTATGTGAGCTAACTCAGTTCCAAAAGAACAAATACTGTTTAAGATCATTATTGTAGAAAGAAAAAGATGAGTAGTAAAACATGTATGAGGATCCAAGGGTGGGGGGAGGGTAGGAACAGAGGGGTGAGGATAGGCAAGGGAGTAATCATAGGGTTGCAAAATTTGATGAGCTGAGGGAGGGCTGGCTAGAAAGATCTGAAGTGAAAAATAATGTATGAGAACTTTATAAGTAAACTAGTATAAAATAAAAATTTTATTTAAAATTGGGAGGAAAAATCAACTCAAAAAATAGGATGTTGTAACAATTTGTAAAAAACTGACATTGGAACCCAATGAAGATGATTAACTATTAGTAGGAGAAATAAAAAAGACTTCACAGAGGTGGTGTTAACTGACCTTGATAAGGAGGAGTCCTTGATAAAATTAGAGGCATAAGTATAGGAAAAAAATATAGCATAGGTAAAGCATAGATGCCCAGAAAACTGGAAAAGCTCTGGACACAATAACCCTAGATCAGGCAATTGATAGGGATTTGTTAACCCTTTGTCCTGCAATCAGCCTCACTCTACACAGGTACCTTCCTAATTTCCTAAATTCAGAAGATGCTGTGCACTTGTTACCCATATTCACGCACAACTAATTTTATTTTCATAAACTTTATTGATTCCACCATGCTCTTTACAGTCACTGACTTTATGTACTTTTCTCATCAGACTGTAAGTTTATTATTTCACTTTTTACATACTGTAGTAATTGGATTGCTTACCTTAATGGCACAATAAGTTTTTGCACACTTTGCCAGTGACAATGCTGACTTAGCATAGTTTGTCTCACTTTACTGCATTGTTCTTATTAATTCTTCTACAGCCAACTAAGCTGTTTCTCTTGGGAATTGCCTGGGAGGCAGATAGCCTCATTTCTGTCCCACTTTGCTATTCCTAGGGATGAGCAGAATTCAAAATTGGTCTCAATTTCAAGTAAATACAACCTCTCTTGTTCTAATTCAGGGAGCTCCGGTGGACTAGTGGTAAGAAGCTGCACTGAAACCCTAAAGGGAGGCGGTTGGAATCCACCAACTGCTCTGCAGGAGAAGGATGGGCAATCTCCTCTCATGTTACTTACTGCCTCTGAAAAGTTGCTGGAGGGCCACCTCTACGTCAGTTCTGACTCAACAACAACTAGTTCTAAAGCAGTGGTTGTGTTGGTTATCGTTGAATAACAAATCATTTTAAATAACAGCTATTGATTGTGTCTCACCATTCTGTGGGTTTACTGGTCTCGGCTCCTTGATTCTTCTGCTCTGGTGTTAAGTGGGACTTCAGGCACCTGGAGCCTCGAGTGAGTAGGAGCTTTTAAGCTGGTTCACTGATACGGCTGGCAGCTTGGTGCTGGCTGTTGGCTGCAAGCTTTGATGGGTTTGTGACAAGATCACCCTAGTTCTCCTCCACAAAAGTTCCAAGAAGGAATGTTGCTGGCACACCAAAGCAGAAACTGGAGTTTCTAAAGGCTCAGCCTCAGACAGCAGTAACATAGCATCATTTCTGCTGCTTTCTGCTGGATGAAAAGGATCATGGGGCCACCCAGGTTCGTAATGAAAGAATGCGGACCCCACCTCTTGATGAGATGAGTGGTAAGAGATTGCAGCCATCTTTAATTTACCACAGGCATTTGTCTCTATAGAGTTCAGTTATTTGCTGAGAATACAAGGTGCCACAAAAATATACCTCTGATACTGCCTGTTTCACAAATGTGCCGGCCTGCTGCATTTCCTAGAAAAATCAACTAAATGCCTCTATCATTTTCAAAAGATCTCTTACCTCTATGGAGAGTAAGCAGATTCCAGAGCAGGTTCCATTTTCTATCACACTGCTACTGATGATTAAAAACAAAACCCAAAAACTCAAAATACTCTTTCTTGTCTGCATTTTCTCATTTTGCTTATATTTCATCAGCATTACAGCTTTGGTTGAACAGCCCATTTATTCCGTTTATGAGCTCTAATAAAAAGAGCTCTAACCAAAGCAAGAGGACATATTTAAATAGTTTTCCTTAAGAACAAAGGTGCAGGCAAAAGTAAAATTTGTCAATTATTCTGATTTGATGTTGAGATTAATCTTAGCTATAATATTGGCTAAAGGCAGGAATTTTTTTTCAAATGTAATGTCAAATTGATTTTGCTTTTTTTTTAAAAAAAATTACTTACCCATTAATTTACTTAAAATATTTTATTGTAGTTTGGGTAAAAGTTTACAAAGCAAATTTATTTCACATTTAACAATTTATACACATGTCATTTAGTGACATTAGCTGCAATCTCATCAGTGTAACAACTCTTTGCATTTATTCATGACTTTATTTATTCATTAATTCATGTATGCCTTTTGGACATTTTCATCTGCATAGCACACCTTGCCACTCTGCTTTCAAGGACCTGACACACTGAGAAACTAAAATGTACATAAACGCACAAATGTGTATTTAACAGTAGACCATGCTGAGGCACATGAAGCAAAGGGTGGGGAAATACAGGCAAGGCTTGACGAGTTTTGCAAACATCAGGGGAAGAAATAGCCGAAAAGAAAGGCAGACTGAGAAGAGTTTTGGATGCTGAATTCGAAAGTTCTTTTTATTATTATTTTTTAAAATTGGTTTGCATATGATAATTCATATACATTGTGTTTCATTCATATACATTGTGTTTTATACAATCTTTCATTTACATTGTGTTTATACAATCATTCATATGTATTGCATTTTACATAATTAACTACTATTAGTCTATGTCTATTATTACCCTGTCTTTTTGAGTCCCCATTGAATCTTTCCTATTCCTTCAACACCACCACCATTACTCCCATCCGCCCACTAAACTCTGCTATACCAGTGATTTTCACCATGTGAACTAATTCAGTCTCATAAGGACAAATACCACATAAAACTATTATTGTGAAAATAGAAGGATAACTAGTAAGATGGGTAGAAATGTCCTAAAGGGGAAAGCAGAAGGGAGAAGAGGGAGGAAAAATGGGAAGGGTGGAAATTTGGCATTCCTATAAGTGATAGTAAGAGGCCAAAGATTTTTAATGGGCATGTGACACTGTCTTGAATGGTTTGGGCAGTGCTATGTGTGCTTTGAAGGAAAATGTTTCAGGAAACAACCTGAAGGAAATGCATACAGGTGTGTGAATAGCAGGTATAGTTGGAAAACTCAGAAAACAAAAATCCAAATTTACCATTGATTCTGATTTATGGCAAGCCCATTTCAGAGTAGAACTGTGTGCCAATGGTTTTCAGTGGCTGTGAACTTACATTCTGTGTAACCACCACGCCAAGGAAGTAATTTCTACCACTCACCTGTCAGTTGGTCCTATTTTGGGGGTTTGGTGTTGCTGTGATGCTGGAAGAAACTGAAGTTGTCAGGAATTTGACTTTTCTTGGATGCACACTTAACACTTTCGGAAGCAGCAGTCAAGAAATCAAAGGAAGGAAACAACCTAAGTGCCCATCAACAAATGAATGGCTAGAGAAGCTGTGGTATATTCACACAATGGAATACTATGCTGCATTAAAAAACAAGGAACTCATGCAATATTATTCAAAATGGTTGACTCTGGAGAACATTATGCTGAGTGAAATATCCCAG
>NW_006399932.1:3194323-3196302 GCF_000299155.1 Elephantulus edwardii | reverse complement strand
TTTAAAAAAATCAAAGGAAGGCTTACATTGCGCAAATCTGCTCTCCAAGACCTCTTCAAAGTGCCAGACAGCAAAGACCTCAGTTTAAAGACTTGTGTGTCTGACCCAAGCCATGGTATTTTCAATTGCTTTTTTATGCATCTTAAAGTTGTGCAATGAATAAAGAGGGTTGAAGAACAATGTATACCTTTAAACTCTGTTGTTGGTGAAGAGTATTGAATTTCCCATGAACTGGCCAAAGAACAAATATGTCTCAGAGGAAGTACAACCAGAGTTCTCCTTAAGGGTAAGGATGATGCAAGTTAATCTCACATGCTTTGAACATACCATCAGGAAAGGTCAGTCCTTGGAAAAATGCATTGTACTGGGAAACGTAGAGTTCAGGGAAAGAGAGGAAGATCCCCAAAGAAAGATTAACACGGTGAGATTGGGAGGATGGCATGGGATCAGGCAGGATTTCAGTCTATTGTATGAGTTAGAGTCAACTATATGACAGCTTACATGCTTTTTTCTAAAACACACACACCTCAGACAACAAAACTAATGTGTTCTTTTGGAAGTAAATTGTGACATTCTTTTCCCTGTGAGGTGCCTCTTAGTGGATTCAAACCATCATTCTTTCAGTTAGTAACTAAGCCAAGTACCTGGCTGCCAAACCCTCCCAACAGTGCTATGACTGTAGTGATGCAACTGTTGTAAATTGCAGCCCCCCAAAAAGAAACACAGAATTAACATCCCAAAGCCCTTTGCAATCTGTTAATTTTGGGATAAACACTACTGTCACCATTCTGAGTGCCAGAATTCTACAAGTGCATAGCAGTAAGGCCCTGTGTGTGTCATTTCCTCTAGTCACTTGGCGTAGTCCTTGGCGGTCTAGTGTCATCAATAAAACAGAAACCCCCACACCCACTGCCAAGGAGTCGAGTTCTTCCTTCAGGTCTCTGAGGTTGTACATCTTTGTCCATTTTTTCTCCTCTTTAGTGGCTAGTGCATTTGAACACCCAACCATTTAATTAGCAGTGTGACATGTTACATACTATGTCAGCAGGGTTCAGTGCTCATACTCACTGTCATCAAACAGGAACTGACTTACAGCTAACCCTCCAGTGGGTTTCCAAAGGCTGGAAATCATATAGGAGAGATGGTTCCCCTTTCTCCCACAGTGTCACTGATGGATTTAAATTGCCCGAGAGGCACTGCCTGGGGTTAGCAGCCCAGATCCCTATGGACTGTATCACAGACCTTGTAGGGCTCAATTGTTCTGTACTGTCAAGTCAGAGCCAACACACAGAGCCAACCCACTGTTCATCTCTCTCCCGTGGAGCAGCTGGTGAATTCAAACCCTATACCTTTGAGATCGCAGCACAGCTTCTAAACACCAGAGCTACCTTGCAGGGCTCAGTGTTGATCTTGTTATGTGTTGTCGAGTCGACTACAATTCATAGCAACCCTATGCACAATAGCTCTGAACAATATCCTATCCTGAGCCAATCTCACAGTATCTGACAAATCTACCCCCAGTACCCCACTCACTGTGTCAATTCATCTCATCTAGGGTCTTCCTCTCTTGCACTCTCCCTCCACCCTTCCGAGCATGATGTTCCTCCTGACCACATACCCAAAGTATGTGAGATGGAGCTTCAAAATCTTTATCTCCAAGGAACAACTTTATTTCACCCTCTCAATAGGTACTATTAAATAACAATAATCTATGCTTTATTCAATACCTGTAATTACCTCTTCCCCTCTCTTCCAAGTATTGATGTTCATGGATAACTTTAAAAGGTACACCGAAGTTCAAGAGATTGTGGTTGATCCTTTTCTTTTAATTTTAATAAAACTGCTACTAGACACTAAAACTTCATGTTTTTTGTTGATGTTATGTGCCGTCGAGTCACTTGCAACTCATAGTGACCCTATGTACAACAGCCCTAAACCCTGCTCTATCCTGTGCCAATCTCACTGTCTCCAACACACCC
>NW_006399932.1:3189168-3193983 GCF_000299155.1 Elephantulus edwardii | reverse complement strand
ATGCACCTTAGTCTCCAGAGAGACACCATTGCTCTTCAGTACTTTGGAGAGGTCCTTAACAGCAGACTTTCCCATCACAGTTTACCCTTTAATTTCGGGGCTGCTGGTGCCAAGAGTGTTGACTGTGGAGCCAAGCAGACAAAAGCTGTGAACAATCTCAATCTCTTCACCATCCATCCTGATGCTGCCAATTGGTCCAGTGGTGGGAATCTTTGTCTTCTTGATATTAAGCCTCAATCCATACTGAAGGCTGCAGTCCTTGACCCTCTGCAGAAAGCGCTTCAGGTCCTCCTCAGTTTAGCATGAGAATATAGGAGCAAAATTGAGGTGGTGGTTGTTGTTATGTGTCGTTGAGTTGCCTATGACCCATAGCAACCCTAAATACAGCAGCTCTGAACCTTGTCCTGTCCTGAGCCAGTCTCACTAATTCTGACACACCAACCCCCATTGCCTCAGTTACTGTATCAATCCTTCTCATCCAGGGTCTTCCTCTCCTGTGCTGTAGCTCCACCCTTCCAAGCATGATGTCCTTCTCCAAAGATTGGTCTGTCCTGGTCACCTGCCCAAAGTATGCAAGACAGAGCTTCAAAATCCTAGCCTCCAAGGAGAAACTTGGTTTCACCCTCTCCAAGACAGACCTATTTGTTTTCTTGCTGGTCCATGGTACATTCAAAACACTTCTCTAGCACCACAACTCAAAGGCATTGGTTCTTCTTCTGTCATTCTTAGTCAATGTCCAGCTCTCTGATGCATAGCAAGTAATTGTGAAGACCATGGCCTATATTAGGTGCACCTTAGTCTCTAGACTGACATAGTTGTTTTTCAGTACTCTAAAGAGGTCCCTGACAGTAGATTTTCCCAATGCAATTCATCTTTTGATTTCTTGACTGCAGTGTTAGGAGTGTTGATTGTTAATCTTCATTAAAGAAAAGTTTGGAAGAACACTAGAAGTACTAATCGACAACATAAGCAGTCTTCCAAGTAGCCTGAAAACCCTAGAACCAGAAGAAGATAAAATAGATAAATGAGACTTTCTAAGAATCAAATCCCTATGCACATCCAAAAACTTCTCCAACAGGGTAAAAAGAGAAGCCACAGACTGGGAGAAAGTATTTGGTAATGACATATCAGATAAGGGACTTATATCCAGAATTTATAAAATACTTCAGCACCACAACAAGAAAAATGTAAATAACCCAATAGAAAAATGGACACGGTATATGAACTGACACTTCACCAAAGAAGACATTCAGATGGCTAACAAGCACATGAAGAAATATTAAAAATCCCTAGCTCTAAGAGAGATGCAAATCAAGACAACCATGAGATATCATCTCACCCCATTCAGAATAGCAAAATTTAACAGAACAGCAAGCCACAGATGTTGGTGAGGTTGTGGAGAGACTGGAACCCTTATTCACTGTTGGTGGGAGTGTAAAATGGTGCAACCACTGTAGAAGGCAGTATGGCACTTGCTCAAAAAGTTGCAAATAGAGATACCATTTGACCCAGCAATTCCACTACTGGGAATATACCCCAAAGAGACCACAACTGACATCCAAGCAAATATATGCACACCCATGTTTATTGCGGCTTTGCTCACAATAGCAAGGAGTTGGAAACAACCTAAGTGCCCATCAACAAACGAATGGATAGAGAAGCTGTGGTATAGTCACACAATGGAATACTACACTGCATTGAAAAACAAGGAACTTATGCAATATTATTCAAAATGGGTGACTCTGGAGGACATTATGCTGAGTGAAGTATCTCAGTCACAAAATGACAAATATACTGCATGCTGCCACTGTTGTAAAACAGGACTGACTTCAGGATTGGGTATGAGAATGATAGGTTCAATAATGTCTATATTGCTTAAAAAGGATATGTGATTAGGTATTTTTGTCACGACAGGAGTCCGGAGCAAAGGCTGCATAGTGTAGTGGACCTGGAGGGCTGGATTGTAAAACAATGGAAGAATTTTTCTTTTACTTTTCCAAGAGGTAGTATACTACAGGGGGGAGGGTGGGGAGGGGAGAAAAATGCAACAATGAATGAATGGAAATCCAACGTCTCTAAATTTTCATTGAAATTAATAATAAATTAAAAATAAAAGCGAGAAGAGCAAACTGGTGGTGGGGAGGGGTGGGCAGGGAGAAAAACGCAACAACGAATGAATGGAAATCCAAAGTCTCTGTAAACGTTCATTAAAATTAAT
Source organism: Elephantulus edwardii (assembly GCF_000299155.1). Classification (NCBI taxonomy): domain Eukaryota; kingdom Metazoa; phylum Chordata; class Mammalia; order Macroscelidea; family Macroscelididae; genus Elephantulus; species Elephantulus edwardii. The sequence goes on along the minus strand of NW_006399932.1, from coordinate 3,191,765 downwards.
AAAAAAAATCATTATGATGTGCAAACCTTCACTCAAAGGGAAAAAAAGAAGAAAAGAATTTCACAGTTCTTCCAAAGGCTAAGCAGAGACTTATCATATGATCCAGAAATTCCACTCCTAAGTATATGCCCAAGGGAAGTGAAACCAGATGTCCTCACAAAAACCTGTACATAAATGCTCGCAGCAGTTTTACTTTTCCCCTTAGTTTATTCTGAAAACTTTTATTACATTTTTATTGTTGTAGAAATTCAGTATATTATTATTTCAAATATATAATGTCAGCAAAGTTACATTTAAATGAAAAATGCATAAATATGTCAAAGGACTGAAATGTAGATTTTATTACGTGTGAATTATGAACTTACATCTCTCTGTCTCTTTAAATTCAAATGCTAACCTGATGTGTCTGTAATGAGCAAATCCTAACTTGTTGCATACATCAGTTCCTGTAGCAACATGCCTTTTATTTCACGAGTGTTTCTGTATGTTCTGTATGGATTCCTGTAGCTTGGTTGTTTCTGGAGCATGGGGATGGGCCAGAGAGTAGAAGGATACCAATGCCATAATTATCTATTTTTTTTAAGAAAATACTGCCAAATCGTTGCTTCATTTTACTCATTCAAAGTAAAAAGCTGATCTCTTCTTGCAGTGGACTTGGAACTGACTCAGAATTGACCTTTCAGGATTCTCAGGGGCTGTTATTTACATGGGAAGAGACTGCCCACCTTCATCCTGTGGAGTCACTAGTGAATTCAAACACAGGTCCTGTCCTTGGATTAACAGCACAACTCCCTACCAACTGGGCCAGTCATGCAGAAAAGTAAAAATGCCAATAAAAAGGCCATTTGATCTAAAGAAGCAAATGCAAATATTCTACAGAAACTATAGAAACTCCTTAGCATCTCAAGGCATCTAGGTCAGTATTCTGCCTTGAATCCTAAAGTCATTACTGTCTCAAAGCTAGCAAAATGTAGCGTTTTCCATGGATAGTTCTTATTTTAGTATTGAGAAGAATATGCTTACAAGCCTGGACTTTGCGTAAATTAGTATTCATGAAGAAGATAACTGTACCATACTGAATTTATTTGTCCACAGGTTTCTGATAGAATTTGTCAGGAGTCATCTTGAGCACATCATGGTTGTAGTAGCTCCTTCCTGTCTTTGTTGCATTCAATGCAGCTGTATTGGCAGGTAAACATTGGTAAGAGTCACCTCTGTCCCCTGTTGTTAGGTGACATTGAGTCCAGTACAACTTATAGTGACCCTGTGAACAACAGATCTGGATCCTGTCCTATCCTGCACCAGCCTCACTATCTCTGACACCCTCATGTCTATTACTGCAGTCACGGTGTCAGTCCACACAGTTGAGGATCTTCCAGGTGTGCCACCTGGCGCCTAGGCACTACTATTTCTGGGAAGCAGATGGCTTTACCCACCAGAGCCCATTTTCCTCAACTGCCTCCAGGTAGCTTTAAACGCTAACAAGTCCAAAGTGGAAACAAGGTGCTCATCAACAAATGAATGTAAAAAAACAAAACATATATCCACGCAGTGGAATATTATTTACTGATAAAAGTGAATGAAGTTCCATAAAAATTCCATATGACCCAGCTGTCCCAAGGAAAATAAAACTGAGTTACTAACAGAGATTTGTACACTGATGTTCATAGCAGTATTATTCACTATAGCAAGAAAATAGAAAGAGCCCAAATGCCTATCCACAAATAATAGATTGAGAAATTGTACAATGAAATACTATGCACCATTCAGGAGCAACAATTTAAAAGAAATACAGTGCAACATGAGAGAGCATTATGACGAGTGAACTAACTCAGTCTCATGAGGACAAATACTGCATAAGAAATATTGTAAAAACAGAAGGATAACTAGTGACATGTATATAAAATTTCAAAGGGGGAAGTGAAGGAGGTAGGGAGGCAGAAGGTGGGGGGGGGAAATGACAATTTTGCAGATTTTGGTGAGCAGAGGAAGGAAGGGGGTGAAGGAATTAGGAAAGATCCAATGTGGACCTGAAATGATGGGATAATAGTGGGCATAGATCAATGTTGATTAATAGGAATAATTGTATGAAACACAACATGAAGGAACGTGTGAAACACAATGTCTAGGAATGAAACATAAGGTATATATATTTTGTATGTAAACTAATATAAAACAGAAAGAATTTTAACAAATAGTGAAGTTCTGATACATGGTAAGACTTGGATGAACCTTGAACGTAGGCTGCAGGAACAAAGTCACAAAGAGCACATATTGTGTGATTCCATTGTATGAAATGCCCCAAGGAGATAAATTCATAACTACAACTAGGTTAGTGATTTCCTAGGTCCGTGTCTGTATGTGTTAGAAGATTTGTCAGGAAAGGAAAGAAAAGTTTACTGGAAAAAAACAGGAATGAAGCTTCCTTTTGGAGTAATGAAAATGGATTGTGGTGAGGGTTGCACAACTCTGCAAGTGTTGTTTGTTGTTGTTATGTGGCGTCGAGTCGCTTGCGACTCATAGCGACCCTATGTACAACAGCCCTAAACTCCGCTCTGTCCTGTGCCAATCACACTGTCTCTGACACTCCCATCCCA
>NW_006399932.1:3175545-3188378 GCF_000299155.1 Elephantulus edwardii | reverse complement strand
ATTGCCTCCTGGTCCAAGTATAAGTTTCGCATTAGAACGATCAAGTGTTCTGGGATTCCCATTCTTCTCAGAGTCAGCCATAGTTTAAAAAAACCCCAAACATTGAATTGTATGCTTTACACAGATACATTTATGTACATAAAGTATTTCTCAATAAAGTTGCTCAAAGCAAAAAGTCATTGGGAAGAAAGATCTAGCCACATTTCACCCTTGATGTTAGTGCTCATTTATCCTCCCATTCTAAGGATCATCCTTTTATGGTAAATTCCTCAAAAGCATGACATGCATTCCAGTTTTTTCCCTGGTCCCTGAAAGGGGCTGCGGATATAGTTTGTCTCCTCTGCCTTTCTACGTTTCTCAGAAACCGTAGTAAGCAATTGACCCCTTCAGGATTAACCTGGGTCCCTCAGGCTGGGTAAATTACACTCTGCACTCTACCCTCATGTTTTAAAGTGATCTGAGGTACTTTGTATAAAGGATGAGACAGCACATAAAAATAACTAGTATTGTACCTATTTGTCTCATCTGGTGGTTTGGGAGGATACATATTTGTAAAGTTCCAGCAAATGTGAGAAGCCACAGAAAATTGCCTCTCATCCAAATGGAGGAGCTAGATACTTTATTTTATGTTATTGATCAGTGAGGTAGGTGCAATGATATTTTACTTTGTAGTTTTCCTGCCTGCACAGCATCCACCCACAGTGATGGACCACCAGGTCTAGGAAATAAGCCACTTATCGTACTGAGTTCCTGAGAGAGCTGAAGAAAAGGCAGGCTCCAGGCAGCTCCATTTCTCTGAAGTGCAAAGGCAAAGTGAATTCTATGATTTACGGAGGGAGCGCTTTGTTTCAGACAAGGTGGAAGTGTCTGTTTGACAGCTGGAGTCAGAGCATTTTGATTTTTACATAAAGAGAGTTTAAACATTGTCCTGACAGGTTTATTCTAATCTGGAAAAGGCAATAATTTTATGGGATGGTAACTGTTTCCTCGCAGCCATGATTCCTGCTGTTACTCTTGCATTTTCTTTTAATTGGCAGATTGATGGGCTCCCAAGAATTTGCTCAAAAACCTTTGCAGAGAAGGAAAGACAAATTAGAGGAGCTTGTTTTCTCCTTTAAAAAGCACATCTAATGCTAGAGGAAAGAGAATATTTTTATACATAATTTACAAATTATCTATGATTTATTAGTAACCTTTTTGCCTTTTATAATTGTACTTATATAAAGATAATTTGTGCTTAGTTTGGTACTAAAATTATACTGCAAGGTTTATAAAGAAAAACATCAACCATTTATCTAATTCTCTTTCAGAATTCCCAAAGGAAAGTCCTTTACTCTTGTTAATTGTTCCTCTTGTTATTTATTTCATATTTATAAATAAACAAATTTTTCTTTATTTTTCAGTTATAAATATTAAAAAAATAACCTCTCACCAAGACATATAAGGATTGAATATTCTCATACTCTTATACTCATCATTCTAGAAATTCTTGCTACTTCTCTTCTGTATTGAATCTTCCATTTATTTCTTCTGTTTTATATTTCTAACTAATCTCTTTATTGATTCACTACCTTGTATCAACAGAACATATAACTTAATGGAAGATATACTTGGGACCCTCTCTGTTTTTCACTATCATCCTTACTTAAAAGATGCACTGAAAGACAATATTATAGTCTGGAAATGAATTTCTCTCAGAACCTCATAGACATTTGGCTAAGACTTCGTACTGCTATGGAAAAGTCTGATGTCATTCTCCCTCATTCAGTTACATTCCAGTTATGTTCATTCTCTCATAATACTTAGGATCTTTATGCTCAGAGTACTGGGATGTCATGATGATACGGTGATATGATAATGTTCAGCAATTGTCCTGGTTCTTTGTTAAGTCTATTCACTCTGAAAACTCACATTCTTCAAGGAAATTTACTGGCCTAATTTCTTAGCTTGATTCTGTTTTATCTCTTCAGTCTTTCAGAAATGAAAACCAGTTGGTGTGTATTTGAGTCCAGCTCACAATGCCTCCACACGGGCCGGAAAGCAACTAGGTTATCAGGGGCTGGTTTTTCTGAAGAGCCCCAGGTTTTTCTTCTGAGGTACCTCTATGAAGACTAGAATCACTAACTTTTTGGTTAGTAGTCAAGCACGCCAACTGTTTGCACTATCCAGAGACTCCTTCAGAAATTAGACAACCTGCTCTGATTTCTCCCACCTCCATTTATTTTAGTTCCTGGCATAGTTAACCAGTTACTTTCCAACTTACCAATAACATTTACATTTTCTGTTATATATTCAATTCCCAGGAGTTTTGTCTTATTTTTCTGGGTATGCCCCTTTCCCTGTAACTCGCGTTTTTGTTTTTTATTTGGTTTGGGGTTTGGGGTTGTTTTTTTGTTTGTTTGGTTTGGTTTGGTTTTGGGTCATTTTTATTTTTGTTCTAGATTTTCGTTTTGGTTTTGTTTTGATTTCTTACTCTCTGATCCAGGCCATGGTCTTCACAATTACTTGTTATGCGTTAGAGAGCTGGACAGTGACTAAGGACCGTAAAAGAAGAATCAATGCCTTTGAGTTGTGGTGCTGGAGAACGGTATTGAATAGACTGCTAAGAGGACAAATAGGTTTGTCCTGGAGAAGGTAACACGAGGCTGTTCCTTGGAGGCAAGGATTTTGAAGCTCCCTCTGACATACTTGGGGCATGTTACAATGAGGGATCAATCCTTAGGGACATCATGGTTGGAAGGGTGGAGGGACAGAGCAGAAGAGAAAGACGCTGGATGAGATGGATTGACTCAGTGACTAGAGATTGCAGGTGAGTGTATCAGAGACAATGAGATAAAAGCAGGGTTCAGAGCTATTGTACATTAGGTTTGCAATAAGTCACAAGTGACTCAATGGCACATAACAGCAACAACATTCTGAGTATAGAAACTATTATTTCCTAAAGTTCCTAAAGCTCTGTCGCCCCTGCTGTGCTTACATCATGGCACAGAGGAAGTGTGACTCTAGCATGAATTCAGTCAAATTAAGAGAAGGAAGAAAATACTAGTAAACCTTCTCCCCTTTGTCTTTGGAGATACTACATCATCTCTAGTCTTTTCCTAATGTATTTGACCTCTCTGTTCCTGGGACTGCGCATGTGATGGCCCAGGACAGGTTCTTATCATTGGGTTCAATGAGTCACAGTTGACAGCACATAACAGCATCCCTTTGCTATCTCCTCCTCCCTTTCTTAATCACAAGGCTTTAAGATGTCACATTTGATGACTCTCTGCTTTCCTATGTCTAAATTTAGTAAAAACCAGACACTTCCTTTTTATCTTAAAGCTTTGAAATGTTACCTCTGTTCACATCCACAGTGCCTCATGATATATTTCCAAACTATCTTGGATGGAAAAACTGGTTCTACATCAACTACTATCTATCAGGTATTTTGTCTCGAACATTTTGTCAATAATGCCAATGGAACATGTTTACACCAAGCTAATTTAAAACTAATTTTCCACCAAATTAACTTCTGTCTCTGCATTGTGTGTTCTTAGTCTCTTGGTCTTGAAACTCAGGCATTAACTATAGATTGTTTTTGCCTTTTTGTCACAAAGGCCATCTGTACCCGTTGAAACTTCTTCAGAATTTTTCTCATATTTATGTAGCCTCCTAATTTATAATTTCCTTCCCGTGGGGAAGAGGCATGTTTTAGATTGTTCTATATACCAGAGACTAAAGTGAGGTTCTAGGGAGCTCTGATGGCCTGGTGGTAAGGAGCTGGACTGCCAACTGAAAGGCACATGGTTCGAATCCATCAGCTGCTCCATGTGAAAAAGATGGACAGTCAACTCTCGTGTGATCTACTTTCTGTGAAAACACACTGAAGGATCAGCTATGAGTTGGCTCCAAATCAATGATACACAACAACAATAACAACAACGTAGCAATAACTACAAAGAGCACAAGACATGATCTTTGTTGAAGGAGCCCACAATGTACAGGATCAAACAAGACAACTAGATTCCAAGGTATCTCGAGTTAGAGATTTGTCCATGCACTTTCTGGATCCCTTCTGCCATTGGTTGGGTTCCCTGGTAAGCAGACTCTGAGGTGAGGTTGAAAATGCAGGAGGTTGACTGAGGGGTGCTCTTGGGTCAACTCTGGAGGAAGGTGGGAGGGGGAAGCAGGATTGGGTAGAGGGAGAAGCAGAGCCTCCTTATCATCTTCTTCTGGTGGCCTCATCAGGTATGAAAGGGAGCTCTGAAGCTGGGATGACTCTCCAGAATTTTTTCCACTTGGAACAAGAAATAAGGGTTTTTAAACTTCACATTGACCAATCATTAGACAAAGGACATCTCAGGAAATGAGGTATCAAAAACTTGGACAAAGTAGCCCCCTTGTTGTTAGGTGTTTTGATTTGTGTATGACTCATAAGCTGCCTTAAAAACAACAGCTCTGAACCCTGTCCTAACCTGTGCCCTCATCATCATCGTCTTTGACACCCTTGAGCCACTGCTGCAGCTTCTGTGTGAATCCATCTCATTGATGGCCTTCCTTTCTTTTTCTGACTCACCACTTTTCTAAACATGATGTCCCTTGGAAGGACTGGCCCCTTCTGAAAACAGGCCCAAAATAACGTGAGGCAAAGCTTCATCATCCTTGCCTCTAAGGAACACTTTGAGTGAAGCAATTCCTAAGGGCTTTCTGCTGGCAAAATTTCCCACAGTTGAGAGAAACAAGCTTTCAATCCTAGAGTGGCGTCTGTGGGGGTATATCATGACACCCACCAGCCTTGTGGACTTTAGCACAACAAATAGAAACTGCCTGATGGATTAAATAATTCAAGAAAAATGGCACAATCTTTCATCTATTTACTTCATTACATGGTTAATACACAAATTCTTTCACGCACACCTTGGAGGTTTGTAGGTTTGATTTGAGTTCACAGCAATAAATGGAGTATCATAGGAAACTGAGTCACGCATAAACGTTATGCGACACTACGAATAACAGACCTGAACCCTGTCGTATTCTGTGCCATCTTCATCATCTCTGACATGTTGAGTCCATTGCCTTAGTCACTGTGTCAATTCATCTTGTGATGATCTTCCTCTCCTTCACTGACCTTTCCAAGCATGATGTCCTTTTCCAAGGAATAGCCCCTGACAACATGCTCAAAGTATGGGAGATGAAGCTTCACCATCCTTACCTCTAAGGAACACTGTGGCTCAACTTGCTCCAAGATATACCTGTTTGTTCTCTTGGAAGTCCTTGAGATATTCAGTATTCTTTTCCAACACCATAACTGAAAGCCTCAATTTTATTATGCATCTCTCAGATGCATAGCAAATAATTGAGAAGACCATGGCCTAAATCAGGGAGCCCCTAGTCTTTAATGCTCCTCAGTTCTTTGGAAAGGTCATTGACAACAGACTTTCCCTATAAAATATGTCTCCTGATCTCCTGACTGCTACTACTCAGAGTGTTCATTATGGACCTAAGTAAGACGAAATTGTGGAGGATTTGTCTTTTCTGTACCATGATGTTGCCTATTGGATCAATGGTGAAGATTTTTGTCCACTTGATTTGTAATCCATATTGAAGGCTATAGTCTTTGATTTTCTGCAGCAATAGCTTCAAGTCTTCCTCACTTTAAACAAATAAGGTTGTGTCACCTGCATAATGCAGGTGGTTGATGAGTCTTCCTCCGATCCTGATGCTGCGTTCTTCCTCAGAGTCCAGCTTCTTTACTTATTTGCTCAGTGTGAATAGATACGGGGAAAGGATACAGCCTGACACACATCTTTTCTGAATTATAAACCATGCCGTGTTGCCTGGCTGTATTCAGACAACAGCTTCTTGGTTTAAGTATAGGTTTCAGGTTGATATAATTGTTCTGGAATTCCTATTCTTTTCAATGTTAAGCATAATTTGTTAGGATTCACACAATCAAATAAATTTCTTGGTATAATCAGTAAAACACAAATAGTATTCTCTACTTTTCAGCAATGATGTGTGTGTGTGTGTGTGTGTGTGTGTGTGTGTTTCCAAGTTTATAGGAAGCAGACTCAAATGGCTTCACATGTTGGTTGGAAATTCATCCCAACTGTGGGCTCAATGACCTGCAGGTTGGCCAGACTGCCAAAGTCCAAGAGCTTCAGCATGTTCTTAGTATCAAAATCTACGTCAATGATCTCCTGATCTAGGGCTGAAAACTCTAGTGCATAATTATCTCTCTTTTCTCTCTCCTTCTCCTGCAGCTTAACAGAGCTATCTCTCAAAAACCCTCTCTGAATCTGCTTCATCGGAGTGTAACATAGCCTGCTATCTTATTCTGGAGTTTCTTGTTGAGAATAATAGCAATCTCCTTGCACAAAGAAGTCATAACCCAGGCATGTGTAGTATTTCTCAGTGATGACCCACCTGGGCAGCCTTCTTCATGGTTTTGGTAGGAACATGTCTATTGGAAGGTCCTTCATGAAAGAGCCCCATGGCCTCTTCTAAAACCAGCTTGCATTTCTGGCAGTTCTCTCTCTGTCAATGTATATTATTATTAATTTATGGGTCACTGTATAAAGGTGATGATATATCCTTCTAAATATCTTTTTTTTTCTTTAGGAATTTTTGAAGCACTTCACAGATAGTATCAGAATGCTGCCACAGATAAGAGGCATGTGTGGCTTTGATTCATCTTTAGGAGACAAAGGTTGAGGTTGTGGCTACAGACATTTCCAGAGGCTGCTTTAATCACTATTACACAATAATGCTTCTTATGATTGCTTGAAAGCCATGTGAAAAACAGTACTCTGTACTTGTCTAACATAGTATATATGGTGCTGAATAGTTTAATATTGCTCTTGTTATTAGGCGCCATTGAGATTATTATGATTCATTGTCACTATGGGCAGCAAGCACAATTATTAGGAACCTCTTGTGGCCTGGTGGTAAGAAGCTGCACTGCAATCCCAAAGTCAGGCAGTTTGAATCTACCAGCTGCTTTGAGAGAGAAGGATGCACAAGCTCCTTCTGTGCAATTTACTGCCTCTGAAAACCTGCTGGAGGGGGAGCTATCTGAATTCTGAACGTGGGGTATGTAGCCCAGTGTGACTTGTGAACAAATGGCCAGGATCTTGTAGCCTATCAGCTTCGGTGCAGCTAGATGCCATGTCCCAAGAGAACAAATGGCTCAAGAGCTGTCAATGGACTCTTACGGTCATTTTTAGAAGATTGTCAGCAATATTCTGCTTGCATGTGATATTAGCAACATTGTTTGATCATTTTCACTTTCTGTTGGATCCTCTTTCTTAGTAATGGGAACAAATGTGGCTCTCTAGTCAGTTGGCGAATTAGCTCTCCTTCAAATGTCCTAGCACAGACTGGACTATCTAGAGCTGCATCTGTTTGTTGAAACATATCGATTGGTATCAAATATCAAATTTATTCCTGGAGCCTTATTTGGGTTTTTTCCCAATTTCTGCAGTTCAGCTTTAACTTGTTCCTTCATTACTATTGGTTCTTTTTCGTATGCTACTTCCTGAGCTATTTAAGCGTTGATGAGTTCTTTTTGATACAATGACTCTAAGCTGCCATCTGGAGCAAACAAGAGGGAATAAACCTCAAAACATGGAAGAAATTAATCCATAGAGCTAATGGGTCACCACCAAACTACACTCCCTTCTAGCCTGAGCCCAAAAGAACCAGATGGCGCTCTGCTACCAACAACAACCATTCTAAGCAAAGACACAACAGAATGTGCCAGTTAGAATGGCAGAAAAATACACTAAAAACCCTCAAATTATAAAAAAATACCCACACCCTGAGACCATTATGCTAATATATATACCTTTTTAATTTACAACTGAAGTCACTTCTGGAGATCAGAAGTCAATCAAATTCAGTCTATGGTTTTTACATCATCTGCTATGCATCTGAAATTTGGACAATAAATAAAGATGACAGAAGAAAAATTGATGCCTTTGAGCTCTGATGCTAGAGAAGAATACTGAATATCCCATGGACTGCCTAAAGAACAAATAGATATGTTTTGGAGAAAGTGCAGCCAGAATTCTCCTAGGAGGCAAAAAAGACCAAGCTTTGTCTCACGTACTTTGGGCATGTGGCTAGGAGAGGCTATTCCTTGGAAAGGTGGAGGGTCAGTGGAAGAGAGGAAGACCTTCAATGAGATGGATTGACATAGTGACTGCAGCAGTGGATCAGTCTAGTGTATCAGAGGTGATGAGGATGACACAGGACAAGGTAAGGTTAAGATCTGTTGTTCTCAGGGTCATTATGAGTCATACTTGACTCCATGGCAGCCAACAACAACAACAACAAACAATAACACTTGTGAGGAATATGCTTATTTAAACAACCAACCGTGTGAAAGCCAATCATCAGCAGTCACACCAAAGCAAAGATGAGAAGATAAAGGGGCAGGGAAACTGGGGACTAGAAATGGGGCAGGCAGAGTGGAAATAAGGTGAGTGCTGACACATGGCGAGGCCAGTAACTAATGACAGAACATTCTCTGCATGAATTGTTGAATGAGATTCTTATTTGTAATACAAACATTCATGTGAAACACCAGAAATTATTTTTTTTAAAGAGTAAAAGTAGTAGGCCAAGAGAAAATATAGTACAATGTATATAAAAGACAAAGAATATTGATAATATACATGTAACATTTCTAGGTAAATGATAAGAAAACTAACAAGGACTAACAATGGAATTCTGATGGCTTAGTGATAAGGAGTTGCTCCACCAGTTCAAAGAAACACAGTTTGAATCCACTAGCTTCTCTAAGGGAGAAGGCTGGACAATTTCCTCCTTTGTCTCTGAAAACCCTCTAGAAGATAAGCTATGAATCAGTTCTACTGGCTGGTGCATAACAGCAACATAACATTTTGAAGAGGCAGAACATGAATACTATCCCAATACCATAGTAAAGAATACAGCTTTATAGACAGTTTGATTTTAGCCTGGTGAGACACACATAAGGCTTTTATTCACAAGATAACAAATGTATGTTGTTTCTAGGCAATGAAGAAAACAATGCAAAAACCAGCCCAACATGAAATGAGCAAAGAATATAAAAACACAACTCACTGAAAAATGGATAAAACTATCTAACAAACACATAAAACTGTTCAACTTCAATTTTAAAAACAGGGTATAAAAAGATGAAATAGAGTGTGGAGGGCAGAGAGAGATGGGCGCAGTGCCTTTATATGAAGCAAAAAGAATGAAAGGCTTCAGGCTGTGGAGAGGCACGTTGGGAGAATCGTAAACCCAGAAAGGCTGAGAAAAGGAAGTCTTCTGAGTAAGAGATGAGGCTGTAGGAGCACAGAGGGAGCTCATAAAGGAGCTCCTGGTATCAGGATCATGGACAGTATCCTCCAGTTGGATGCCACAAGCAGATACTCCATTCCGACAGCAGGATTCATGAACAAGGATGCCACTGGATGCTGTTTTATGGAACTGATTCCAAAGTACACACTGGTTTAGAGTGAAAATTTCATGCTTGTTGGGAAGTCCCCTGGCCTTAGGAAGGTAACCTGATTCAGGGAAAGAAAATGGCCTGCCCAGTGTGGAGAGATTTTAAAATGACCTAGCGTGCTCACACATCCACGAGCACGTGTGCACCTACATGCAGCATCCATTCACCCACCTTAAGACTCCAGAATCCACATTTTAAAAAGAAAGAGCGAGCCAGCCCAGGCTCACTTTGTTCTGTAAGAGTAAGAGCCAAGATTTGCAGGTCACCCTCACCCACGAATTTGAACTCTCCACAGGTCGTTAACAATGTTAATGACCCCCAGCAGCCTGGGGATCCATAAAAAACACACGTTTGGGGCATTTCACTGTTTAATGCACTAAGAATGCATGTTGCTTAACTCTGAATTTACCTTTGCAGATCTCAGCACCTTTCCTTTGTGTATGCTGCCTGGGTCAGGCTCACTGGGGAAGCCTTCATGTCTGCTTCTACTCAGAGCATCCTTTAGTGCCCCACCCTCCTCATGTGCCAACTTTGGTTTTCTGTGTATGGGCAATTAGGAGGTATGAGGGTTGCTGGGTTTTCTCCTGTGTCACTTCCTTCCTCCCCAGTCTCCATCAGCCCTGACTGACTGGACTATTTACCGCTCACTTAGATTGACTAATTTCCTCTTCTCCTTCCTTCTCTCTGACCTGTGCACACGGCCACCAGGCCTGGCAGTCTGAAGCAGCCATCACTTGCTGTCATTGCTGTTAGCAAAAACCCAAATCTGTTGTCACTGAGTCAATTCCAACTCATCACAACCCTAGAGGACAGAACAGGTCTGCCCCATGGGATTTCTAAGACTGTAATCTTTATGGAAGCAATTGGCACAGCTTTCTCTAAAAATTGGCTGGTGAGTGGGTTTAAACTACAAACCTTTAAGTTAGTAGCCATGCACTTAACAACCATGCCTCCAGGTAAATTTCTACTTATATTCACCCCATGTGACAGAGGAAAAATGCCCCATAAAGTTTTCTAGACTGTATTCTACACGGAGCAGTCCTTGTGGTGCAATGGTTAAACACTGCGATGCTAACCAAAAGATTAGTGGTTTGACCCTACCTACTAGTAGGTATGCTGGAGAAGAGTACTGAACACACCATAGACACCATAGACTGCCAAGAAGACAAACAGGTCCGTCCTAGAGACGGTGAAACCAGGTTGCTCCTTGGAAGCAAAGATGGTAACACTCCATCTCGCATACTTTGGGCATATAGTCAGAAAGGTCTAGTCCTTGGAGAAGGGCATCATGCTTGGAAGCATAGAGGGTCAGTGCAAGTGAGAAAGACTCTGGATGGGAGGGATTGACCCAGTGACTGTGGCAAAGGGGTCAGGAGTGTTGGAGATGATGAGGTTGGCTCAGGATAAGGCAAGGTTCAGAGCCCTGTGGTGACCCTATTATTCACAGGGCCACTATGAGTCATGGTCAACACGATGGCTCATAAAAACACCATCACTGTGCTCTAGTCAGAGCTGTTGTTATTACCTATGACAGTGACACTTCAGATGGTGTGGTTTCATCTTCCCACACTATAGCATATACTGCTGTTTCTGCTGAGGTTTTTGTGTTCTTACTGTTGTTGTTGTCCAGTCTACAATGACTCATAGCAATGCTATGAACAGCGGATCTGAACATTGCCCTGTCCTGTGTCATTGCCATAATCTCTGTCATTATCAAGCTTGGGGGTGTAGTCACTGTGCCAGTCCATTTTGTTGAGTCTTCCTCTATGTTGCAGACCCCATCCCCTTCCCCAGCATGTCATCTTTTTTCAAAGACTGGCCCCTTCCAACAGCATGCCAAAGTATTTTTCTAGTCACTGTTTTTGTCTAATTTTCTGACATTTTAGTTACAATATCCTGATATTTCATATTTAAGAACCTATCTCAATAACTGTTTTGAGCGTAATTAGTAATTTTTTAAAAAGAGAAAAAGACTTGTATTTCATTGCTAATAATGTTGTAATTCAACATAGATAATTTGATAAAATAATTTTGTCGTTGGTATTCATACAATCTAAGAAATACCACTTTTAAGCAATTAACAAATTGAAATTGATAATAAATATTAATAAGGATCTGCACGGTCTGGTATAGAATGAGGCCTTGATTTAGAATTGACTCATTGCTGACCCTCCAATGGGTTTTTGGAGACTGTAAATCGCATGGGAGGAGATTGTCTGTCTTTTTCCCATAGAGAAGCTGGTAGATTCAAACCACCTGCCTCTGAGTTGGCAGCATAAAGTTCCATCTTCGGAAGCCCTAGTTCCCATTATTTCTAACATGCATATGATGCATTCAAGGCCTTCCACTGAGGTCTCGGCCTACCTGTGCTTCCTCACCAGGCCTCATTATCACATGCTTCTCCTTCACGAGCTAATTCAGGGTGCTTCCTACCATTGGCACAAACATGGTCCTGCTCATGTTGTAATGATTTTGCCTTCTTCTCTGCCAGGATGTGACAGAAAGCTTGGATAATGGAAGCATACAATTTGCTTTTTTATACTGGTAATAACATTACTGCATAGTGTTATCTGATGCAGTGCTAGGAGATGATCCTTCTAGATTGGGAGGCACTCAGAATATAGAGTTGACCCTCCATTGGGTTTTTGAGGGTATGAATCACATAGAAGGAGATTTACCCATATTTCTTATCTGGAACCACTGGTGAATTTGAACAGCTCGAGAAGCTTACCCTTTGGGCTACCACAACTCCCTACAGACAGAGTTACTAAATATGTGACCTTTTGTTGTTATGTGCTATCAAGTCAAACTCACAGTGGCCTGATGAGCAACAGACTTTAAAAAGCCCTTTGTTACAGTCACTGTGTCACCATGCCAGTCAATCTTGTTGGGGGTCTTCCTCTCTTTCTCGGACCCTCCACCTTTCCCAGAATGATATCTTTTTCCAATATTTGGCCCCTCCTGACAACATACCCAAAGTCTATGAGCGAGCTAAGATAAAGTATTTAGTCTTACATCAGTTCCTTATTTGTAAAGTTGGAATCTTATTACCTCCCACAGAGGGCTCTGGTGAAGATTAAATCCAGTTCTGCTTGTGTAACAGAATATGGAAGAGGATTTATCCTGTTGTCCCAGA
Organism: Elephantulus edwardii; assembly: GCF_000299155.1. Classification (NCBI taxonomy): domain Eukaryota; kingdom Metazoa; phylum Chordata; class Mammalia; order Macroscelidea; family Macroscelididae; genus Elephantulus; species Elephantulus edwardii. The sequence continues at coordinate 3,175,761 of NW_006399932.1, read as the reverse complement.
ATTTGACTGAACTTCCAGACAAGGACATTCGTTGGCAAGGAAGGCATGTTCAAAAATGAAACAAGGGGAGCTCTGGTGGCCTAGTGGTAAGGAGCTGCAACTACAATCCCAGAGGTGCACGGTTCGAATCCACCAGATGCTCTGCCGGAGAAGGAGGGACAATCTCCTCCTGTACCAGTCAGATGGAAAAGGCAATCTCCAATTTCGTATGGAATG
>NW_006399932.1:3153934-3173617 GCF_000299155.1 Elephantulus edwardii | reverse complement strand
ACAACAAAAAAAACCCGAAAATGAAACAAGACACATCCCTCAAGACTTACAAAGAGAAGTCAAAGAGATCCAGCAATTATGATGCCAACAGGCTTCGGAGGAGAAATCTAGAGTTCCGTGGATCTTTATGGGTGATGAGAGGATAAATGTTGTTGTTATGTGCCACTGAGTCAACTGCAACTCACAATGACCCTGTACATAATATCTCTGAACGCTGTGCTATCCTGAGCCAATCTAATGGTCTCTAGCATACCTATTCCTACTATCCCAGTTAGTGTGTCAATCCATCTCATCCTGGGTCTGTCTTTCTTTGTGCTGTCCCTCCAGCCTTCCAAGCATGATGTTCTTCTCCAAGGAACAGTCGGTTCCTCCTGGCCACATGCCTATAAAATGTGAGATAGTGCTTTAAAATATTTGCCTCCAAAGAATTGGTTTTTCCTTCTCCAGGACAGAAGTGTTTGTTCTCTTGGTAGTCCATGATATGTTTAATACTCTTCTGTAGCACCACCACTCAAAGGCATAAATTCTTCTTCTGTCATTCTTATTCATTGTCCAGTTCTCTGAAGCATAGCAAGTAATCGCAAAGACCATGGGCTGGATCAGGTACACCTTAGTCTCTAAATTGACATTGTTGCCCTTCAGTGCCCTAGAGAGGTCCCTTGACAGCAGGTTTTCCCAGTCAGTCTTTTGATTTCCTGACTGCTGATGCCAAGAGTGTTGATTGTGGAGCAGAACAAACTGTAATTGTTAATAACTTCAGTCTCTTCTTTGCTGCCGATTGGCCCAGTGGTGAGAATCTTTGGAGGTTTTTTGTTTTTTTTTAGTGTTCAGCTTCAATCCATATTGAAGTTGCAGTCCTTGACTTTCCACAGCAAATGCCTCAGGTTTTCTTCAGTTTCAGTAAGCAATGTTGTATCTTCTGCATAATGCAGATTGTTGATTAGTCTTCCTCCAATCCTAATGCTATGTTCCTCTTCATTAAGTCCAGCTTCTTGAATCATCTGTTCCACATATAGATTGAAAAGGTACGGAGACAGGATGCACCCCTAACACACTCCTTTCCTAATTTTAAACCATATAGTATTTCCTTGCTCTGATCTGACAACTGCTTTCTGGTCCAAGTATAGGTTTCTTGTGATCACAATCAGATGTTCTGGGATTTCCATTCTTCTCATTGTTAGCCGCAATTCATTGTGATCCACATATTCAGATGCCCAAAATGTCTTCCTGACAAAAATTCCTTTCCATTCTTAGTCTTCAAACATCCTTTTACACATATAAAGATGTTAGTTAAAACTCACAAAAGCTCAGTCACAAAAGGACATAAATACTGTATAGGGTGGGCTGGACAGAGAATGGGAAGAGTGGATAGATAATGAACACAGTAGTAGAACAGATGAGGGGGAAGAACTGTCCAAAAGGAACATATGATTAGACAGTATTCATATGACAACAAACGTTGCTGAGTGGGCTGGGGGAGGGGAGAAGGGAGGGAGAAAGGAAAGAAAATGTACCAAAAAAAGGGAAAAATCATAAATTAATAAAAAGTTAACTGGGAGGGAGAGAGAGGAAGAGGGAGGAAAATGAGCAACAGCGAATGAATGAAAATCCAACTTTTCTGTAAACTTTTGTTAAAATTACAATAAAATAATGGAGTTTTTTTTTTTTAAATCATGAAAGCACACAGTACATGAGCTCTACAAAATAGAAAGGCAAATACTGCCAGGACACAGAACAGGGGCTGGTGTAGGGGTTTCAGCCTCCAAAGTGTCTTGTTTCTTGGCAGCTCTGCTGGGACTGGGTTGTCCGTTTCTGGCCAGAGGAGATGGGCGGTAAGGTCACCAGCTTACTCCAAGGCAGAAGGGAGGCCAATGAACAATACCAGGGAGATGTCATGGAAACCAGGTCCAGCTGATCCCTGTAAGATTTGCAGATGGGAACCGGAAAGCCACCAAAGTTCCAGGTAACACTTGGGGAAGATTTTTTTCCATAATAAAATGAATCTAATAACTGAAAGTGACAGGACAACTACTCCTCCGATATTCTCTAATTTCTGATAGGGTGTTTTTGAAGGAAATAAATACAGATGTTTCTAGATTAAAGTCTACTCCCATTCAGTAGATAATCACATATAGTATGTTTAAAAAACCTTATTTAAATAAATGAATATTGGTTATTTATTTAAAAATGTAAAAAATGTTTTCTTTTCTGTTTTCCCCCATTTTTACATGCATTTTCTTCCCCCTTCTCCTCTCACTTTCTCCAGGTCTCCCCATGATGCACCTCTTGTTCCAGATTGTTGTCATACATATAATGCCTAAGCATATATTCCTTTCGGATCGTTCTTTCCCTCATCTGATCTAATGCAGTGTTCATTATCTATCCACTCTTTTCCCAGTTTCTCTCCAACTTCCCATATGTCTGTCCTATTTTTATAACAGTGGTGTTATGCATCATTTGTCCTTTCATGACTGAGATATCTCACTCAACATAATGTCCTCCAGACTCCCCTATGTTATGTAATGTTTCACAAGTTAATTATTTTTCCCAATGCTGTGTGACATCCCATTGTGTGAGTATACCATAGTTTTCCTATCCATTCATTTGTTAATGGGCACTTGGTTGCTATTGTGAACGCAATTGTGCATGTTTGCTATTATGAATGATGCAGTAATAAACACTGGTGTGCATACATCTGTTTGAGTCATGGCCCTAGTTTCTTCAGGGTATATTCCCAGTAACGGAATTGTTATAACAAATGGTATGTCTATTTCCAGCTTTTTGAGAAAACATCAGAACACCTTCCATAGGGACTGCACCATTTCAAATTCCCACCAGTGTGAATAAGAGTTTCAACCTCTCCACAACCTTGCCACAATTTGTTGTTTGCAGGTAACTGTTTTTCTGTGTATCTCTTTACCTCTACGTATCTACAGAAATATTGACATATCTCCACAATAAAACAAAAAGACAGAAATTTTTTTAAATTGCAGTATTGGATTTTATAATAAATGCTCAATAAATGGTAACTATAGTAATAATTAGGGAACTGTGGTGGCTTAGCAGTAAAGAATTGTGCTGCCAATGCAAGGGTATGTGGTTCGAATCTACCATCTACTCCACGGGAAAAAGATGAAAACTCTCCTCCTTGTGTGATCTACTGCCTATGAGAACCTACTAGAGCTGTCAGTCAGTTCTGACTCGATGGTACACAACAACGACAACAGCACAGTAGTAATTATTGTTATTATAGTATTAACACCCAGTGATTACTTATCATTTTTTTTAGTTATTAATGCTTCTTTCTCAATTAGACAAACATTGTCTTGCTGAATTAATTTTGGCAAGTGTGGAGAGAGTGAATTACGAAGAGCCTAAACATGCAAGGGCCATAATATACCGATAATTATGAGACCTAAGAGAAGTTGATGTGTCACAATTCAGTGTCTTTCACTGGTTATGGTTGACTAAGAATAGAAATGCCACAATTTTGGATTTTCAGCAGATAGTGAGTGACCTCTTTCTTTCCAGACAATAACTTTTAACAAGAAGCAGGGCCAACAAGCAATAAGCGAAAGGAGGAGAAAGCAATAAATAGAACATTTCTAGGTGGCCTATAACCAGATGGATTAATACAGTGACTGCTGCAATGGGCTTGAGTGTGTCAGAAATGCTGAGAATGGAACATGATAGGAAAGAGCAGATCTCTCGTTCATAGAGTCGCTGAGTCATATTCAACCCGATGCCACCAAGCAGTTAAAACATATGCCGCAACACTCATCTGTCAGTTTGTCATACTGTGGTGACTTATGTGTTGCTCTCATGCCAGAAGCTATGCCTCTGGTATTTTAAAGGCCATCAGGGTCATCTAGAACTAGCCAATGAAAGCCTTACAGAACATAGCTTTGGACTTGTCATATGGGGACATCAAATACTGGGGGAAGAGGTCACATTTGTTGAAGTAGAGGGCTAGTGATGATGAGGGAGATCCTCGGTGAAGCAGACTGGCCCAATACTTGCAACAATGGACGTGAACTTGCTGGCCAGTGGGAGGATGCTGCTGGATCAGGCAGTGTTTTGTTTGGTTCTACATAAAATCATTAGGAGTCAGAGTGCCAGGATCCATACTGGACCCTTTACGTTTACTATCTCATTTACTGAGACAAAACACTGAACAAGTGCAATTGTGGACTGCATTACTCCAAAAGAACGTGGATACATTTTTTAAAAATGTGAAATACTTGTTCAGAGAACTAGGCATCTTTTGTCTTTCTTTATAATTTTTGTGTAAGGATGAAGCGGCAAGAGTTTAAAGATGAAGTCTCCCTATGCACAGCATAAGAGTTCCAAATATAATCAAAATCCTCTTATTTATTTTCTTGCCTAAGTGGCTTTCCCCAGGAGCATAGCAGTTGTTATATCCTTCATTCTGTGCAGCCCTGGTTGCAAATTAATATGCTCTGCTATCAAAACAGCTATATGCACCTCTGCCCCCGTACTTACCTAGTAATAGGGACAACCTGAAAATTGTGGAGTTTTAAATTCTTAGAAAGTCAGGGCAATTAGCCACTTGCTTGGAGAGAAGAGAAAGATTGCTGCAAGGCAAAACCTTGTTATAACTAACAATTGTTCTTCCAAATAATGCTTCTTTTATGTTTCCAAACATTTTGTCTATCCCTAGTCTAGGGTGTGTGAATAGAAGTGATAAAAAGAAAGGGAAGGCGAAGAACTGGAAGATAGTGACAAGTTAGTAAACTCCCAGCTTTAAGTTGGTCCAAAGTATATTAATGGAAGAATGTCTTTACTTTCAAACTAGAGTGATGCAAGCCTAAGAAAATGCCACAGAAATTTAGCTTTAGAGCAAATGTTGTTGTTATGTGCCATTGAGTTGGCAGGGACCCATAGCTGACCCTCCAGTGGGTTTTGAGAGGCAGTTAATTGCACAAGTGGAGATTACCCATCTTTGTCTCATGGAGCAGCTTGTGGATTTGAACCACATACCTCTGGGTTGCTAGAGCAACTCCTTACCATTAGGCCCCCAGAGCTCCCTTAGAGAGAATTTTAAAATCAAGACATTTCAAGTACATTATGTAAAATGATGTCCCAGAAGATTAAAGCTTTATCTGTACACAAGGGAGCTTTGGTGGCCTAGTAGTAAGAAGCTGTGCTGCAATCCCAAAGGCATATAGTTCAAATACACCAGCTGTTCTGCAGAAGAAGGATGGGCAATCTCCTCCCGTGCAATTTACTGCCTCTGAAAACCCACTGGAAGGTCAGCTATGGGTTGGTTTAGAGTTGAGAGTACACGACATTGAGTAATCTTTTCAATTGCATGCATACTTCTAAATCTTGATTTACTTGTACATAGGGTCTGTATGAGTCACAAGTGACTCAATGGCACATAATGACGATGACAACAATATTATATTAATAAGTAAAAGTGGCTACCACTAAGGCTACAGTGAGATGAATCAGACCAAACCACTACCTGGATTTTCTTGTCTGCCTACTTGAAAAGGGACCATTCATGACTGAACCACATTGAAAGTGTAGTGTCAGGAACCTTAATGCTAGGGCACAATTCCTGCTGGAATAACCGAGAGCTATAAAAGGACATATTTAATCTAGAAAAGTTTAAAAAAAATTTCTCAAGCTTTTAAAAGCTTGTACACTGACAGTTCAAAGTACAAAGAATTTACAGCTTACTGTCTTTAGAAATCAAGAGACCAGGACTGAAAAATCCCAGGTAGTTTTAAGATTTTTTAAATTATTCATTGTTATATTTAATTTTATTAAATGAAGAAATTAGTATTGAAGAAGAAAATTTATTTCTCCATTTTCTTTACACTTTTCTATCTTTTCCAATTTTTCTACAGTGGATATATATGATTTTATAACCAGAGAAGAATATTTTGGAATACAGTAGTAAAAGGACTGGAGTAGGTGGGAGCTCTTGACAATGAAATTTCCTTAGATATTATTAAGCATCACACAAAATAATGTTGATAAGTATCAGAAATGACATTTCCATCAAATATATATTTAGTATCAGTTGCATCTTGCTTCTATTGTATGGTCATTTCAAGCAACTGAAGCTTTGAATGTTCAAGACTTCAATAATATACCCCACAAAAACTTCACTGGTAGCATAATATGTCTCCTTATGGACAGGCAAAAAGAGCCTGTTATCTTCATTGCAGGATTCTGTTTGCAGAAATGACCTAAATCATGGAGCTGGAAACAAGAAGAATTGAGGAAACGGAAATAACTCTTGACTAATACAAATATGGCATTTGGTTAGGGAAGACACCCCAGGAGAAATGTAAACTATTTGAAAACATCCTGTTGTTAAAACTTGGACTTAAAAAAGAATGACAAATGGACTGAACACAGAAACCTAATTCACACAGCATGCATGAGTTTGGCTGCATGAATACATTTTTAGCACATACTATTTTTCATTTCTCTTATATGGAGATCATCCATATCATATTAAGAAAGATCACTGACATTTATTACTCATTGAAGAACAGGTTTGGAAGTGACCAGGACTCTTGCTGCTGGACGGTTAAGCCAAGAATCATAGAACCTTGGCAAGTCTCCCTCCGACCTCCCAGCCAGGGCTCACCCCTGGGGACCAATTACAACCATCTGCTTAAGAGCTTTTGCTCTGATCAAAGAAATGAAAAGCTACAAATTGTCAAACAGAAGAAACACAGGAACAACAGAGCAAATTGACCAGATCTTAAACCATGTTTGGAATTCAAGATCCCCAAACAGCTTCAAATGCATCCCTCTGAGATTTAAGAAGGTGCAGGTCAAGTGCTGGGGGAATGGTGGTCTGAGACTTGGTGCCCCTTACAGTCAAATTATAGTTCATATGCCCAGGAGCCCAGAGACAGCGCACAAGGGTAGGTGAGTGCGTTTGCGCACACGCATGGTGTATTGTTGTTATACGCCGTCGAGTCACTTGTGACTCATAGCGACCCTATGTACAACAGCCCTAAACCCTACTCTATCCTGTGCTAATCGCACTGCCTCTGACCTGACACACCCATTCCGATTACCCCAGTCACTGAATCAATCCACCTCATAGAGGGTCTTCCCCTCCTGCGCTGTCCACCCATCCTCCCAAGCATGATGACCCCTCTCCAAGGACCCGTCCCTCCTGGCAACATGTCCAAAGCACATCAGACAGACAAAGCCCCAGAATCCTTCCCTGCCAAGTAGCAGCCTGGTTTAACCCTCTCTAGGATGAATCTGTTTGTTTTCTTGGCAGTCCATGGTACATTCAATACTCTTCTCCAGCACCACAGCTCAAAGGCATCAATTCTCCTTCTATTCTCACTAGTCATTGTCCAACTCTCTGATGCATAACAAGTGATTGCTAAGACCATGGCCTGTATCAAACGCACCTTAGTCTCCAGAGTGACATCATTGTCCTTCAGTACTTTGGAGAGGTCTCTAACAGCAGACTTTCCCATTGCAATACATCTTTTAATTTCCTGGCTGCTGTTGTCAAGAGTGTTGACTGTGTAGCCAAGCAGACTCAATCTCTTCACCATCCATCCTGATGCTGCCAGTTGGTCCAATGGTGAGAATCTTTATCTTCTCGACATTGAGCCTAAATCAATACTGAAGGCTGCAGTCCTTGACCCTTTGCAGCAGGTGCTTCAGGTCCTCCTCAGTTTCAGCAAGCAGGGTTGTGTTATCTGCATAATGCAGATTGTTGATAGATCTTCCACCAATCCTGATGCCACACTTCTCATAGAGCCCAGCCTCTTGGATAAACTGTTCTGCATACAGGTTGAAAAGATATGGAGATAGGACACATCCCTGTCGCACACCCTTCCCCATTTTGAACCATGCAGTTTGCTCTGTTCTGACGACTGCCTCTTGGTCCAAGTATAGGTTTTGCATTAGCATGATCAAGTGTTCTGGGATTCCCATTCTTCTCAGAGTCAGCCACAGTTTCTTATGATCCACACAGTCAAACACTTTTGCATAATCAATGAACACAGATAGACATTCTTCTAGTATTCCCTGCTTTCAGCTAAGATCCATCTAACATTAGCTACAATATCCCTAGTACCATGACCCCTTCTAAACCCAGGCTGAACTTCTGGCAGTTCTCTGCTGATGTGCTGTTACAGTCGTTTCTGGGTAATCTTCAGTAGAATCTTGCTTGCATGTGAAATCAATGATACTGTTCTACAGTTTCCACACTCTGTTGGGTCACCCTTCTTTGGAATGGAAACAAATATAGATCTCTTCCAGTCAGTTGGCCAAGTGGTTGTGCTCCAGATTTCTTGGCACAACTTGGTGAGCACATCCAGGGCAGAAACGGTTAGCTGAAATATGTCAATTGGTATACCATCTATTCTTGGGGCCTTATTTTTCGCTATTTCCTTCAAAGCAGCTTGAACTTCTTCCTTCATCACCATAGGCTCTTGCTCATATGTTATTTCATTAAATTCTTCTGTGTCTGTCAATTCCTTTCAACACAGTGACTTAGTATATTCTTTCATCTTCTTTTAATACTTCCTGGATCATTTAACATTCTGCCTAAAGCATCCTTGATTATAGCAACTTAAGGTTTGAATTTGTTCTTCAGTTCCTTGAGCTTAAGAAATGCTGAGCGAGTTTGGCCCTTTTGATTTTCTGACTCCAACTCCTTGCACGTTTCATTGTAATATTTTACTTTGTCATCCGGTGCTGCCTTTTGGAATCTTCTATTCAGCTCTTTAGTATCTTAAATTCTTCCTTGTACTTTGGCTTCTCTGTGCTCCAGTGCAATATTCAGAGTTTCTTCTGATACCCATTTTGGTGTATCTTACTCTATTGTATTTTCTTACTGTCCACCTCCATTTGGAAGAATGTGTGAAAGACTTTTTTTGCTGTGGGTAGTTTCCTTACTGGCCGATTTACTCTTTCAAGATGTTTTCAAGGCAAATGCTAAGAGTCAGTGCTTCTCTTGGACAAAGTGGGATTATTAAATGAACACCTCAAAGCATACAATGTGATCAGTATGTGGAGAAAGAGAATCAGGATGAGGAAATGGGAAGTAGAAAGAGACTGGGAAGGGGATTTCTCAGTGTTTGCAAAGTTTAAAAGCCAAGTGGTCCCAATAAAAACTTTAGCTACAAACTACAAGGGAAAACTACCTTTTGCTTTATTAAGAACTAAAGGGATGGAGATTTCTAGATAAGGAAAATCCTGGAGAACTTATCTTAAACGTTCTGACAACATAAATTCACATACAGCTGTTTCACATGTTCCTGATTTTTTTGAAACCAAACTGGAAGAGGTGAAGATACTGTCTGAAACCAGGGCCATTCCCATAGAAAAGGAAGCTTCTACCTCAGCCCAGCTGAAAGGTGCCTTCCCTTCTCCATTGCCAGAGATAAGAACACAGTCTGTCAGTTTTGTCTGGGTTCTCCCCACACTCACCTGCCCGCAGCACTGTTAACTACACAACAGGATTTCAATAAATACCGTGTGAATGGGATTGAGTTATAACTGGTATTTTTTGTTGTCCTTTAAGTCATAGTTTATGTGAGAGCTGCTGGTTAGATTTGAAGGAACCCAGATGTCAACCTGAACGTACAAAGTTCAAATCTACCAGCAGCTCCACTGGAGAAAGATGGGCAGTCTCCTCCCGGGTGACTCTGAAAACCCACTGAAGTATGGGCTGGTTCTGCTTCAACAGCGCATAACAATAACAAAGGGTGCTGTAGTGCACAATGCATTGTGTTGCTAACTGAAAGGTCAGCCATTCACATCCACCAACTGCTCTGAGAAGGATGAACTAGGTTGTTCTATAGAGATCCACCTTCTCAGAAACCTGATGGAGGTCACTATGAATTGGAACTGACTTAATGACAGTGGAAGATGGGCATCCAGTCAGCTCCTGTGCAGTTTACTGCCTCTGTAAACTTGCGGGAGGGTTAACTGTGAGTTGGTCTGATGTGCTAGTAAACAATGACGTAAACTGTACACATGGTTTAGGATAGAGGAAGACAACATGAGGCCTGAAAAGTGTAGGGTGAACAATGTGAAGTGTGGCCTCAACTAGCTGCACTGTTAAGTGAAGAAAGCACACGAGGGTCCCTCTAATTTCTTTCCAGCTTTACTGTACGGTGAAATTCTCTGCTACTGCCTAGCGGATTGAAATTTCTTAATTTAGCTCCTCCCAGTTCAAACATCCTCTGTAACCCGGCATTTTCTATTTGTTGCATTACTATTGATCAAACACTGTAATGCTCAATAAAAGGGAGGCTTTATTTTTGTATTAATTTCCTTTTGAGTAAAGGTTTGCAAATCATGTTGGTGTTTCACATGAAAGAGGGTTTTAAACAAAGTACTTATTAAATAGAATATGACATGAGTTCTGCTGGCCTAGTGGTAAGAAGCTTTGCTACCAACTGGAAGGCAAGCAGTTTGAACTCACCAGCTATTTTGTGGGAGAAGGGCAATCTTCCCCGGTGCAATTTACTGCCTCTGAAAACCCACTGGAGGGTCAGCTCTGGGCCAGTTCCAACTTAAATAAACTTTGAGCCATCTCTATAATGGTACTATTGATAAAGTGGCCACTAACATTGATAATGTCACTAAATGGCCATTTATTAATATAGAAAATTGTTCATGAGTGACGTAAAGTTAAAAATAATGACAATCCACTGTTGTAGAGTTGATTCTAACTCCTAGTGTCCTTACAGGACAGAGTGGTACTGTCCCTTAGACTTTCCAAGGCTGCAAATCCTTATGGCAACAGCTTTCTTCATTTTTCTTAGAGCACAGTGACTGGTGGATTTACAAAGGCTAATCTTTTGGTTATGATCAATACCTAACCCATGGTGCCTTTAGCATGCCCTTAAAAATCATGATGTAGTAAAAAAAAAATATCCCGCATAGAAATTCACCAATATATGATTATAATTAAATGGTGAGATTATGATGGGCAGCTTTTTTCTTTTTATATTAATATATTTTAAAATCTATTTTTACAATGAGCATAGGTTTCTTAATTATACAAATATAAAAGATTTCACCTTAAATCATCCTACAAAAGACTGATCCATTCTCCAACTTTTCTGTGGTAGGATTTCCCTTGCTATCCGTTCATCCATTCCAAGTGACCAGAGCTTCTTACTAACCTCAGTGTAGGATCTCAACTTTCTGCTCCAGCCAGAACTTGACCTTGAGTTTGCAAGAGCTTCATTTCCCCCCTTTAAGCCCTTCATCAAGTATTCCTCATTCCTTAGTCCTTCTGCGCTAGGTCCAATCAGCTCATACTAAGTTTCCTCTTGTGTTGTGGAGCTGGAAGGCTAACAGTTGTATTCTGTGATTACTCTGAGGCTACAGCTCTGGGTGTGGCTTAGGTTCTTCCAATATACGGGATCAGAGGCAGAGGGATGCACAACTCATCTTCGATGGGGGTTATTGGCAGCACTCAGACCCCACCATCCTCCAGCAGTCAGAATGGTGGCAACACAATATCTGGAAGTTTCCTGACCTCCGCATCACAGCTGATATGCAACCTTGAAGCTAAATCTTTTACCTAATAGTTCCATGGCTTATATCTTGCCACTCTTTCCAGGGGATCTGTAAGCACCCAATTCCCTGTTTCCATCCTTCTGCTTGACATGCTGGACTCGGGTGGTTTCTCCTTCCTGAACTGAGCTACATCATGAATGTAAAGTCTGCTGTAGGTTCCCCTTCGTGAAGGTTCTGACCCCTAACAATGAACTCACTTCATGAATTTTCATGCCACTAGATTAGAGCAATCTAATTCTCAGATGGGAGAATTGTGATCACTTAGCTGAGGGAGCTCCGGTGGCTTAGTCTGTAGGGAGTTGCACTCCTAATCAATCCAAAGGCTGGACCTTCTTGGTGGTTCAAATCTACCAGTGGCTCCTCAGGAGAAGGATGGACAATCTCCTGCCAGGTGACTTCAAGCCTCAGGAACCCAATGGAGAGTCAACTCCAAGTCGGTCCCCACTCCACGACAATGATATAGAGAGAGCATGGTGACAGCAAACTGCTGAGGGGTCCCTTGGATGACGTGAGAGGTACAGAGGAGGCCTGAACAGGATTCTGGAGCTTTTTGTTTCAATCTGGATGTACTTGTTAAGAGTTCCCTCAGCAGAGAATTTTATAGCTTTGAAATCCACTACACTATACTAAGCTTTGAAATCCACTACACTAGACTAAGACAAAGAGAAATATGCTGTTTCTTGAAAATGTCTGGGATGGTGCAATCATAAAGAATAACCACAAGAATAGGGGTTCACTCAGTGTTTTCCCTGGCTCTCTGTGAAGTGAGGGATTTGCAAGTTCCCTTTAGAGACATAAAACCACACCCTTCCTGCTTCAATCAAGGCCAGCCCCTTTTCAGTGAAGCCGAGGACTGCAGGTTTGGCTTCTCCAGCGAGCCTCCTCTGCAGTCTGTACGGCTCCTCCACCCCCATCTTCAAACTTACATCTGCCCAAAGTGAAATCTGAAACTTTCTGGGAAAGGATTGGCAGCCTATTTTATTTTGTCCAGAGGGCTTGGCAGAAAGAAAATGGATTCCTAGAAATAGCTTTAAGTATTCTGTCCTAGTACAGAAAGGCCCAGGGGACTAAAAATGTATGGCTTAAAAACAAAGGATTGATATAGAAATGCTATTTTTCACCCTTCAAATGAGCACTTCATCTGAAACTCAAACAATACAAATGGTGGTAGATTTAATAATTTGTCCTTAAGGAGGAGGGATGAAAATTCACAAATTTGGATTCAGTGAGAATCACCTTTCAAGTTTTAAAGATGTTACCAAAAGAAAAGAACAATGATGTTGATGCAGTTAAGGTATTGCAAAGGCATTTGAGTATGTGAGAAATCACAACAAATTATGGCTAACATTGAGAAGAATGGGAATTGTGCTCATATGAAAGCTATACCAAACTAAGGCTGTCGTCTGGACAGAGGTCGGGAAGTGGTTTAAAATCAAGAGAGGGGTGCATCAGGGCTTTATTGTTTCTTTATTCCTATTCAATCTGTTTGTCAAGCAAATAATTTGAGAAGCTGGACTTTAAGAAGAAGAAGGTGACAGCTGGAGCAGCGGAAGACTCAACTGTCTTTGCTAAATGTTACTATGGTGTTATGTGCTGTGGTGTCGACTGAGGCTAACAATACTAACAATAGTAGTAACGTTATAGATTTCATTTGTGGCAATTTTGTCATAAATTGGTTTTGATATAACCCTAATCTTTTTCCTTCATTATTTTTAACTTTTAATATCAGCATCCTTATTTTTTATTTTCTTTTTCCTGTGACTTAAGTAAAAGTCTACAAAGCAAATTGATTTTTCCATTCAATCATTCATGTACATTTTGTTTTGCGACATTTGTTACAATACCCATAATGTGGATGCTTTCTTCCCACTTTCCCTGTGACCCTTACTCACGCTGATTCTTCTACCCTGCCTCTTCCTGCCTTCTGAGCTTCACCCTTAAGCAGACGCTGCCCTTTTCCTCTTCTGGCGTTGATTAGTCTATGGAATGGAGGAACATCTCCCTGATCTTACTGTTCACCTGATGAACCTATCTACCCTTTGGCTACAAGTTGAGCTACATCAGTGTCACTATAAATCATAACATTGAATATCTGCAAGGGAAAAATCTGAGACTGACAACATCACCAATTACAGGCTGCAACATTATTTATCTATAGCCCATATCGTTAACAGTATGATATATAACACACACACACACACACACACACACACACACACACACACACACACGGGCACACGCAACAGGACAATCTTAAATGCTTCATAACTTAAATATGTCATGAAGCGGAGACTACTTGTATTGTATACAGAGAATTTTAGGTAATAATAGGTCAGTAGTCGAGTTAGGGGTTCCCTCCCTTTTGATCTGCAGTTTCATGAGTTTGAACTGCTGACCTTGTGATTAAACACTGTGCCACCATAGTTTCATATAAGATTGTAAAGTCGGCCTCTCTCCCCATCATTCTATAATGCTGAATAGAACTCTCATACAATCAAATGCTGCAGCTAACACCACTGTAGCTGCCCCCTTAGGAATTCATTGTAAAAGGGTTTCACTGTGCTTTGTAAAGCAATTTGGAATCCTTCATGATGAAAGATTCTATATAAAGCAGGTAATATAATGGACTTGGCTTTCAACTTCTTTCATTTAAGCCTTAACAGAAACATGAATCTACTATATTAGCATCATAAACCAGTAGGCGCTATATAAATGCTGAATAGAAATATTCCAGGTGAATTAAATTGCAAATATAGCCAAGTGTTAGCTAAGTGCTGTACCAAGTATTATGCAAATCCTGATTAATAAGGCAATTATACTCAATTAAAATAATAATAATAATGCTATATTCTTCTACATTCTTCCAATTCTCCAGATAACCACTGATTTAGTTATTAGGTACATTTCTGCCCCTAAATCTCAAGCCTAAATGCAAACCCATGGGCAATGCCTCCTTGGAAGGAAACGGTCTTTGTCCTGTGTTGCTGCCAAACAAAAACTCCAGAAAGTTAGGGGCATGGGGACAGAGGGCACACTCTCATACACCAGATTCCCTTGAGCATTTTAAATGAGTTTATGGTGAGGATTCTAAAACTTGTTTAAAATGAAAAACTACTTGCTTGCTGAAACTTAGGAGAACCTGAAGCACTTGCTGCAGAAGGTCAAGGACTGTAGCCAAGAAAACAAAGAAAATCACCACTGGGCTAATTGGCAGCACCATGATGGATGGGAGAAGAAATTGAGGTTGTTAACAGCTTCGGCTTGCTCTGCTCCACAGTCAACTCTTGGCACCAGCAGTCAGGAAATCAAAAGACGAATTGCATTAGGAAATCTTCTGTCAGGAACCTCTCCAGAGTACTGAGAAGCAATGATGTCAGTCTAGCAACTAAGGTGTGCCTGATCCAGAACATGATCTTCGCAGTTACTTGCTGTGCACATCAGAGATCTGTACAGTGACTCAGGATGACAGAAGGTAAATCAGTGCCTTTGTGTTGTGGTACTGGAGAAGAGTCTTGAACACACCATGGACTGCTAAGAAAACAAATAGGTCTGTCTTGAAGAAAGTGAAATCAAATTTCTCCTTGAGGGCTAGGATTTTGAAGCTCCACCTCATTTACTTTGGGCATGTGGCCAGGAGGTACTGGTCTTTGGAGAAGGAAATCTTGCTTGGATAAGTGGAGGGACAGTGCAGGAGAGGAAGAACCAGATTAGATTGATACTGTAACTGAGGTAATGGGGGTAGGTGTGTTGGAGTCAGTGAGGCTGGTTTAAGATAGGGCAGGCTTTAGAGATGTTGTGCATAGGGTCCCTATGAGTCACAGGCAACTCGATGGTGCATAATAACAACCACCACCAAGTAAAAAACACCCTGTTAAGTGCGGTGAGTCCAGCATGACTCAGCAACCTTATGAATAATAGACCTAAACCCTGTCCTCCCCTGTGCCAGCCTCATCATTTATGATACATGTGAGTCCATTGCTGCAGTCACTGTGTTTGTCCATCATGCTGAGGGTCATTGTCCCTTTCACCAACCGTCCTCCTTTCCAAGCATGACATCCCTTTTCCAAGGAATAGCTTTTCCTAACAACATGTACAAAGTATGAGAGGTGAAGCTTTGCCATCTTTGCCTCCAAGGAGCACTCTTGCTGCACTTTCGCCAAAATATTGGAAAGTTGGTTCTCTTGGCAGTTCATTGACTATTCAGTGCTCTTCTCCAACACCACAATTCAAAGGCATCAATTCTTTTTCTGTCATCCTTATTCATTATCCAGTTGTCAGATATGTAGCAAGTGATTGAAAAGACCCTGTCATGAATCAGGTGCACTTAAGTCTTCAGATTGACAATATTGCTCTTCAATGTTTTGGAAAGATCCTTGACACCAGACCTTCCCAATGCAGTATGTCTCCAATCTTCTGATTGCTGTACCAAGGCTGCTGGTTGCTGATCGAAGCAAGATGAAATCATGAATTGTTTCAATCCACTCTCCAGCTGTCAGGATGTTGCCTATTGGATTGGTCCAATGGTGAGAACCTTTGTTTTCACGATGTTGAAATGTAATCCTTTTTAAAGGCTTTAGTCCTTGATCTTCTATAGCAACTGTTTCAAGTCCTCCTCTCAGCAAACAAGGTTGTATCATCTGCAAAACACAGGTTGTTGATGAGTCTTCCTGATTCTGATGCCACATTACTCTTCATAGAGTCCAACTTCAAAAATCATTTGCTCAGCATACAGATTGAATGGATATGGAGAAAGAATACATCCCTGGCACACATCCTAGAAAATACACAATAATAACCAGAGTTACTTTTATGTTTCTTAGAATTTTTTTTCAGGGACGAGATCCTCCTGCCCCTCTCCATACCATAATTAGTAAGCATCATCCAAGCCATTTAGCAGCTGTGCTGTTTCAGCTCAAAGACAGCTGATATGACCTCTCATGACTTAACAGAATATAATCCTATTACAAATCAGCGACTACTCAGTTACTGGGTCCATCCATCTCACCCAGGGTCTTTCTCCCCTGCACTGTCCCTCCACCCTTCCAAGCATGATGTCTTTCCCCAGGGACTGGTCCCTTCTGGCCACATGCCCAAAGTATGTGGGATGAAGGTTCAAAATCCTTGCCTCCAAGAAACAGCCTGGTTTCACCCTCTCCAGGATAAACCTGTTTGTTTTCTTGGCAATTCATGGTATATTCAATACTCTTCTCCAGCACCATAACTTAAAGGCAACAATTCTTCTGTCATCTTTGGTCCTTGTTCAGCTCTTTGATGAATAACAAGTAAATGCCAAGAAAATGGCCTGAATTAGACTGACAGCGTTGCTCTTTAGCACTTTTGAAAGGTCTCTGACATCAGTCTTCTACAGAGCAATTAGTCTTTTGATTTCCTGACTGCTGGTGCCAAGACTGTTGATTGCAGAGCCAAGCAAGCTGTAATTAACAACCTCAATCACTTCTCCATCTACTATGGTACTGCCAATTGGCCCGTAATGAGAATCTTTGTCATCTTGATGTTGAGCTTCAATTCATCCTGAAGACTGACTTCTGCAGCAAATGTTTCAGGTCCTCCTCTGTGAGCAAGATTGTATCATCTGTGTAAAGGAGGTTTGTTTGTTTTCCATTCTTTTAAAAAATATTTTTATTCTATATTGGTTTGCTCACAAAGTTTGTATACACTATTCTTCATTCATATTGTGTTTCATAAACTCATTCTCATGCAATATGTTTTATAAAATCAATCACCATTGGACCTTGCCCATCATTACCCAATCTTTTTCAGGTCCCTGCTAGATCTTTCCCATTTCCTTCAACCCCTCCTTCCACCCACCAAACTGTGCAAACCTGTGGTTTAAGTCTTTCTCCAATCCTGATGCCACATTCCTCCTTATAAAGTGCATCCTGAATGATCAGTTCCACATACAGATTGAAAAGGTATGGAGACAGGATGGGGATAACTGTGTCAGAAACAGGGAGACTGGCTCAAGATAGAGCAGAGCTCAAAGTTATTGTATGTAGGGTCGCTATGAGTGGCAGGTGACTCGATGGCACATAAAAACATCAACCTGATATTTAAAAAGTATAAACTTTGTATGTAAGCCAGTATAAAATAAAAAAAAAATTTAAAAAGGATTTCCAAAGAAAACCTTTAATTAAACAACTATTCCAACCCTTACCCCTCTAAATCACTTTAGTATAATAACTGAGAAACATAGCATTTGCAAAGAACCTGTTACTGTTAGGTACTACTGAATCAAATATGACTCATAGCGATCCTATGAATAATAGGCTTGAACCCTGCCCTATCCTGTGCCATCCTCATCATCTCTGACATACTTGAGCTCATTGCTGTAGTCACTGTGAATATCCATCTTCTTGGGGGTCTTCCTCTCTTTTACTGACCCTCCACCTTTCCAAGCTGATTTCCCTTCCCAAAGAAGAACCTTTCCTAGCAAAAGGCCCAAAGCATGAGAGATGAGACTTCACCATCTTTGCCTTGAATGAACATTCTGGTTGCCCTTTTTCTAGACATACCTAGTCTTAAATATCAAATCATCTCATTGCTGTCAACTGATTCGTGACTGACTCTCCTTTGAACTTCCAGGGCTGTAAATTGCATGGGCGGAGATTACCCATCTTTCTCCAGCCACTGGTGGATTCTCACTGCTGGAGGGCAGCAACTTTTGGGTTAGCAGTACAACTCTCTATGGACTAAAGTCACCAGAGTTGCCTAAATATAAAGTTGAAGAAGGATATAATGGGGTGTTTTTTTTTCTTTCAAACAGTTTATATATGTCTATCATTCAGAAATGTGCACAAACCACAAGTGAACAAACCCATAAATTTTCACAGAACACATCCATCAATGTGACCAGTTGAAGAAGTAACGTTGCTGGAACCTCAGAAGCCCCGTTAGACTTTTTCCTAGTTATTACCCTCTCTTCTAAAGGTTATTTCTCCCTTGGCTTTTAAAACACTAGACTGGTTTTACCCTTTTTCTTAAAAAATTGTTTGAATGTAATTATACAGTATGTATTTGTTATGGACAGAATTGTGCCCCTCAAAATATATATATTGTTAATCCTAATCCCTAGACTGATAGATATAAACCCATTTGGGAAAAGAATTTTCTTTGTTATGTTAACAAGATCCTAGCAGTGCTGAATGTGTTTCCAGCTAATTACTTTTGCAATATAAAAAAAAAGAGTCAATGAGACAGAAAAGAAAGCAGGCACAGATGGAGGAAGATAGATGCTATGTCACAGAAAGATCAGTGAGGAAACCAGACATAGAAGCTGAAGACAATGATCTTCCCCTAGAATGGACATGGAGGGATGCCTGCTGGAGCCAGTGTCCTGGATTTGGACTCTAGCCTTCTAAGAGTGAGAGGGGGGGAAAATCTACTAATTAAAACCACCATTTCTGATATTTTTGTTATAACATCACTAGATAATGACACCTCAACATCAAGAAAGCAAAAATCCTTACAAATGGACCAATAGACAGTTTCAATGACAAAGGGTGAAGAGATTGAAGTTGTCAATGATTTCACTTTACTTGGCTCCCTGGTTAACACTCATGGAAGCAGGTGTCAAGAGATCTAACAATGTAGGTATTGTGGGCAAATCTTCTGTCAAGAACCTCTTTAAAGTACTAAATGGCAAAGGATGCCCATTTCAAGAATAAGGTGTGACTGACACAAGCCATGGCATTTTCAATCAATCCATATGCATGTGAAATTTGGGTAAGGAATAAGGAAGACAGAAAAAGGATTTGTGCCTTCAGACTGTGATGTTGGTAAAGAATAGTGAATATTCCGTGAACTGCCAGAAGAACAAACAAATTTGTTTTGGAAGAAATGTAGCCAGAACACTCCTTAGAGGCGAGGATGATGAGATTTGTCTTCCATGTGTTCCCTGTGTTCTCAGGAAAGGCCGGGCCCTGAAGAAGGATGTCATGGTTGGGAAAGTAGCGGGTTGGCCAAGGGGAAGAAACGGAGATGGACTGACACAGAGCAACAGTGGGCTTGAGTACAGAGAGATCACGAGCGTGCCGCAGAACCGGGCAAGGTTTAGACCTGTTGTGCGCAGGCTCATTGTTGTCGTTGTTGTTGTTGTTGTTATGTGCC
>NW_006399932.1:3138676-3152539 GCF_000299155.1 Elephantulus edwardii | reverse complement strand
TCCTGGAGCCTTATTTTTTGCCATGTCCTTCAAAGCAGCCTGAACTTCTTCTTTCATCACCATAGGCTCTTGCTCATGTGTTTTTTCATGAAATTCTTCTGTGTCTTCCAATTCTTTTCGATACAGTGACTCAGTATATTCCTTCCATCTTTTTTTAATACTTCCGGGATCATTTAACATTCTGCTGAAAGCACCCTTGATTATAGCAACTTGAGGTTTGAATTTGTTCTTCAGTTCCTTGAGCTTAAGATATGCTGAGCAAGTTTGGCCCTTTTGATTTTCCGACTCCAACTCCTGGAATTTACCCTTTTGGACTCGTTTCCTTTGCTTAAGATTATGTTTGTGAATTTATTCATATATGTATTGTTTGATTCAATGCTTTGCTTGCTCTATTTTACCCATTGTGCAAATGTAGTATGATTTTTTTGACAAAAGACTCATATGCTGATTAAAAAGCAAAACCAAACCAATACATAAACCTCTTCAAATCAGTAACAAATGGGGGGAAAAACAAATTTAAAAGGCAACAAAAGATTTGAGCAGTTACTCTGTCAAAGGTGGAAAGATTATCCATCTCATTAGATATGAGTGAAATGCAAACTCAAACCACAATGAGATACCGCTACACTTGCCCTATTGTGTACTGGTCGAGTCAGTGTCCACTCATAGCTGAGTCTCTGGTGGGTTTTCAGAGACAGTAAGCCATGTGGGAGGCAATTGCTCATCATCCTCCTGCAGAGCAGCTGGTGGATTCAAACTGCATACCTTTGCATTAGCAGAGCAAGTCCTTACCACCAAGTCACCAGAGCTCCCCTACACTTTAACTAGAAGGGCTAAAAGTAAAAAGATTGCAATGCAGAATGTTGAATGGATGTTGTCGTTCTCATAGATTGCTACTTAGGGTATTATTCTCATTTTCTTTCCTGGATTTAGCATCATTTATATCTCAATTTTCAACATTCAATGATCTTCATAGTGAATACATTTTAGAGAGGTGAAGCCACCTGCAGAATTTTATCGTCTTAAGCAATATGTCTGGGAGAGGGTGAAGCCAGATTTCTCCTTGGAAGCTAGGAGGGGGAGGCTTCGTTTCACATTCTTTTGACATATTGTAAGGAGAGCCTATTCCTTGGAGAAGAACATTATGCTTGGAAAGGTGGAAGGAGATCCAGTTTAAACTCTTCCTCTTTGCTTGATAATCATTTTACATTTTTAGATTTCGGTAAAGATTTCTTGAACGAAGAAAAAGTTGGCTTAAGATATATTCATGTACAGATAATTTTTTTGTTGGCCATAGAGGATACCAAGTATCTGGAATTACGGTAAGCTGCCCTCTTTAAACCTACATGACAAATTATCATTTTGCCCCTTGTTCTTTAAATGACATCAAAACTTACTTCCACTTAGTTGTATTCTGGTATAACTCCTCTACTGACATTGACAGACCCTGTTAAACAGGCAAAGGAAAAGTCCTTCATGCATTCACCCTCAAGGAATCTCCAATAGCAGTATTTTATACATTATCCCATGCCCTTTACATAAAGATGCACGGGCAAAATTTCTTTCAGACCTTATTGTTGTTGTTATTGTTGTTAAGTGTCATCGAGTCATAGACGACTCATAGTGACCCTATGAACAAAAGACCTGGACACCTGTATAACTTTCATCATTTCTCCAGGTTCACAGGGTTTCTGGAGGCAAGCTATTTCAGAAGAGATGCCACTCCTGCTTCCAAGCTTGTTTTAATTGGGGAGCACCACCAAACACTGTCCACCACGGGTAACCATTATCACATTTTACACATTAGTGTCACAGTGTTCAGCATCAGACCTAAATCTCAGGAAATGGTTTTTATTTTCTTGAGGAACTGACACTTTTTTCCTGAAAGACAATGTAAATCATGGCATAGATTGTTTCCCTTTTTGCTTTGACTGCCAGAAAGCTCTGAGCCAGATTTGTCACGTAATATAATGATTATTAGATCATTTAAGTGTATCTCTGGTTCAGTTTTAATTTTTATCTTATTCTTCTATTACAGACATTTTCTTGAGCTTGAATTTTTAACACTATTCACAGTCTTCTATTTTATATTGTACATTTTTATAAACTCCCTTGACTCTTGATTAAAATAGTGCAAGTATTTATAAACAAGGAGTCCCTAGGTGATGTTGTTGTTGTTGTTGTTAGGTGCTGTGGAGTCTAGCACGACTCATAGGAACCTTATGAACAACAGATCTGAACTTTGTTCTATCATGTGTCACCCTCACACTTCCTGATACACAAGAGCCCATTGTGGCAGTCACTGCATCAATCCACCTGGTTGAAGGTCTTTCTCTCCTTTGCCAACCCTCCAACCTTCCCTGCACCATGTTTCTCTCCAAGGAATAGACTCTCCTAGCAATATGCCCAAAGTGTGTGAGGCCTCATCACTCTTGCCTCCAAAGAACACTCGAGTTGCACCCTCTCTAAGACTCATCAGGTGTATTGATGCAGTGACTGCCATAATGCAGTGTTCTCCTGGGTAATACAAGTGGTTAATTAAAACATTCAGTTAATAACAGACATGATGGAGATTTGAGTCCATCCAGAAGTGCTTTGGAAGAAAAGCCTGGAAATCTCCTTCTAGAGAAAAAATCAGTCACTGATGGTCCACAGAACTACTCTGACTCATATAGTGTCACCGTGC
The DNA here is from genome assembly GCF_000299155.1 of Elephantulus edwardii. Lineage (NCBI taxonomy): Eukaryota > Metazoa > Chordata > Mammalia > Macroscelidea > Macroscelididae > Elephantulus > Elephantulus edwardii. Next base: position 3,149,853 of record NW_006399932.1, on the reverse strand, counting down.
GTTGGAGGTGACTTATACTGATATTGTTGCTGTGATGTGTCATTGAGTTGGAACCGACCCATAGTTGACCCTCCAGCGCGGTTTCAGAGGCAGTAAATCACAGGGGAGGATATTGTTCATCCTTTTCCTGAGGAGCAGCTGGTGTGTTCAAACCACACACCTTTGGGATTGCACCACAGCTTCTTACCACTAGGGACACCAGAGCTTGGTGACTAGTAAATGCCTAAGTAAACCCAAGAAGTAATGGAACTTGTTGTCTGGGGTTCCCCCTCCCCAAAGCGAAGTGAAATTTAAGAGATAATTTAATATAATTATTTTACAAATTCACAAAAGGAGACCAATATATTTGAGATGGGAGCTCTAGTAGTATAGTGCTGTTAAACTGAAAGGTCAGAGAGAGGTTCGAATTCACCAGCTGCCATGAGGTCTCTGCCTCAGTGATTCTCTGACCAAAACAACACTTTTCACAACTTACTATTGATGCAGTTTTTGGGAAAAATTTACAATCTCAGTTTGTACATGAAATTATTTTCTTATTGGTCCAGTGTCCACGAGTCATTTAAACCAGCATTACAGAAAATTCCACATGCTCTTAGATGAAAATCTAATTTGTCTTTCTGACAGTTTGTAAAGGAAATAAGAAAGTATAAGGTTACTGAAAAGTTAAAGAATGTTCTAACTCCTTCAGATACAATTCCTCTAGACACAAAAGAAAGTGATCCTTCGTCACAGATGATGAGAACAACACAGGAAACTCCAGGTAATTGTGCTTAGGCCTCTGCAAGGAGCCTGATAATGTCCTGTTCCTAATATGCTCACCACCTCCATTATTTCCCAAATGGAGATTGAGAGAATATGCAGACAATGCAGTGCGATTTTAAAGAGACTCTTCCTTTAACGTTTCATTTGACTTCAGCTTAGGAGCTCTGATGGCTTAGTGGTAAGGAGTTGTGCTGCCAACCCAAGGGTACACAATTCAAATCCACCAGCCGCTCCAAGGGAGGAACACACACAGTCTTGTCCTGTGTGATTCACAGCCTCTGAAAACCCACTAGCAGGTCCTTTATGAGTTGGTTTTTACTTGACGATACATAACAATAACTAAGAGAACGAAAGGCAAAAATAAATTACTAGTCAGCTCGATGGCTCAGTAACTGAAGTCTTCACTCCCACCAATGATTCTTTCTTTTTGTGACTCCTCCCATTTCCTTTTCGTCGTCTTTTTGTTTTTGAGAAGGATATCATAAATATAAGGGGAATAAAAGTGTTTCTTTTTATGAGTTCCCAATCTGTGACTCTATTACTATTTTCTCTTTTTAGATTATTTTTTGGGAGGGCTATCACATTTTTATTATACTCATAATATTTCTCTTCATTATTGGTTCTCTTGTGCTTAATAACAAGTTGCCAGTTTTCACACAGATTTACACAACCCATTTTTTTTCTCTATAACAGCTTCTATAAGTAGTTAACTAAAAAAGATGTAGAAAAGTCATTTTAAATGAGTCACCTTTACAGAGTATTTTTTTTTTCTGGAAAAAATGAAACTATGATGAGAATGAATAGTTTTTCTAAACTTTTTGATCTTCTTCATTCAATGATTTGCCATTGATGAAGATTTTCACTAATAATTTTTATGTTTTTCTCCAATATGGACATTAGCTCTGTAATATCCCGGGTAAATCTGGTTTGGAAATAGAGGTCTTCTCCTCACTCTGACTTAAAGATTAGTTCAGGTTTGGCAACACTTCATTTCTGCTGTGTCTATTCCAACACATAGCAATGCTCTATTGGGATTTTGAGGCTGTAAGTATGAATGTGAAGAGGCTGTCCATCGTTCTCCTGCAGAGAAACCTCCTGGTAGATTTGAACAACTGAGATCTGAGATGAGGTGGCTGCAGTTATCCAGTATTGTATCTTTGCAAAGCAGGGTCTGTAGGCAACTACTCCTCCTGGACAAGCTCTGCAGACATGACTTTGAACAACACTGATAGCTCAACCGTGTAACCTCTGCTGCTGTGTTGACCCCAAAGCTTGGAGAGTATATCCAGTTCAGGTTACACAAGAAGGTGGGGTTGGAGTGTATGTGAAGAGGGATTGGAAAGTGAAACTCAGAGTAGAGGTATTCTGCTGAACTCTCCCAAGAAAACATTGGATCTTGTTGACAGCACAATGGAAATGGTAGAGTCAAAGAATGAAGTCTGCAATATAGAAGAGGGAGACTTGAAAAATGATTTCCCTGTGAAGCTTGGAAGATGTTATTTCTGGCTCACCTCTTTTATTCCGTGTGTGTGTGCGCACACACACACATGTGTTTGTAATAGGGTCAGGGTAGGAGGGGAGCAGTACATTGCATAACCTTTAGTGGACGTGAAGTGGATGTGGGTATTGAATATGATCTTCCAAACAGGTTCATCTCAGAGAGGGTGAAACCAGGCTGCTCCTTGGAGGCAAGTATTGAATATGATCTTCCAAACAGGTTCATCTCAGAGAGGGTGAAACCAGGCTGCTCCTTGGAGGCAAGGATTCTGAGCCTTCATCTTATATACTTTGGGCATATTTCAAGGAGGCACCACTCCTTGGAGAGGGACATCATGCTTGAGAGGGTAGAGGGACAGTGCAAGAGAGGAAGATGCTCGATGAGATGGATTGATTCAGTGGGGTAATGGAGGTAAGTGTGTCAGAGACAATAAAGTTGACATAGGATAGAGCAGGTTTCAGGGCTGTTGTACTCATAGGGTCGCTATGAGTCACAAGTGACTAGATGACACATAACAACAACAACAACAACAACAACCAGAATGAAAGTGTCAGGACTCAACACTAGAAAACATAGTCCATATTCTTTCTCCAATTTCATAACCAAAGGCTTTACCCAGCTTGCATCTGCCCATGCTCCTCCTCCATTTTTAATCTGGTAGTCACTTTCCTCCCATGAACCCTTTGTGTTTCAGGAGGACCTCCTTTCTCCCCCTATTCAAAGGGTGGCACCTGATATGCTTAAGCAAATTTCACACATCCCATTCCTATAACCAGCTATTGGCTCACAGATGGGCATGCAGCCCAAGTTGTCCAATCATGGTGAATTTCCAGAGTTTTGCTTGGCATTCTCTCACTGAGAATAAGGAGGTAAGTAGCATTAGCTAATGGAAGCCATTGTCTGAGATAAAACAATCTTAAGACAAAGCGTAATAGGCAATGCAGAGAAGTGGAAAGAAAATGTGTCATTAAGATGAGGTCGAGTTTCTGGATCAAGTAATGTGAAGGGCTGCCATTACAGTTGTTGACTTGGGTATATCAATTATTAAGTGCCTTAAAAAGTAAAATCAGATGACAAACAGTTCTTAATGTTACCTGGGAACTTATCAGAAATCCCAGGGACCACCTTAAGTGTAATGAGCCAGAATCTACATCTTATCAAGAAATGCAGGTAATCAATCTTGAAAGTGAAGAATCACTGCCCAATATTATTACTTAATCATATTGATTTCATTTTCTGTTACTCTCAATTTAACATATGCTAACTGTCATAGGCTCCCTCCTCTGGTGACTCTGAGCTTCTCTAGTTCTCTAGCGTTGATTAGGCTCTTTTTGTTTTACCAGACCAGCTTCTTTTCCCTCATTTCTCCTTGCCACTGTCCATTTAGACAACCATCCGGGGATGTCTCATTTTCTCTGCTGACCTCTTACTCTATTTCTTAAACATTAAACAGATATATGCAAGTTGGAGCAATTCCAAATGGTTTTTAGAGCAGCTAGAGGGAGTTTTGTACTGACTAGACAAAGACAATTTTATTATTTGTTTATTGCTGGGGTCAGAGGTTAGCTCTTAACACATCAACCCAACTCTTTGCAAGTGGTTTCAAACTCAGGTCAGCAGAGGTGTGGAGTCGCTGAGAGACACAGACACACTGGTTGGTCCCATTGTTGTGTCTAAGTTTTAAATGAAAGTTTTTAAGTAAAAGGGTAGGAGAAAACGTTCCGCTTTTCTCATTTATTTACAGGGCCAGTGAAGAATCCCTTCTGAAGTTTACTGATTAGGGGAGCATCTAGCAAATGGAATACACTTAATAAATGCCTTAGCATCAATATCATTTTAAATATAGTTTTAGCAATGATTCTCATTTTGGAAAAAAAAAGATGGTGTGATCATTTGGCCATCAGTTAATCTCGCTAAACACCATTCATCTTTCTGAGATAGGAGACTAAACACTGTACAACTTACTGTGTGTTAAACATAAGAAAGAAGTTGTGATTTTTCACATTGTATGTCACATAGCACTTACGAGACACATGTTCTAAGACGCAGAGATTTGCTTCATTCTCTGGATGTGCAACAAACTGACTGTGTGGTATGTAATGAGGGCAGATCACACAATAAGCAAGGTGGTCATGTGCTTAGGGTATTGACAGAGCAGGGCCATAAGTTGTCCAAAAGCAAAGGCTCATAGATGTTAAGTAATTCAGACACAAGAAAAAGTAAGAGCAGCTGTGGAAGAGAAGTGGCAGGCCACTAAATGAAATTAATATCATTTTATACATTTTGCATGCAGTCAGGAAATCAAAAGAGAAACTGCATTGGGAAAATCTGCTGTCATGAACTTCTCCAGAGTGCTGAAGAGCAACAATGTCAGTCTAGATACAAAGGTGCGCCTAATCCAGGCCTTGGTCTTCTCAATTACTTGAGAATTGGACAATTACTAAGGATGACAGAAGAATAGATACCTTCGAGTTGTGGTGCTGGAGAAGAGCCTTGAACATACATACCATGGACCAACAAGAAAACAAATCATTCTGTCTTGAAGAGGGTGAAAACAAGTCTCTCCTTGGAGGCTAGGATTTTAAAGCTCTGCCTCACTTACTTTGGGCATGTGGCCAGGAGAATTCAGTCCTTGGAAAAGAACATCATGTTCAGAAGGGTGGACAGACAGTGCAGGAGAGGGAGACCCTGGATGAGATGGATTGATACAGTAACTGGGGCAATAGGGTTGGTGTGTTGGAATTAGTGAGACTGGCTCAGGAGAGGGAAGGGTTCCGAGCTGCTGTACATAGGGTTGCTATACATTACAGGCAACTCAACAACACGTATCAGCAAGAACATACTATGATAGATTTGGAAGCAGGAGTGTCATGCACTTCCTAAACAACTGCCTCCAGAAACTGTGAACTTTGATAAATGCCAACAGTTGTAGAGGAGTTTTAGGCCTTTTGTTCAGAGGGCCATTATGAGTTGTGCTTGACTCGAAGGCAATCAACAACATATTCAGTTCTCCTTTTTTTACCGCATAAGAATGCATCAGTGGCAGGATAATCATGTAATTCATTTGGTGCTGTCCAAAGAAAACCAAAACATATCATCAGTTTGAGCATACTTTTGTATTAATATCATGTTCTCTGTGATCCAGCCGTATTCCAGTGGACTGAGAAGAAGGAGCGTCCACCTACAGAAAGTGAGTTTTCAATATGAGAAATATTCACTGAAGATCTGTGAAGATCACACCTATAAATGAATGAAAAATTATTTTGGACTGCCTTGTAAATACTCCTTTTGGCTATCTCAGACTTGAAGAATATGTTTCAAATATTTTTTTTCTGTCTTCCAGAATGGTTATACCATTTTTTAATTGAGATTTTAATGAAAGTTTATAGAGAATTTGGATTTCCATTCATTCATTGTTGCACATTTTTCACTCTGTCCTCCCACCCCAGTTGCTATTTTCTTTGGAAAAGAAATTCTTTCATTGTTATACAGGGGCCCCTCACCCCAGTCCACTTTACTATGCAGGTCTTATTCTGGACTCTTGTTATGCCAATAATACTTAATCACATATTCCTTTTATACAGTTTTCTCCCTTACCTGTTTCAATGCCATGTACATTATTTATCCCCTCTTTTCTTAGTTACCCCCAAATCCCCATGTCAGTCCCGTTTTATAACAGTGGCATTATGCAGTATTTGTCTTTTTGTGATTGAGATATTTCATTCAGCATAATGTCCTCCAGGGTCACCCATTTTGTGTAATATTTCATGAGTTCCTTGTTTTTCAATGTCTCATAGTATTCCATTCTGTGGGTATACCAGAGCTTCTCTATCCATTTGTTTGTTGATGATCACTTGGGTTGTTTCCAACTCTTTGCTATTTTGAACAAAGCGGCAATAAACATGTCTGTGCATATATCTGCTTGGGTGGCAGTTCTGGTTTCTTTAGGGTATATTTCCATTAGTGGAACTGGTGGGCCAACTGGTATTTCTAACTTTTTGAGAAAGTGCCATACTGCCTTCCATAGTGGTTGCACCATTTCAACTCCCACCAACAGTGAATAAGAATGCCAGTTTCTATACAACCTAGCCAGCATTTGTTGTTTGCTGCTCTGTTGATCCCACCAACAGTGTATAGGAGTTTCCACCTCTTCACATCCTCTCTAACATTTATTGTTTGCTGCCCTGCTAAACTTTACCATTGCTGCTGGGGTGAGATGGTATCTCATTGTGGTTTTGATTTGCATCTCTCTTATTGTCAGTGATTTTGAGCATTTCTTCACATGTCTGTTGGCCATGTGAATGTCTTCCTCTCATCCCATGTCAATTCTCCAGTTCAGCCATGGCTACTGCTGCCTTCCTGAAGCATGTCTTATATTTCATCTGGTTTAGGGAGGTCCCTCTTCTCTAGGAAGAATTCCTTCCTCTTCTGGAGGGGAGAGATTCCTCCAAATAATTTTTTTTACCTACCAATTTTCAAATAAAAATTTTCTGTTAATCTCCAAATTTGATGGTAAATTTTCTTTTAGAAATTGTATTTGTCTTATACAGTTTGTATATTTTTCAATTATTTAAATTTTGTTGTACAGTAGAACTAAAGTGACATCACTTTATACATACGCAAAAAGGAATGGTAATAACCACGAGGAACTAAAAGAACTCATGGAAGATAAAACAATAAGGATTTTGGGACCTTTAATGACAATTCCAAAATTAACTTCCATTTTTAAAGATGTTTAGAAGAGACTTTTGTTGACTGCTTGAGTTCAAGTGCTGGTATTACTAATGATAATGTTATTCGTTATTGTCAACTAGACTATAGCTCATAACAGTCCTATGAACAGATCAGAATTTTGTCCTATCCTGTACCATGAGCTCCATCATGCTCAAATTCATTGCTAACGTTGCTATATCAATGCATCTTGTTAGAGGTCTTTTTCTTTTTCTCTGACCCTTCAGCTTTCCCAGCAAAATGTCCTTATCCAAGGAATGGCCCTCCTGACAACAAGTCCACAGTATGTGAAACAATTTCATCATTCTTGCCTCTAAGGAATGGCTTGGTTTTGGTTGTACTTTCTCCAAGAACAATGTGAAAGTTACAGAATTCATCCAAATTCTGTAGCTATTCCTTACTATCATGAAAAAAAAAAATAACAACGGATAGAAAGTGAAACTCATTTTTAATTTGAGATTATTATATCGGTAGACCTCATAAACAGCAACAATACAGCTGCTTTCTTCTAATGATATAAATTTTTGAATGGAAAGAGGGCCAAGGGATTGCCACCATTACAGTGGACTGTTTGAAAATTTGTGTCAAAAATTTCTGTATGGTAAACAAGCAAGGATCTGTAGATAGAGTATATTTCTAGGACACAAAGCTAATTACAAAATGATAAGAGGAAATGCCTAATGTATTTTCCATTATCAGCCCTGTATATTATTGGGTTGTTGTTTTGTTTTTTTTTTTTTTAATTATTCTTTCCTAAATAATTTAACTCACCATTTGGTATAAATAGGTTTAATGGTTGGAGCAATCTAGATATGTTTAATAAACATGAAAACAATTCAGTTCACAGAGATTGTATGTTGTCATATTTAAATTGAAGATATTGTTTTGCCTTAACTCATGAACTGAAATCACAAATTAATGAAGAGCTTTAGTATTGGAAAACTGCAAAATGTTGTTGGTATTTTAACAACAACTAGATGCAGACTATCTTTTCAAGGAAGAAATGATGTGTTTGAGTCTCTACAGAACAAGAATTTGGGGTTGGGCTTACTTGAACTTGTTCAATCTGATTAATTTTTAATAGATCATATCTCAAAATATTGTGGCAGAGGAAAGAGCAACCCATTTTATATATCTAAAACAATGTGTGAAGAATTAATAAATGTAATAAGTGGCTTAATAGATAACATGGTTGGGTTAACATGTTCAGTAAAATATGAATAGCTTTATCTTTCAGATTGTCTGTAGTTCTTACTCCTGATATTTCTCATACAGACCAGCTAAGTATTTTCTTAAAATATATTTCCAACATATCAAAAACCTGCCAACTATTTATTACATATACTGGTTTGAAAAATTTTACCAGTGAAGAAATTTCACATTAAGTATTTTACTATATATGTCAAATTTTCAAAATTTCTTTCCTAAATGCAGAAACTGTTTCTATTACAATGCTGCCAACATGTTAGGACATCCTACAGGCATGCAATGGAAAATTTTAGAATATGATGAACATGCCATTTTCATACCATGTGTTTTCCATTCACTTAATTTTGCAGAACACAGAGCATAAGATTGTTTTCTGGAAGCAGCTTTCTCTTTTTTTTTCAAGAGTTCAGTTTCTCTATAGTTTTTTTTGCTACCTTCGCTTACCTGTGGGCCATCCATAAAGCATATTTAAGCAAAGGGTGAGTATTAAAATACTTTCTCAATACATGCTGGGAAATTGCACATCAATATTCTAGATTCCTTAGAAAATATTAATGAAACTAGAAACGAAAAGGAAAGATCAAAAGGTAAACTGAAAACATTGCCAACAAAATACAACACTAGAGAATGTATTTATGCTGGTTATGTGGGAAAATATATTGCAGCATTTTCATAAGGTGAATCAGGCTCTCCAAAAGTTAGAAGTAAATGGGAGAAATGTACAGATCTCTACTGGTCATCACAGAACATTTGCAAAATATGAGGGAAGATTTTGAAAGCACAACAAAACAAATCTTGATTATCAAGCAGTATACCGTGTCGGAAGCATGTGAAAGAAAGGACCACACGACAGAAGTGCTCGACAAGTATCACTGAGTGCCAGAGATAAATTTTGCACAACCACACACTGTTATCATCTTGGACTTACCTGAATCTTGCAAGAAAAGAAGTACAAAATGAAATGTTCTGTCAAACAAATGTTTCTTCTTAAACAATGTGGGTATATGTGATGAAGAATGTGTGAAGGTGTCAAAGAAATTAGTGCAGACTTATCCAGATGATTTAGATCCAGAACTTTATGGAGAAGTGTGACAGTTTCATTCTGACACAAGAACTAACTTTATAGGCTAAAAGAAGAAAAATATCAATCATATAGACATGTGTGATTCCATAACAGAAGATAGAACACAGTGGATATTTCCCAATGTTGACATTGCTTTACACATACTCCTAACTTTAATAATCATAAAGTGAACAACAGAGTCCTCATTTTCTTCCCTAAGGAGGCTCAAAAACCTTCAGCATATGATTCAAGAAAGACTTGGTTCAGCATTCTTACTTTGTATGAGAATAGGTATTGTAACCACAGCTTATTTGTGATGAAATCATTGAAGGATTTATAAGAGCTAAGTAAAGGAAAATATATTCAACTATAACATATTAGAGATGAAAGATTTTTAAAAAATACAGTAAGTTACTTTAATTTTTATCATTAAATTTTGTTTTATAGCATCTTTTCATTTGTTCAGTTATAATCATTGCTGTTATTATGAAACAGGCACCAAAACGGAAGAATGAGCCACTGAAAGCAAAGAATACTAGAGCGCCACAAGATAAACAACCCAACTGAAAAATGGACACAGGATATTAACAGACACTTCGCCAAAGAAGACATTCATTCAGATGGCAAACAAACACAAGAAGTGTTCAAAAGCCCTAGCTCTAAGAGAGATGCAAATAGAAACAAATGGGAAATCATCTCACTGCAGTAAGAATAGCAAAATTCAACAGAGCAGCAAACAGCGAATGCTGGAGAGGTTGTGGAGGAACTGGAAACCTTATTCACTGTTGGTGGGAGTGTAAAATGGTACAACCACAATGGAAGGCAGTACGGCACTTTCTCAAAAATTTGCAAATAGAAATACCATTTGACCCAGCAATTCCACTACTGGGACTATACCCTAAAGAAACCATAACTGTCACCCAACCAGATATATGTACACCCATGTTTATCATATCTTTGTTCACAATAGCCAAGAGAAGGAAACAACCCAAGTGCCCAAAAACAAATAAATGGATAAAGAAGCTGTGGTATATTCACACAATGGAATACTATGCTGCATTAAAAAACAAAGAACTCATGAAATATTATACAAAATGGGTGACTCTGGAGGACATTATGCTGAGTGAAATATTTCAGTCACAAAAGGACAAATATTGCATAGTGCCACTGTTGTAAATTAGGACTGACATCGGGGTTGGAGAGAACCTAAGAAAAGAGGGGATAAATAGTGTATACTGCATTGAAACAGATGAGGGAGAGAACTATTTAAATAGAGTATGGGTTTAGGAATTGTTTTCATGACAAGATTACAGAAAGAGAAATGCATATTAAAGTGGACTGTGGACTCAGGGTGGGGGGATTGTATAACAATGAAAAAAAATTTTTTTTTCAAAGAGAAAAACAAACTGGGGTTAGGGAAGGGCAGGGAGGACAACGTGCAACAATGAATGAATGGGGGGGAATAGATGAAAATAATATGCTGTAAAATTATATATATGTTACATTTTAAAATATCATTAATAAAAAACATTTAATTAAAAAGAATAACTTTTTATGGCAGGAGATGAGAATTTCGCGTTGATTGTTAAAACAATTAAGTCCACATTTGCATTTTCTTTGTTGTAGAATACAGGGAATATTCTTTTTGTAGGAAATATGGTTGTTATTGTTGTTGTTAGGTGCCATTGAGCAGGGTAACACTGCATGGTTCAAAATTGGAAAGGGTGTATGCCAGGGATGCCTCCTGTCTCTATACCAACTCACAGCAACTCTGTGAACAAAAAAATCTGACCCCTGTTCTATCCTGTGCCATCCTCGCACTTCCTGACACACAGGAGCCCATTGTAGTACTCACCGGATCAACCCACCTGGTCAGTATCACGTCCCTCTCCAAGGATTAGCCCCTCCTAGCAA
>NW_006399932.1:3133555-3136701 GCF_000299155.1 Elephantulus edwardii | reverse complement strand
TTTGAGGCCTTGAACACTAATGAGCGAAGACCAGGAAATATGGTACATAGCAAAAATCTTAGTACTTCACATTCACTAAACGTTTTCTAGTCTGGCTCTTCTTATTCTACAAAAATGGCACATGTTACTTTTGAGTTAACATATTTTTTAGTTCATTTCTCAATTGCCCTTGTCTCCACTGATTCTCTAGGGCTTGAGACAAGTCCACGGAAACTAACTTATCCTTCTTTCATTAAATATAATTTTAAAATGAGAAGTCTAGACTCATGTGCCTCTTGAATTAAAAAAAAAGTCATATTTTAAGACAAATTACATAAGGAGCAGCTAAAACACACACAACCGTACACATCTAACAATGTTGTCACTGTTAGTCGCTGTTGAGTTGACACGACTCCTGGCAATGCACATACAGTAGAATGACACCTTGCTTGGTCCTGCATCATCTTCACAATCACTTTTATGTTTGAGTCCATTATTGTGGTCACCGTATATTTTGGGGATCTTCCAAGCTATAGGGTCTATCTTCCAGCATCATATTCTGCTATAATCCACAGGCTTTTCATTAACTAATTATCAGAAATAGATCACAGATCTTTTCTTCTTAGTCTGAACTCTGCTGAAACCTGCATCATGCAAGCTGTCAGTGTAGGACAAACTGGCAGGTCAGTGGTGGTGTAGCTCAAATCTAAATCAAAACTCAAGCCCACTGCCATGAGACTGATTTTGACTCATGGTGACTTTCTAGCAGATTTCAGAGATGGTAAATCTTTGCAATAGGATACATATCTTTCTGCCACAGAGAACCTGGAAGATTTCAACAACCGACCTTTTGGGTAACAACCCAACATGCAACCCACAATACCACGGGACTGTGCCTCTCAAATAGTCCTCCTTAAAAGTAATTCTGTCTTAGAAAACGCCATTCAATAGAGGACAAGAATTTAGCACAAAAATTGAAGGGACTTAGCCTGAGGTCTGAGTATGAGTTAGAGGTGGAGCCTAGAGAAGTTCTGCTGTCTCTACACCAGGGTGGGGCCCAGAGTTCATTTCTCAATTGCTCTTGTCTCCACTGATTCTCTAGGGCTTGAGACAAGTCCACGGAAACTAACAACGATGAGCTTATCCTTCTTTCATTAAATATAATTTTAAAGTAAGAAGTCTAGACTCATGTGTCTCTTGAATGAAAAAAAAATGTTATTGACTTAGTCAAGATAGCATCTATCATTCATACAAAGGCTTATATGAGCACAGACAGTAAATTCCCCGGTTCTTAAACTGCTACCTCAAGTGAATGGCATTTCCCCCCCAATCCTTGATTTGTGCAATAAAATCAGTTAGTCGACCGGCCAGTGGGTTGGCTCTGGGGGCCTATTCATCAAGGCTGTAATGGAAGGGAGAGCACCTGGTAACATCGCAAAAGTGACTTCATTTCCCTTCGTAATTACAACGGTAAAATAACTTCCTGGAACCCAAATTACTATTGAGAACCAGATAAGGCAATTCTCCACGTCTCCCCTACAATGAGTGACAGGCTCATTTCTGCTTAATTGAGCAGCAGTCAATTTCTTTTTGTCATCAAGGTGGTAGCATCCGCGTGTCTTCGTCGTCCACGTGAAACAGTTATGGATGCTGGGAGCAGAGAGGCCCCAAAGCCCACCTTGCTGGGTGTTCACATGGTGACTCCATCGTCACCCCTTACAAACTGGTGTGGCAAGCAGTGTTTGCAGTGATCGTTCCTGTAACTTTCCATTTATTAAAGAAAACAGAAAATAATCATAGAGGAAAACTGCATCATGCAGTGTCTGCTCCAACAGCAGTCAATTACAATCAGCAAGAATTCCATAATAGCCCCTCTTAGGCTGCCACAAATAAATTAAATTTGGAGGGTTTCATCTGCAGAAAAATCTCAGTGTTAAATTTAATCAATATTAGGATATGACATAGCTGGGTTAGACAATTGTTGGCCTTCACAAAGACTATAAAATGCTGTCAATTACCCTCCCACATTCTCCATCTCATTAAAAAAATATTTAAAAGGCTATTGCTATAGAAATAAGTGGTTGTAGGCTAAAGAACAACAGCTGTTTAATTTTTGTTTCCATTTAAAAGTTCTAGTTCTACTACCATTAAAGAAAAGCAAACTTAGAATTAACCATATGTAAAGAACTACTGACATTAAAACAAATTGAGAACACATAGGGATATATGTGTTTATTAAATTAAGTATAATGCCCTAATGTTGTTGTTAGATGTCATTGAGTAGAATACGACCCATAGCAACTCTATGAACAACAGATCTATACCCTGTCTTACCCTGTGCCATCCTCACACTTCCTGACACACTGGAGCACATCTATTGTAGCAGTCACTGTCTCAATCCACCTGACTGTGTTTCCTCCTCTCCTTCGCTAGCCCTCTGACATTCCAAGCAGAGGAATAGACTTTCCTAGCAACATGCCCAAAGTATGTGGAGGTGAGGCTTTATCATCTTTGCCTCCAAGGAGCATTCTGGCAGCACATCTCCAAGACATATTAGCACTTTTGGCAATTCAAGGGATGTATAGTTTTCTTCTCCAGTTCCACAGCTGAAAGGCATCAATTCTTCTGTCATCCTTATTCATTATTCAGCTCTCAGATGTATAGCAAGTGATTGGAAAGGCCATGGCCCGAATCAGACACATCTTAGTCCTCAAACTGATATCTTTGCTTCTTTTTTTATTTTTTATTAATTTTCATGAAAGTTTACAGAGACTTAGGGTTTCCAATCATTCATTGTTGCACTTTTCTCCCTGCCCCCCCCAATTACTTCTTCTCCTTGAAAAGTAAAACTTTTTCATTGTTATGCAATCCTCCCCCCCAAATCCACTCTACTATGCAGCCTTCATTCTGGACTCCTGTCATGACAATAATACCCAATCATTCATACATTTTAAACAGTTCTCTCCCTCATCTGTTTCAATGCAGTATACATCATTCCTCCCCTCCATCTCTGTCTTCCCTCAACTCCGATGTCAGTCACGTTTTACAACAGTGGCCCTATGCAATATTTGTCCTTTGATGACTGAGATATTTCACTCAGCATAATGTCTTCCAAGGTTATCCATTTTGCATAATATTTCATGAGTTCCTTGTTTTTCTTTTTTTTT
>NW_006399932.1:3122172-3131925 GCF_000299155.1 Elephantulus edwardii | reverse complement strand
GTTTCCAACTCCTTGCTATTGTGAACAAAGCCAAGATAAACATGGGTGTGCATATATCTGCTTGGATGTCGGTTATGGTCTCTTTGGGGTATATTCCTAGTAGTGGAATTGCTGGGTCAAATGGTATCTCTATTTGCAACTTTTTGAGAAAGCACCATACCACCTTCCACAGTGGTTGCACCATTTTACAATCCCACCAACAATGAATAAATGTTCCAGTTTCTGCACAACCTCTCCAGCATTTGTTGCCTGCTGTTCTGTTCAGTTTTGCTATTCTGACTGGGTTGAGATTATATTTCATAGTTAAAGCTAGGGATTTTGAACATTTCTTCATGTGTTTGTTAGCGTGAAGTGTCTGTTCATATCCTGTGGCCATTTTTCGATTCGATTATTTACCTTTATCTTGTTGTGGGAATTTGCAACTTTTTGAGAAAGCACCACGCAGCCTTCCGTAATGGTTGCACCATTTTACACTTCCACCAACAGTAAAAAAGGATTCCAGTTTCTCAACAATCTCGCCAGCATTTGATGTTTGCTGTTCATATCCTGTGCCCATTTTTCAATTGGATTATTTACCTTTATCTTGTTGTGTTGCATCATTGCTTCTTAATAATTTGGAGAGGTCCTTGACTACAGATTTTCCCAATACATCTCCTGATTTCCTGACTGCTGGTACTAAGGGTGTTGATTGTGGATCCAAGTAAGATGAAGTTGTTAACAATTTCAATCCCCCCCCCGCCCCACCATCTCTCATGATGTTGTCTATTGGCCCTGTGGTAAGAATTTTTGTTTTTTTGATGTTGCCGTTACCACATGTTTATTATTAATCTTGAATCCCAGACCCACCACTTACCAGTAATACGCCTTTCGGCAAGTTCTATAACCTCAATATATCTTTGTTGTTGTTTTGGAGGGGGTTTTTTTGTCACTTGTTAAATGATAATATCTATCACATAGGACAGTTGGGTAAATTAAATGAGAGAACATGTGGAAAACATGCAGGACAGTGTCTGGTTTGTAATAAACACTCTATGTGTGTTTATTGTTGTTGCTTATTTCCACTCTTTGAAAAACTTTTACTTACAATAATAAATTCATGTAATGCTCAGGAAGATAAATTCGTTAGTCATTATTTGGTTTGGCAAACAATGGAGTAAGAAGACATTAGCTGAAGGATAGTATTTCTTTCTTTTATTTTGGTTTGCTTACAAAGTTTGTATACATTGTGTTTCATTCACTCATTCCTGTGCATTATATTTTATAAAATTAATCACCACTGGACGTTGCTCAGCATTACACTGCCTGATCCTTCTCATCTCCTTCACCCCCTCCCTCCACTCACTAAACTGTGCAACCCTGTGGTTTTGCCCCTACTCATCCTCACCCCTCTGCTCTCACCCCTTTCCCTCTTGAGTCCTCATACATGTTTTACTAGTTATCCTTCTATTTTTACAATAATGGTCTTTTGTAGTATTTGTCCAAGAATAGTATTTCTGTAGAATTGTCTTGATCTTGCTAAGTGTGATTAGAATAACCTATGCTTCTCTCCAGACTATTTCTTTTACACACTCTGGAGGGGTGGGTGAGACCCAGTTTTGGGCATTTTTCAAGCTCTCTACATGACTCCACTGTGCCTCCAGAGTTGAGGACCATGAAGTGAGAGATGAAGAAGCTGGTAGGAGACTCTAGAGTGGAGACAATGTCAATTGCTGCCATGCCTAGGGACTCAAAAGGAGATAGATAAAATAAGATGAATTGTAGTAAGTGATAGACTACACACGATCCATCTTTGTAGAGACCTCATTGTAATTTTTTCTTGGCAGCTTTCCCTTGGTTTGTAAAAGGTAGAAATGCACTTAGGTCAGGATAGGAGGAAGGGGAAATTTATTGAAAAGTTATCACACAGAAGCCAAGAGAAGCAAAGGAGAGATGGCAGAGCACCCCAATAGCAAGAGCTCAATGACTCACTTTCAAGTGCTACCTTTAATAAGACTCAGATCAAAGTCTCCTAGACCTCTACTCCAAATTCCTGGGAGAGAGAATGATGGGTCCAGTTTGGGCCATGTGTTCACTCTGAGATCAATAAGTTATAGCTATGGGATAGGGGCCAACAAGAGCTGACAGCCCTCTCTTGTGTGTCTTAAAGACAATTCTCAAAGGTCTGGATAATAGTGAGCCTGACAGGCACCTCCAAGAGCGGAACAGTACTCCACCCTCTTTAACAACACTTGATAGCCTAGTAGTGAAAGTGGATCAGACTAATTCCAGGGGTCTCCAGAGCTACAGACTGAATTCATGGCTCACTGACTGTTGGGAGAGAGGCCCTGTCAGGAGACACATGCGAAACTGCCTAATCAGAGATGTAACATAAGAATAAGAACCAACGACTGTAATAGCAAATAGTTGCAGTATTTATGAGCCAGTTACTGAACTCAATTAATCTTCAGAACAACATTACAGTGTGATTAACCCCATGTTGTAGATGAGGAAACTGAGGCATATACTGAGCAGGTGACCTGTCCAAAGTCACACACATCCAGGTTGTTAGGCTCCAGGGTCTACATTTGCATGTGTTCTGAATCACCATACTAATTTGAGAAGGTAAGAAGTCTTGATAATGTCTAATGAGAATGGAGTTTATGAAGGTGAGTCGGAGCTAACCCAACTCTGACCCTCCAGTGGGTTTTAAGAGGCAGTTGACTGAATGGGAGGAGCAGCTGGTGGATGCTCATCTCTTAGTTGCCATAAAATAAGTAGATTTCCCATAGTACTTTGTTTTCCTCAAAATTCTGGGGACTAACAGCACAGCATCACTTGGGAGCTTAGACATGCTGTATCACAGGCCTTGCTCAGATCTACTGAAGAATCTGTAGTCCAACATATTCTGGGAGGAACACATGTGCATCATACACTGATCAGTCAAGAATTCCTCAAAGATAATTTTGTTCAATTTTGCCCTGTAACCCCTACATAGTTAATAGGAATTTAGTTCTTATTTTTATTATATTGACTTGAGTAGTTTATATGCAAAGGGACACATCATTTATGAAAGTATTGGTGCTTTTGAAGCTCTGTGATGTGCCAAGTATTTTTATAGATATTAGTAGTGAAGTGATGGATTTTAAAAATCAACCTTTAAATTACTGGCAATAAGAGAGATGCAAATCAAAACCACAATAAGATACCATCTTCCCCCAGTAGCAGTGGCAAAGTTTAGCAGGGCAACAAGTAATAAATGTTGGAGAGGATGTGACAAGATAGGAAATCTTATACATTGTTGGTGGGATTGTAAAATGGTACAACTCTGGAAGGCAGTTTGGCATTTCCTCAAAAACTGAACATAGAAATTCCATTTCACCCTGAGAAAATGAGAGCTGAGGCACAAACAGATACTTGTACACCAATATTCATAGTACCATTATTCAACATCACAAGAACATGGAAACAGCCCAGATGCCCAACCACAATGGAATGGAATGAGACATTATGGTACATTCACATAATGGAATACTACACAGCATGCAGGAGCAATGATTTTGTAAATTACTACAAAACATGGGAGGAACTGGAGAGCATTATGCTAAGTAAACTAACTCAGTCTCATAAAGACAAATACTGTATAGGACCATTATTTTAGACTGTGTACAAACATTCAAGGACGGGAGTGGGGGGCTTAAATATAAAATCATACAATTTGATGAGTGGAGGGAGGAAGTGGTAAAGGAAAGCGGAAATGTCCAATGTGAAAAACAATGTATATTAAATTTATGAACTTTGTATGTAAACCAGTATAAAATTATTACCTAACTTGAGAGGGATTGAAGAGAATTATGCTGAGTGAACTAACTCAGTCCCACATGGACAAATACTGTATAAAACCACTATTGTAGAATAAGTATGAGGATCAGGATGGGGGAGAGGTGGAAGCAGATGGGTGAGGATGTGTGTGGGGTGTGGGAGGATTACTCATGGATTGTACAATTTGATAGGTGGGGGGTGATGGAAATGGAAAGGATCTAGTGTGAAAAACAATGTATTTGAATTTTGTAAATTAACCAGCATTAAAAAGTAATGTAAAATAGAATGTATGTGAATGATTATATGAAATACAATGTAAATGAAATATTGTACAAAACAATGTATATGAATGAAATATACTGTGAAGGTCTTATTACATGCAAATCAATAAATGAGTGCGTTTGAAATGGCTAGGTTGGCACAGGATAGAACGGCGTTTAGAGCTCTTGTACATAGGGTCGCTATGAGTCGCAAATGACTCGATGGCACATCGCAACAACGTCAAATCAATAAAAGATATTTTTAAAAGATCAGCCTTTGCCCTCATAGAGTCAACTTGGCTGGGCATATGATAAAGGAGCAATAATAATTTCTCTGGAGTACCTGGGTGATGTAATCACTTAGCATGCTTGGCATCAAACCAAAAGCTCAGAAATTCAAGCCTAACCAGGGACAACTTAGAAATAAGGCCTTCTGATCAACTTCTAAACATTCCACCATCGAAAACCCTGTGCACAATAGTTCAATCAACTCAACAACAACTGAGAGAGAATGGTACAGCAATGAAGGAATGAAAACCCAAAATCCTTGTAAATGTTCATCAATACTAATAAAATTTAATTTAAAAAAGAAGAATTTTTTTCTTGTACACAAAGGTAAAAAAGGATCTTTTGGCTACCGGATGATAGAAATGTAAACCCTCTGCTCATTATTAAGAGTTCCAGGCTATTTTCCTGTTCATCTTATCTTCTTTTTCCTTTTTCTCTCCCTCCATCAGCAAGAATGATCAAAGGCATGATTTTTAGCCACTCTCCTAATTGGCAGCAACACCACATTTCAATTTGTATTAGAAGTCTAAATCAGGAGTTCATAATGGTCTTTCATACTTTTAGTGTTGCTCTGTTTTATGGCCCTATTTAAGATGCACTGCCTGTCCTAGTTTTGTGTCCTCCAGAATATAAGAACAGCCTCTATCAATTGTGCCATCTCAGGATACTCTTTCTGTAATGCTTGGATGTCTGACAATCACTAGAAAAGAGAAATTTCTTTTAAAATATCCTTTCTTCTCTTCCCTTCCCCTCCAAATTACCTTCCAAGTCTGGGAACCCTGAAACACAACATTAGAGTTGAGCCAACAATTTTTAGTGTTCAAAATATGTCACTGTCTTTCATCACTTAAAACATTTTTGGACGATCTGCTATAAGCCAAGCTCTGTGAAAATTATAAAGAGAGCTTCTGCTTTTTAGGAGAAGAAAGGTGAAAACTGACTTTGATCAATCTTTCGTTTTAGATCCCAGAGACCCATCCAAGTGGAATTACTATGGGACACATGTTTATAGCAGTGTATTATCATTTCACAAAATTTTTCTCACTCAGTGGAATGATATGTGGCCATTAAGAAAGAATTGTTAATAACTTGCAAAGGTTATCCTGGCATCTCTGCTTCAAAGGTTAAAAATAGGATGCATACAATTTGATAGGGGAGGTAGTAAAGGAAATGGGAAAGATCCACCAGGGATCTGGAAAGGCAGGATAATGGTAGGCACATTAATTTTGTGCACAATACTTTTGTTTGTTTATACTAGTTTATTTACAAAATTTGAATACCTTATTTTTCCAACAAGATTCTTCCAATTTTCCTCACCCCCACATCAAATTGTAAGCCCCATGATTAATCCCCTCTCCACCCACATCCTCATCACTCTGCTTCCACCCTCCTCCTCTCCCTTGGATCTCCATACTCATTCTATAGTAGTGGTTTTATATCATTATGCAGTCCCTTGTGGGACTGAGTTAGTTCACTCAGCACAATGCTCTCCAGTCCCTCCCAAGTTAGGTAGTAATTTACAAAATCATTGCTCCTGCATGCTGCGTAGTATTCCATTGTATGAATGTACCATAATTTCTCAATAATGGTGATTAATTTTATAAAACATAATACATAAGAATGATTGTTAGAAAGACAATGTGAATGAAGGATAATGTGAAACAATGTATGCAAACTTTGTATGCAAACCAATCTAAAAATGAAAATAAAATAGGATGCATCACATGAGCTCATTTTTGTTTAAAATACTTTATGAAAAGTCCCTGGAGGGGAATATGTATGTTAACAATGTGTATCACTGTGTGATGAGCTAAGAATGAGTTCTCTGTAGGTAGTTTGGAATCTCTGGGTGGTGCGCATGGTTAAGCTCTCAACTGCTCAAGGGAAGGTTGACGATTTGAACCCACTCAGAGGTCCCTGCAAAGGGAGGGGTGGCAATCTCCTTATGACAATCCCCTTGCCAAAGGCCACAACCTTGAAAAAATTCTATGAAGCAATTATACTCTGAGCACCTGGGTCACCACGAATCATAAATGACTCAACAGCAAATCACAATGACAGTTTTCCTTACTAACCTGTAGGAGGATTCCTTCAATCACTAGTAACAGAACATTCAACAAAAAGTACCTTAAACAAGAAAGCAAGTTTAAAGGTCAAAAACTTCCTAGGCTGGTCATTCTGACTCAGTGACCCTAAGTTTTCTTCTTTCCACTCTACTATCCTCTGTATTTCAGTAATTGTCCACAAGCAGTGACAACTGAAACAGAGGTTCCAGGTATGGGTGGTAGATTCTCAAATGCCATTTTATTGTTTTTAGGTGCCATTGAGTGGAGTACAACTCATAGCAACCCTATGAACAGCCAAGCTGAACCCTGCCCTATCCCGTGCCATCTGCATCATCTCTGACACACTAGAGCCCATTCCACCTCGTTGGAGGTCTTCCTTTCTTCGACTAACCCTCCATCTTTGCAAGCATGATGACCCTTTCCAAGGAATAACCTTGCCTAGCTGCATGTCTAAAAGATGAAAAACGAATCTCTGCCATCTTAGCCTCCAAGGAGCTCTCTGCTGCACTTTTTCCAAGACCTATCTGTTCTTTTGGCAGTACCTATTCAGTACTCTTCTCCAAAGCCACAATGCAAAGGCATCAATTCTTCTGTCAACCTTATTCAGCCTTCTGACTTCCCATGTGTAGAAGGTGACTGAGAAGACCACAGCCTGAATCAGGTGCACCTTAGTCTTCAAACTGACATCATTGCTTTTCACCATTTTGGAGAGGTTCCTGACAGTAGACTTAGCCAATGCAATTTGCCTCCTGATTTCCTGACATCTGGCACCAAGAGTGTTGACTGTTGATCTAGCAAAATTAAATCACTGACAGTCTCAATGCTTTCTCCATCTAGCATCAATCCGTCTATTATCTATCGACTGTTGGACCTACGGTGAGAACCTTTGTTTTCTTGATGTTGAAATGTAATCCATACCAAAGGCTGCAGTTCTTGATCTTCTCCAGCAAGCATTTCATATCCTTCTTTCTTTCAGCAAGCAAAGTTATGTCATCTGCATAACATAGGTTGTTAGCAAGAAAAAGAGGATATTTTCATCCTGGCACTTCTTACATGGAAAAGAAAAGGTTTTCCCCAATTCCTTGCATTTACTGCTCTTTCAGGATGGCCTCTTGGATCCCATTAGCCAAGTATGGGTCACATGTCCATGTCAAAACTATTGACAAAAGTGCTGAGATCAGCCATCAGAATATTCCCCTCAGGGTGTCTACTCAGGGTCTACCTTCCTGTGGTAGATGATCCAAAGGAAAAAACAAAGGGCTATTTGGCATCATCCTCTAGAACCTGGTACATATTTGTGATTGCCTTTTAATAAGCAAACTTATAGAGCCTTTCAAAATCATGTCTAAAGGGCTACTCAAAATACAATGGTAAGAGTAGGTCCTAAAGACCTTAGTAGTGAAGGGAGGAGACACTCTTGGTCAACGCCCACTACTCTGGCCCTATAACAATGTGTACTGTGTGGGTGCAAGAGATCCAAAACACTGTGATGCAAACTGCAGCAGTCACTCCACCCAGGCTGCTCCAGGATGCTTCTGAGAACAAGCACAACTTCCAATTGTAGTAGTTATATGTGGGAGTCCCAGAGCTCCCTTGAACTCTGGCAAGATCTGTGCTGGGAATTAAAACACTTTCCCAGTTGGTAACCTTCAACCAATGACTGGGAGGTATTGGCATCTAAATATCCTGGTTCATTGACCCCTCAGGTGGGCTAGTTCTGAGGCATGTGCTCTACATCATTCCATAGATTACATTCCAGTTTCTTAGAGTGAATTGGGCTAATGATATGCTCTTTATTGGTGGCATAGTCCTGGAGCTCAGGCAGTGCTGGTGCAGAGAGCACAGGAAGTTGTGCTGCTAATTCAAATGCAGCACTTCTCCAGTGGTTGAAATCCTCCAGCAGCTCTATGAGACAACCTCCTCCCATGTAATTTACAATCTCAGAAACTCAGTGAAGAGCCAGTTTTGATTGGATTGCAGTAACTGAGTTGAGTTTTATTAGTGGCTTTTCCAGTCTTATTTCCTCTTTCCCTGTCGGTGTTCCTGTTTCGAGGTCTGCCTCTGGCTACATCCAAATGAAGATATAAGCCCTCCTACATTCTATAGACCAAAATAAGTGTGAAGTATGGAGAATCCTTAGGATGAACATTAATTACATTCTAAACAATGAAAGATGGGGGACCACGCCGAGTTATAGGCTGACCACACGTCACTAGGGTTACCATCCATTTTGGAACTGCTATTCTGACATTATAGACCCCTTCAGGGAGCTGTCTTGCCAATATGGACTCAGTGAAAAAGGGAGACAGAAAGAAGAATTGATAACGTTAGAATTGTGATGTCGACAACAAATATTGAGCACACTGTGAATTGCCAGAAGAACAAACAAATCCATCTTAAAAAAAAAAAACAACAACCAGAATACTTCGTAGCAGTGGGGAGGGTAAGGCTTCGACTCACTTACTTTGGCCAGGTCATCAGGAACAACCCATTACTACAGAACGACATCATGTTTGATAAAGTGGAGGACTTAACAAAAAGGAAGAAAATCTTCAAATAGATGAATTGATACAATTGCCAAAACAATATATTCAACTACGTCAGCAATAATGAAGATTGCACTAGGACTAGGCAATATTCAATTCTCTTCTACACAAAGTCTTCCTGAGTCAGAGACAACACTTTGGCCACTAGTGATAACAACTAGAAATCTTTTTGGGTCAAAGATAGGAAAACACCCAAAGATGAACAAAAAAGACTATACTCTAAAGGGTAAGTGCATATAATGCAAGCTGAGTATATATGGCCTGAAAGGACTAAGAAGTAATCAAAGATGGGGGAAGCTTTTACTTCAACTACCCTGTCCTAAGGAATATGGACTCTGGCAAGCGTCTGACCTGAAAAAGGATTTTAGAACATGTTAGCCTGGTTTTTTACTAATTAAGTGCAAGAAGTCAATAGCACAGTGTTGTAAATCCAGAAAGAAGAAAATCTTTAAAATGTCTTTAGATGATTTTTATCTAATTTTCCATTTCCAGCCATTGTTTTCTGTGTCTCACTAAACTAAGCATCCTCATTGTTAGGCATTTTTAACAGTAGTTCCTCACTCTTTGAAATATGGTGCCATATTTTATCAGGATTCTTGTTGTTTTGTTTTTTTCTCCTCATAACAGTGGTGGATTTGGTCAATATCATTTTCTCTGAAGAGAAGAGCAGGGCAAGGGAGAGCGGAAATGTATTCAGATCAGGTCAAACAGGAAACAAGTGAGATACAATTCCTGACTCACCAGTTTGTAGGCAAAGGATCTCGGAGTCCTGTATAAACAAGTGAAAACAGAGAT
>NW_006399932.1:3103765-3118094 GCF_000299155.1 Elephantulus edwardii | reverse complement strand
TGTCCCTCTCCAAGGACTGGTCCTTCCTGGCAACACACCCAAACATGTCAGATGAAGCTTTAGAATCCTTGCCTTTAAGGAGCAGCCTAGTTTCACCCTCTCCAGGACAAACCTGTTTGTTCTCCTAGCAATCCATGGTATATTCAACACTCTTTTCCAGCACCACAGCTCAAAGGCATCACTTCTCTTTCTAGCATACCTATTCACTGTCCAACTCTCTGATGCATAGCACGTAATTGTGCAGACTATAGTTTGGATCAGGCGCACCTTAGTCTCCAGACTAACATCATTGCTCTTCAGTACTCTTAAGAGGTCCCTGACAGCTGACTTTCCCAATGCAATTCATCTCTTGATTTCCTGGCTGCTGGTACCAAGAGGACTGATTGTGGAGCCAAGCAAACTAAAACTGTTAACAATTTCAGTCTCTTCACCATCCATTATGATGTTGTCAATTGGCCCAATGATGAAAATCTTTGTTTTCTTGAGGTTGAACTTCAATCCATATGAAGGCTGTAGTCCTTGACCTTCTGCAGCAAGCGCTTCAGGTCCTACTCAGTTTCAGCAAGCAGGGTATGTCAACTGCATAACACAGGTTGTTGATGACTCTTCCACCAATCCTGATGCCACATTCCTCCTCATAGAGCCCAGCCTCCTGGATGGTTTGTTCTGCATACAGATTGAAAAGGTATTGCCAATGTTTTTTTCTAGTCAGTAGGTTTTCTTTTCATCCTGTTGGAAAAGTTTTTTATGTGTACAGTGATTTAGTCTTTAGAAGATGCAATTCATCAATGTTATCCTCTCCTGGTTGTTATTTCTGGCTGTATTTGACAGCCTCTTAATACCATGAGCTAGGCCTTCTAGCTTGGGCTTTACCCTTGCTCTCTGATCCATCTTGGGTTGATTTTTTATATGTGGTGAGAGCTGTGCATTCTGCTTCAGCTTTCTGTAGTTAGTAGTCCAGTTTTGCCAGCACCACTTGTTGAAGAGGTGGTCATTTCCCCATTTGATGGGTTTTGTTTCCTTTTGAGCATCAGTTGACCATAGATAAATGACTTGATTTCTGGGTTCTCCATTCTGTTCCACTGATCTATGTAAATGTCATTGTTCAAGTACCATCCTGTTTTGATTCTTACAGCTGTGTAGTAGGTTTTGAGATCAGAGAGTGCTATGCCTCCCACTTCATTCTTGTTTTTCAGAAGTGCTTTGCTTATTCGAGGTCTCTTTTCTTTCCAAATAAACTTGCCAACTGCCTTTTCTATCTCTTTGAAAAGTTAATTTGATATCTCTATTGAGATTGTGTTAAACATGTAGATTGCTTTTGGTAGGATTGTAATTTTTACTACTTTGAGTCTTCCTATCTATGAACAGAGAACATTTTTCATTTATCTAGGTCTTTTACTATTATTCACAAAAGTGTTTTGTAAAGATCTTTGCAAAGATCTTTTGTATCTCTAGCTAAGTTTATTCTAAAATATCTCAATTTTGGGTTGGCTTTGTAAACAATAAAAGTTGTAAACAGTATTGCTTTCTTATTTTCCATCTCTCTGTTTTCTTTGTTTCACTTGCTTCTTGACGGCAATGAAAAACAACTTAATTTTACTCAGATCCACAACCAATACACATGATACCAGCAGTCAGGAGATCAGGAGTCATATTGCACTTGGAGTCTGTAGTCAAGGATCTCTCCAAATTGTTGAGGAGCAATGATGCTAGTTTGAGGACTAAGATGTGCCTGGTTCTGAACCATTTCAGTCACTTGCTCGGCAACTGAGATCTGGACAAAGAATAAGGATGACAGAAGTAGAATTGATGCCTTTGAATTGAAGTGTTGGAGAAGAGTGCTGAATATCCCATGGACTTCCAAAAGAAAAAATAGATATGTATCTTGGAGAAGGTACAGCCAGAGTGCTCCTTGGAGACAAAGATGATGAGGCTGCAGTTCACATACTTTGGGCATGTTGTTACAAGAGGTTTATTCTTTGGAGAGGGACATCATGCTTGGAAGGTAGAAGGACAGAAAAGGAGAAGAAGACCATCAATCAGGTGGATTGACAGTAATTGCAGCAATGGGGTTAAGAGTGTCAGAAACTGTGAAAATGGCACAAGATAGGACAGTGGTCGAATCTGTGTTCATAAGGTCGCTATGAATTATACTTGACGGCAGCTAGCAACAACAACCACAGCATGGTAAGGATATAGGTTTGGCCCAAGTACATTTAAGTGCTCTGGGATTCCCATTCTTCTCAAAATAGCCCTAATTTGTTGTGATCCACAGAGTGAAATGCCTTTGCATAGTCAATAAAGCACAGATAGACCTCCTTCTGGCAGTGTTTGCTTTCAGCCAGGATTCATCTTACATTAGAAATGATAACCTTGTGGTCACAGCCTATTTTAGATCTAGCTTGAATGTCTGACAGTTCTCTGTTTGTGTATTGTTCTATTTATTTTTTTAACAATTCAGCAGTGTCTTGTTTGCATGCGATATTAATGATATTGTTCAATAATTTCCTTCTTCTGTTGAATCATCTTTCTTGGGAAACAAATATGGATCTCTTCATGTGGAAGCTATACCTAGACTAAGAAGTTATTGAGCAAATAGAGCAAGGGCACACTATATGGTTTTAAATTAGAAAAGATGTACAACAGGGCTGTCTCCTTTCTTCATACCTATTTACTCTGTATATTGAGTAAATTGTTTGAGAAGCTGAACTCCACGAAGAATGTGGCATCAGAATTGGAGAAAGGCTCATCAATAAACCTTTGTTATGCAAATGACACAAATTTTTTGCTAAAGTGAGGAATTCTTGAAGCACTTTCTGAGGAAGGTTAAACAGCCTTCAATCTGGATCGCATCTAAAAATCCTAGCCTCTGGACCAACGAACAACATCATGACAGATGGAGAAAAGATTGAGACTGTCACTTACTTCATCTTACGTGGATCCACAATCAACACACTTGGGACCAGCAGCCAGAAGATCAGGAGATGGGTTTCCCTGGAAACATGTCTAGTCTGGGACTCTCAAATTATTGAAGAGCAATGATGCCAGTTTGAGGACACCCGATTCAGGCCATGCTCTTTTCAGTCACTTGCTATGCATCTGAGAGCTGGACAATGAATAAGGGTGACAGAAGAAGAATTGATGCTTTTGATCTATGGTGTTAGAGAATAGCATTGAATATCCCATGAACTGACAAAATAAAAAAAAAAACCCAGATATGTCTTGGAGAAGGTGCATCCCGAGTGCTCCTTGGAGGCAAATATGATAAAGTTTCATCTTAAATACTTTGGGCATGTTACTAGGAGAGCTATAACTTGAAGAGGGACATCATGCTTTGAAAAGTGAAGGGAAAGTGAAGGAGATGAAGCCCCTCAACCAGGTGGACTGAAACAGTGACTACAACAATAGACTTGAGTGTTTCAGAGATTTTGAAGATGGCACAGGATAGGACAGGGTTCAAATCTGTTGTTTATTGGTTTGCTAGGAGTCGTAGTTGACTTGACATAGTATCAGTATGAGCGATAGTCAACTTGACAGCATCTACTAACAGCAACAAATTGGAAATTAGAAAGTCTTTCAACAAAACTCATTATACTAATGTTGTAGACTATTCAGACCTGCATGTGTCTCAAGTAAACGAAACAATTCTGCTTTCACGTTGGAACCAATTCATAGTTGAGGGTTCAGAAGGTTTCCAGTCTGTAAATAACTTTGGAGACAGCCCTAACTAGTCTAAAAAAGTGATGCCAAATTAATTTTCTCCTTGGAATTATCTACCTTTCTCCTTTTTGCCTATCTAATTTCTTCCAAGATCATACTCCACCTCTTCCAGAAAGTTCTGCATGATTTCTCAGCCTCCAAGAATGTACCTCTCTTCTCGCACCTGTTAATACATTGTCATCATCTTCAATGCTGTTGGCCTAGTTCATTGCACAGTACATTGCACATAATAGAAACTCTGTATGAACTATTAAGCTCAATGTAGATTAGGAAAATGTGCTTGGGAGCCAGCAAAGGCAAATAAAATCTCAAGTAAAGTTGTGGTATTCCTTAGGAAAAGATTAGTACGTCAGGGCCACAAACTGTATTTTCAAGGCTACAAAATCATGTCACTTCCTGCACATTCTTGACAATACTGATCCTATCTTTGGAATTCTAATTGTTCCTCTTTGTCATAGCATTTGACTTACCATTTCTGAAGGCTACAGAATGTTAGTCCATCTTGTTGACCAGTCAACAGGAAGCTCTATTGAACACAGTGTTGTGGGTAATATGAGCTGGCAGGAGCCAGCTTCTTAGGTATGCTTGTACATGCATGTTTGCAGAGCTCAGCCACATTCAAATATTAAGTCTCTCATTTGTTCAACTATCATGTGCCAGACAGTAAATTAAGGTCTAGGTCCACAAAGCACAATTACCCCCATATAACCATTATTCATTCTTCAAAGTTTCTAACTCTCTGATGGTAATTTATCTTCCGTTTCCAAGCTCTTAATATTATTCATTGTTTTTCTAGAATTATTACCATTATACTTGAGGATGTTCAGACTGAACTTGGTTGCATTCTCCTGCATTACTAGTGGGCGCTTCCTGTTGCCTTATGGATATAGGACAGCAATGAAAGTTATGTCCTATTTCAGTCTTCAATTTCTTCAACTGTACATAACTGAGTAGCCTGGGCCATCAACACCATCACCGTTTTCAGCAAGATTGGACTAAATGTTTGGTCTGGAAACAACAGTTTCTTAGTTGGTCCGATCCTTCCTTCCCCACCTCCCCACACCGGCACTTCCCTCAAGTGGCCTCTCTTCTCTCCTTTCAGTAAAGCCACACTGAGTAAAATAAAGAAATCATACCATTTGGCATTTCTTTCCCATAACAACCCCCCTCCCCAAAAAAAGCTTCATTCTAACCCAACAGAAAAAAAGTTTAAACTAAACAAATGTTCACTTCCCTTTCCTTCCCCCTCCCATCAGTCTCTGTCTGCTTGATGGAGAAAATATGGCTCCTAATAGCTTATAGTGGAACAAACATTTGCATAACTGTTACCTCAGAGCCCATAACTCTACGCTAATTGGCTGATGGTGATTAAAATGATTAAGTGATTGTAATTTATATGATTAACCAATTAAACCACTCTCCAGTGATTGGCTCAGGGTAGGCCTGGAGATATGCACTTGTCTCCCAGCGTGAAGGCCAATAATGTTCAGTGTTAAATGTTCTTTCTAATGCTGCGCCATTCCTCTGACCAGCAGGTAAAAAGTCTTATGCTTAGTAGCTGAGTTTTATCATGTTAAAAGAGTGGCTATCTAAAAAACCTCAGCACTGGCATAAAGGGAGTGAGAGGCAGAGTGACAAGTCTTTAATAATAATGTAGAAGGGTAAAGGTGTATGTTGCATCATAGATGTTACTTAAAAGTAGGACACATTTCATTGAAATGAAACTTGATTAAAATTTGGGACTTTCTTGTCATTTACAGCTGTATTATATGATCAAGATATTTAACTCCTTTAAGTCTGTGGAGTCCTTTGCTACAGAAAAAATATTCTTACCTACTTCTTACAGCTGCTATTCAAACCAAATAAGATTATGTATATAATAAAACAAACAACAACAAAACCAAGTTCACTGCCATCAATAGATTCAGACTCATTGTGACTTTACATCAGGTTGTAAACCTTAACAGGGAGAGACCATCCATCTTTATCTATGTCCCTCAACACAACTGTTGTGTATTTAAACCACTATGATGGTCTTTTAGTAACAAAAGAAGAAGTTCAAAATGTTTTTAAGACATTGGTAAAAAATAAGGTTCTAGTAATAGATGGGATAGCAATTGACATGTTTCAACTAACATGCAACCCTGGACATGCTCACCAGTCAATGCCAGGAAATTTGGAGGAGAGCTGCCTGGCCAACTGACTGGAAGAGATCTACACTTGTTCCCATTCCCAAGAAAGGTGATCCAACAGAATGTGGAAACTATCAAACAATATTATTACTATCACATGCAAGCAAAATATTCTTGAAGATCATAAAAAACCTACTAGAACAATATATTGACAGAGAACTACCAGAAGTTCAAGCTGGGTTTAGAAGAGACCATGACACCAGGGATATCACTGCTGATGTCAAATGAATCCTGGCTGAAAGCAGAGAATACCAAAAGAATGTCTATTTGTGTTTTACTGACTGTGCAAAGGTATTAGACTGTGTGTATCACAACAAAGTATGGCTAACATTTGAGAAAAATGGGAATCCCAGAACGCTTAATTATGCTCACATATAATCTGTACCTAAACCAAGAAACTGTTGTCTGAACAGAGCAAGGGAACATTGCATGTTTTAAACTCAGGAAAAGTGTAGTGTGTGTCAGGGTTGTATTCTTTCTCCATACCAATTCAGTGTGTATGCTGAGAAAATCATTCAAAGTTGGACTCTGTAAAGAAGAATGTGGCATCAGGACGGAAGAAGACTCATCAACAACCTGTGTTATGAAGATGACATACCTGCTTGCTGAAAGTGAAGAGGACTCGAAATGCTTCCTACAGAAGATCAAAGATAACATCTTTCAATATGGATTGCATCTCAACATCAAAACATATCCTCACCACTGAACTGATAAGCAATATAATGATGTTTGTTGTGGCTGTTATGTGCTGTTGAGATGCCTGCAGTTCAAAGCAACTCTATGTATAACAACTCTGAAACCTGTTCTGTCCTGAGCCAATCTCACTGACTCCTACACAGCTACCCCCACTGCCTTCATTATTGTATCAATCCATCTCATCTGGGGTCTTCCTCTCCTGCGCTCTTCTTCCACCCTTCTGAGCATGATGTTCTTCAAGGATTGGTCCCTCTTGGCCACATGTCAAAAGTACATGAGATGGAGCTTCAAAATCCTAGCCTCCAGGGAGAAACATGGTTTCACTCTCTCTAAGACAGACCTATTTGTTTTCTTGGCAGTCCACGATATGTTCAAGACTTCTCCAACACCAAAACTCAAAGACATTGATTTTTCTTCTGCAATCCATAGTCATTGACCAGTTTTCTGATTCATAAAAAGTAATTAGGAAGACCATCCCCTAGATCAGATGCACCTTAGTTGCTAGACTATGGAAATGTCACTAACAGCAGACTTACCTAATATAGTTCATCTTTTGATTTTCTGACTTCTGGTGCCAAGAGTATTGATTGTTGCACTGAGCAAGGTGTAACTATTAACAACCTCAATCTCTTCTTCATCCATCATGGTGCTGTCAATTGGCCCAGTGGTGAGAATCTTTGTCTTCTTGATGGTGAACTTAAACCCACATTGAAAACTACAGTCCTTGACCTTCTGCAGCAAGTGCTTCAGGTCCTCCTCTGTTTCAGCAAGCAAGGTTGTGTCATCTGCATAATGTGAGTTGTTTATTAGTTTTACTCTAATCCTGATGTCACACTCCTCCTCAAATAATCTGTTCTGCATATTGATTGAAAAGCTGTGGAGACAGGACACATCTCTGATGCACTCCCTTCCTGATTTTGAACCATGTAGTGTTTCCTGCTCTGTTCTGAGGACTGCTTACTGGTCCAAGTATAGGTTTCCCATAAGCACAATCAAATGTTCTGAAATTCTCATTGTCTTCAAGGTTAACCACAATCTGTTCTATTCTATTCTATTCTATTCTATTCTATTCTATTCTATTCTATTCTATTCTATTCTATTCTATTCTATTCTTATATTTATTATATTATAAATTATATACCGTGATCCACAGTCAAATGCCTTTGCATAGTCAATGAAATGCAGATAGGCATGCCTCTGATACTCTGCTTTCTGCCAAGATCCATCTGATATTGGCAATAATGTCTCTAGTGCCACAGCCTTCTCTAAACTCAGCTTGTCTTTCTGGTAATTATCTGCCAACGTACTGTTCCATTCATTTCTGGATAATCTTCAGCAGGAATGCTGAATATGCCTATTTTAATGAAGCAAGCTCATAGGGATGTATAAGACTATTGAGAAATGACCACTATTTGCTTATTTATTTATAATTACCATACTTATAGAGGCTGGACATTTTCTTGTTAATTTGATGCTGAAGTTATTCCTTTGTATAGGTTCTTAGTGTTGTGTTAGTGTGATTTGGTCACATGAGATCAGGGTTGTAGTGGGATTAAGGGCATTACTTCCTACCTGTCCTTAATCCTCTTACAATTTAGTTTATCAAATCATAGGGGTTCATTATACACAAGTATGTTCAGGGGAATAATTCAATCAAGGACAAATGCCCTCAAGGATGGCATTGTGGAAATTTACATGATCTTATTTATTTTTTAAGAAAACACTACCTTATTTTTTCTTTCAGAAGAAAAAAAATTCTCATATTGGAAATTATATAAAGTAGAAAATAAAAATTTGGTGTATCCTTGGTCTTCCTCGCCCTTTAATCTATCCTCTAATTTAAAAACTAAGATGCAAGGGAAATATGTTTAAATCTGCAAATATTATGCTTCAAAGGGGTGTGTGTGAGTGTGTGTGTGTGTGTGTGTGTGTGTGTGTGTGTGCATAAGAAGGATGGGTTTTCAAGGAAGAGCCTTATGACACACTGGGTTTGTAGAAATATATCAAGATGTTTGACACATTTGAATTATAGCTGGGTTCCCGCAATGCTAACCTCTGATCCATGATCTTTGCCAGGGTTTAGGGATGTCATAGGCTGGCTGTTGTACATGAGAGAAAGAGAAATCTGAGCTCTGGACTTGGCAGGTCAAAGATATTCATCTCTAAATCTTCACAAATCCAAGAATTTCCCTCAAGTCATCATTCACACTAAACGTGTCCATTGCTTTTTTAAAAAGAGACAAAAGAACTTTGCTTTGGTTAAACACTGGCTCCTATGAAACCAAGCGTTGAAAGTGGGTCAAGTCCTTAATTGATTTTCTGACAGGTTATAAAATATTAAAAGATGGGAAAGTTTTAAAACTAATTTTTAGGTATCCGTCTGAAGCCACGTCCAGTTGGCCTGCAGGATCAATGAAACAACATTACATAGAAATGCTGAATTCATACTCTCCAGGCTAATCTATATTTCAAAGATGAGATTGAGCACTTAAATGACCTACAGGCAGTGTGAGTTGATCTCCAGCTTAAAGCTTCAGTTTGGAATCTATGTAACAAACATTAACTATTTCAAGGAAATGAAAGTCCACACAATCCCGCAGTCTTGCCAGGGTAGGGAAGTGGGAGAGATCCATGCAAAAAAAGACAAGACTCATGGGATCTTTACATCAATTTCTTGGAGTGGTTTTGGCTTAAGGAAATAAGGAGACTCATTGCACTGGGAAAATCTGCAGTTAGAGACCTTTCCAAATTATTGAGGAGTAGAGATGTCAGTTTCAATATTAAGGAGCATCTGATTCAGACCATAATCTTTCCAATTACTTGTTATGCACCTGAGAGCTGTACAATTTATAAGGATGACAGAAAAAAGAATTGATGCCTTTGAGCTGTGGTGCTGGAGAAGAGCACTGAATAACCCATGGATGGCCAAGAGAACAAACAACTATATCTTGGAGAGGGTGCAGTCGGAGTGCTCTTTGAAGGCAAGAATGATGTGGCTTCACCTCACATACTTTGGACATGTTGCTAGGAG
This sequence comes from Elephantulus edwardii, assembly GCF_000299155.1. Taxonomy (NCBI): domain Eukaryota; kingdom Metazoa; phylum Chordata; class Mammalia; order Macroscelidea; family Macroscelididae; genus Elephantulus; species Elephantulus edwardii. Next base: position 3,108,455 of record NW_006399932.1, on the reverse strand, counting down.
GGACTATTCCTTAGAGAAGGACTTGATCCTGGGAAGAGTGAAAGGTCAGCAAAGGAGAGGGAAGACCCTCAACCAGGTGGATTGATATGGTGACTGCTGCAATGGATTCGTGTGTGAGGAAGTGTAAGGATGGCACAGGATTAAACAGAGTTCATATCTTTTGTTCATAGGGTCACTATCAGTCATGCTCAATTCCACAGCTCCTAACAGCAACACATCTTGAATGTGCTAGTTCTCTGTCAGTTTGGCAGAAGGGTGTGATAGATGGCCTTTTTTATCTTTAGATACATTGTCTAAGTTATCTAGTTTTAATAGGGATATCACAAGTAGGTGATTTTAACAAATAATTCCTTCTCTTACCTTTAAGATGGGAGCTCTGGTGGCCTAGAAGGTAAAGGGTTGCATTTCCAACCCAAAGACAGGTAGTTTGGGTTGCTCACCTGCTCCGCTGGATAAAGACGACCAGTCTCCACCTTTGTGATTTGTAGCCTCTGAACTTGCTGGAGGAGGTTATCTAGGAGTGGGTTCTACCCAATAGGCAGATGATAACATTAACTGTTTAGGAGGCCAGCCAGAATTCCAAATCCAAGGTGTCAGCTCTGGGGGAAGCCTTTCTTTCTCTTTGTCTGTTGGTCCTAGGAGTTTCCTAGAGCAGAAGTCTAGGACCAAGCATACACTCCAACCCCAACTCTTTTGTCTTAGTAGTGCTGAGTGCCCTTTCTGCTTATTTTCCTTTCCCTTTATCCTTTATGAGATAAAGTGTGTTATAGGCATACTGCAGGGAAATTCCCCTTACATTGGATCAGGGCTTTGATGGGAGTCAGTGTTTTGTATTTTTGATCCTTTTACAACTCTTTGGTTTATCAAGTCATTCTCTCCCATTGCCACAGTGGGAATCATAGCTAGTCTAGTCCTCTGGTGGATTTCTAAGGCTGTATGTAGAATGAGAAGAGATTGTTTATCTTTTCCTTAGAATAGATGGTGGCTTTGAACCAGAGAAAGGTATAAACTTTCGGTAAGCAGTGTAACTTCTATAAAGTACACCATCAGAGTCCCTTATCATGCCATAGGTGTTTATTATATTACTTCCACATTACCTTATTGTACACAAGTATTTTGGGAATGGAGAAACATTCAGTCCATGGTATATACTCTAAAAGGTGGCCTTGTGGAAATTTACTGGATCTTAAATGCAAATTAAATTTTCTGGAGTAGGAAAAGCACAACCGTCATTACAAGTGGTTCAAGTGCTCTGCTGCTAATCAAAAGGTTTGTCGTTTAAACCCACCAGTCACTCTGTGGAAGAGAGATGTAGCAGACTGTTTCCATGCAGATTTAGAGACTTGGAGCTCAATGGGACAGTTCTATTATACCTTATTGGATCACTATGGGTTGGAATCGACTCAATGACCATAAACTCGGTTTGGAATAAGGAAAAGGTATTTTTCAGTTTCTTTAGCTCCTTCTCCAGTGGAAGTCTTCTTGGGAAGAGCACAGATATTTGGAATAGTGTTTCAGAAGCAGGACCTGACTCAAGGTCATTAAACTATCCAGTGTTGGCTTCACCACTAACAATTTTTCAAAATACCATGAAGCAAGAGGTAAAATTCTGGCCTGAGGTAAATTTCTAGAACGTCTTTTTTTTTTTTTTTTTAAATCTGTTACGTGAGGCCTCCCTGAGAGATGAATGCCACCTTGTAAATGTCCTGGCTCTATGAGGAGGTTCACTCACACCTCAGCTCCATATGACAGCCTTCCTCAAGGGTCCAGGTCACCTCCCACTGACCTCTAGACTCATCTCCACACTTGGGTGCAGTACTTATTCATTTCCACCTCCACACTCTCTAAACCCTCTAATTCCTATATTCCTATTTACTGATTCTCTATGACCAAAAGCTCCTTAAAAACAGGAATTAGGCTTAGTTTACCCCTGCTGTCTGTTGTAGACCGTCAAGTCAGAACTGACTCATAGCTGACCCTCCAATGGATTTTCAGAGGCAGTTAATTGCACAAGAAGAGCCTGTCCATATTTCTCCCACACAGCTGGCTAGTGCATTCTAATTGCATGTCTACTCCCAGAAGTTCATATAAAACCTTGCACAATCACCATCTAAATGTTACATGTTTAGTTTTTTAAAATGCAAGTTCAGTGAAAGCAGAGATTTTCGTCAGTTTAGTTTGCATTTTCAAGGTCTAAAATAGTACTTTGTACAAATTAGGTGCTCAGCAAACATTTACTGAATGGATAGATGGATGGATGGATGGATGGATGGATGGATGGATGGAGAATGGGTAGGCTGATGGATGGTTAGAGAGTGGATTTTGCAGCAAAAGTGGAAATCTCAGTACCAGGCAAGAAAAGGAAGTAGGGAGGGTAGTAATGCATTCCTCAGGGCCAGAGATTCTTGCACTACTCAGACCAAGGTCTATAGAAGAGAAGCAGCAGCAGCAGCAGCAGCAGTGAACCAGAGACCAACATGAAACAGAGCTTGGGACTACTGCGTCACAGAGCCGGGGCCAGGTACCTTCACTCAAGCTTGTTGGAGAGCAGAAGGAAGACACTATAATGCATAGAACTAAGAGAACTTTGTAACATTAACCTAAGTTGTAAGGCAGGGCCTCTGAGCACACTTGAGAAGCTATCTAGCCTAAGGTATTGTATACTTGAGACGTTGCCTAGGTTAACAACCTGTTGCCAACCTGAATTGTAGCCAGTTAACTTTCCTAATAAACTCCACAACCATGAATATGGTCTGTGAGCTCTATGTGATCATTGCAAGATATTTCAGACCCAGCAGAGAAGTAAGATTGGTATTGGAATTAGTAGAAATAGGTGCAGGGCATAGGAAACCAAGTCTGATCTCACAGGAATTGGTTCTGTACTGTGGATGCTATCGCATAAGTCAGATATGGCCATTCTCATGCTACCTATACTCTTTCATAGGGAGCTAGAGAAAAAAGAATTCCAGAGAGAGAGAAGAGAGTGTGGTCAGGGCAAAAGGGCAGGTTCTTGTTTGAGACACATAGACTGATATACAGCCTGAAACATCAAGTCTGAGTAAGCCCACCAAGAAAGGTGCAATTAGAAAGATGAGTGGTGAAGGGTCTGGCATATCTTAATGCCTATTTCATTCTGAAAGACTGCTGAAGATTTTAAAAGAGAGGAATGACTATATTAGACCTCTATAGAGAAACTGAATGAAGGATAAATTATGTCACAGCAGCAATAGACTGTTCACATCTAGCCCAAAGCAAAGGGCTTTCTTAAGAGCCAGGTGACAGGAGATGGCAGAGTTTCATGTTGTTAAGTACCATAGAGTTGGAACTGACCCTTAGCTGACCTTCTGACATGTTTTCAGAAGCAATAAATTGAACAAGAGGAGACTGCCCATCTTTCTTCCTTGGAGCAGCTGATGGCTCAAACCAGCTACCTTTGGGTTGGCAGCATAATTCCTCACCACTGAGCCACCAGAGCTCCCTGTAGCATCTCATATAAAGTCTCAATATGTGCCACAGGCCACAGAGGATGGGCTGACTGAAGAATTAACAAAGTTAATTCAGTTCATAATACATTGCTGGTTTCCTGTTTTGTTTTATAAGAAAAATTTTTTATTTTATACTGGTTTACTTACAAAATTTATATACATTGTTTTCACACCAAATCATTTCCATTTCTTTGACCCACCCCTCCCTCCACTCATCAAATTATGTGACCCTATGATTATGTCCCCCACCCATCAAATTGTGTGACCCTATGATTATGTCCCCCACCCAACCTCCCCTTTGGGCTCCCCCCTATCCCCCACCTTGGATCCTCATACAAGTTTTACTAATTATCTATTTCTACAATAATGGTCTTGTACAGTGTATGTCCTTAGGAGACTGAGTTAACTCACTTAACATAATGTTCTCCAGCCCCTCCCAAGTTAGATAGTGATTTCCAAAATCATATTCCTGCATGCTACATTATATTCCATGGTGTGAATGTACCATAATTTCTCAGTCCATTTGATTATGTTTGGACATTTGGGCTGTTTCTTTGTTCTTGGGATGGGTGCTGGTTTTAACTCGGGGTGATTCCTCTCCCTTCTCCCAACATTTGGCAGTTGGGATACATTTTACATTGTTATCAATGGGAGTGTGCTACTTGCATGTAGCAGGTAAAGTACAGGATGATGTTACACATACCACAATTCATGGCACAGTCACCACCAACAAAGAATGTTCTAGTCCATAGTATTAATAGTGCCAGGGTCAATATAATTAATAGGACAGATTGACTCCTTTGAGGACTTAGAACTCGGAGGGAACTTCAGAGGTGATAGATACCCTCAGGAATAAATTTTACCTTAGTTGCACATATGTGTTGCTTTACATGAATGTCATCAGAAGGCATCAGTACATTCAACAGAGAGCACAGGTAAAGTAGTAACACATTCCTTTATCTCCTTTTCTGTTAATAATTTGTCCTGATTCCAATCCTAGTCTTTCTAAGAATACTTTCTCAGGTTTTCACTCAAGTGTCTTCTTGGTGAGGCCTTTCTCTGAATCAACTCAATGACCATGAATTTGAGTTGGAGTAAGGAAAAGGTCTTTTTCATTTTTCTTAGCTCCTTCTCATCAGCAGAGAACTGCCAGAAGTCCAGGCTGGGTTTAGAAGGGGTCGTGGTACTAGGGATATTGTAGCCGA
>NW_006399932.1:3093288-3097575 GCF_000299155.1 Elephantulus edwardii | reverse complement strand
GGTCGCTATGAGTCGGAAACGACTCGACGGCACATAACAACAACAACAACAAAGAAGGAAGAAGTCACATGAAAGCATAAGAAAGTTTCCTCTTTTAAACTAAGATCAAAACGGACGTGAAATTTATCAAGGTAAGAAATATGAAGGTGTAGACCTCAAAGTGATCCTTTTTTGCAAACTCTGTTACATGTTACACTGCTTTCACAAAAGACTCTTGAAAACTGTGGCTTCAGCCAGTGAGAGATGCATTTCTCTCTCTTAGGTAAAAGCCAAGCTCTTATGTAAGTCAAGCTCTGGCTGACACGTTCAAATTTTGGAGCACAAGGCATGGGGGTGGCAGGGCGCGGTGCAGGGGTAAAACTTGTGTGGCAGGAGGTGACTCAGCTGACCCCGCACCACACAGGTATGAACGATGACATCTCCCAGAAGCCTGGATGTCTTATGTAAAAGTTTCTTTTATACAGCTTATTGTCCTTACCATCCTTAACATGTGTCTTGACTTCCATCTTGTGACCCAAGCACCATCACAACTACATTTCAGTTAGCGGGAAGAGACAAAAGAGAAGACAAGTCCTCTTCCTTCCATGTATGGGGACCTTCCAAGACAGAAACCTCTCATAGAGTGCTGCATGAAGTACTGCACTACTAATTCACTAGCAGCTCCGATTGACTAGCTGACCCGGAGACGAAAGATGGTGGCCTCTTTCAACAAAGATTTACCACCTCAGTAACACAGTGAAAGATCTCTATGAATCAGGACCTATTCAACAATAATGGGTTGGGTTGGGTTTGGGTCTAAGATTTGAGCATATAGTTTCTGCTCATTCCCCATCAGCCAGAAGTCTAGTCTCATGGCAACATCCAAGGAAGGCCAGGAAATGTAGTCTTTAATTGAGAGGTATGCGTCCAGCTGAAAACTCTGTTGTTTAGAAAAAGAGAGAATACTAGTTAGTAGGGGAAGACCCTCAAAACAAAAAACCAACCCTTATGTTGGTCCCTAGCATAGAACCCCAACTTTATTGACTAGTAAGCAGTCTGAGTGGTAGAGCTGATGTCAGAGAGCAGCAGGAGGAACACTGGATTTTAGGTCTTTATTTTCCCATCCTTATAATGGGTCTCTCTCAGGAGCTAATCTTGGCACTAAAACAAGTCCTTAAGAGAAAGAGAGAAATAAACACAGAGAAAAAAGAGAAAGGAAAGTCACTGGCTCGTGTGGTTATGGAGAGGAACCAGGCTTTGACTACATAAGATTTGTTATTGTCCACTGCAACAAGATAAAAGTAAATAATCCAATAGAAAAATGAGCACAGGATATGAACAGACACTTCACCAAAGAAGACATTCAGATGGCCAACAAGCACTTGAAGAAATGTTCAAAATCCCTAGCTCTAAGAGAGATGCAAATCAAAACAACTATGAGATATCATCTCACCCCAGTCAGAATAGCAAAATTTAACAGAACAGCAAGCAACAAATGCTGATGAGGTTGTGGAGAACCTGGAACCCTTATTCATTGTTGGAGGGAGTGTAAAATGGTGCAAGGAAGACGGTATGGTGCGTTCTCAAAAAGTTGCAAATAGAGATACCATTCAACCCAGCAATTCCACTACCGCAAATATACCCTAAAGAGACCACAACTGACATCCAAGCAGATATATGCATACCCGTGTTTATCTTGGCTTTGTTCACAATAGCAAGGAGTTGGAAACAACCTAAGTGCCCATAAACAAGTGATTGGATAGAGAAGCTGTGGTATATTCACACAATGGAATACTATGCTGCATTGAAAAACAAGGAACTCATGCAATATTATTCAAAATGGGTGACTCTGGAGGACATTATGCTGAGTGAAGTATCTCAGTCACAAAAGGGCAAGTACTTCATAGTGCCACTCTTGTAAAACAGGACAGACCTCGGGGTTGGAGGGAGACTGAGAAAGATGGGTTCAATAACCTATACTGCATTGAAACAGATGAGGGAGAAAACTGTTTAAAAGGGATATGTGATTAGGTATTTTTGTCATGATAGGAGTCCAGAGCGAAGGCTGGGCTGCGTAGTGGAGTGGACCTGGAGGGAGGGATTGTAAAACAATGAAAGAATTTTTCTTTTACTTTTCTAAGAGGGTAGTGTACTGGGGAGGGTTGGGAGAGAGAAAAGTGCAACAATGGAAATCCAAAGTCTCTGTAAATTTTCATTGAAATTAATAATAAATTACAAAAAAGATTTGTTATTGTCATTTGAGCAAAAGCTTACAGAGTAAATTGTCATTTTATTTATTAATTTATATACATCTTCTTTTATGATATTAATACCCACTCTTTTCACTTCCTCCCTGTGGGTCTCATTTTCATTAGACCTTCTATCCTACCCCTTCCTGTATTTTGAATGTTATCCCAGGGCAAATTCTGTCATTTTCATTTGCTTGATTGAGAGTTCCAAGGAATGTACCTCTTTAATGTCATTTTCATCTCTCATCACCATCAAATTGGAACCAACTCACAGCTGACCGCCCAGAGGGTTTTCAGAAGCTGTAAATGCCACAGGAGGAGGTTGCCCATCTTTCTCTCATGGAGCCACTGGTGGATTCTGAGACGTTTCACCTTTGGGTCAGCAGGACAAATCTCTATTGACTACACCGCCAAAGCTCTCTGTTCACCTTACAGGACTGTTGTGTGGCCGAAACTTGAATCACAGGAATGAGCTTTGTTCCAGTCCTAAGGGTGACTAAAGGTTGTGGTTTAGGAGGTTGAAGTTCACATGAACAAATCAGTCCTATGGATTAATTATTTCTATGCATCTTTACTTTCCTACTTTCTTCATTTCAAACAGTGAGTGATCAATAATTGCACCTTAGATAATCACTGACAAGCTTTTAAGACTTAGTTGTGAGTCACAGAAGTAGGTGATGCATCACTGTCTTTGTGGACTATAGTGTACCAAGGACCTTCATGTCTCCAGAGACCATGATCCTGAGACCCTGGGATGAATAATACTTTCCCTTGGGGTGTTTGGTTATGATTAGGAAGTATGTATAGCTTCGTGTCTTATTGGCTTTACTATTTGCATGGATGTGTTTACAGCATGTACTAATATAAATAGAGAAATATCACCTGTCAAATCTGTGTATGGTTATTGGTTTCAGCCTTTTGATCTGTCCATATCTGTCCTATGCACAGCTTCTATAGGCAGAGTTTTCCATTTGGAAAACAAACCAACAAAAGCCAAATTGGTGCTGTTTTGGTTTTCTAGAATTCTTAAAGTATTTCCATGACGCTTTTTATTACTGACTCTTTAGAATAGCCTCAGAGAGGAGAAATGGCACAGGAAACCGTCTCTGAGGTGGAAAATTTGAGGGGCAGAGTCAAACTTGGGCCTCATGGCCCACTTTCATCATCTTATATATGTTCTCAGAAGGATTTGCCCTGTAATGTTTTGTCTCTACTACAAAGGGAACTCTGGTGGCCCAGTGGGAAGATGTTAAACTGCAATCCTGAAGGCACACGGTTCAAATCCACCAGCTGCTCCATGGGAAAAAGGATGGGTAATTGACAGGAGATTTACTGCCTCTGAAAACCCACTGGAAGTTTAACAATGAGTTGTTCTGATGGCAAACAACAAAGGTTCATTAGCACACAAAGGGAGCTAATGGACCAGACCAATTGCAGTCCTATACACGTCCTAGGGTGTAGAGTTCCCACCTTTCCAGGCTTGCTTGTGAACTCTCAAGGTCTGCCCTATGTCGCTTCCTGGCCTGCTGCAAAGTATCATAGGGTGTTGGGCTAGGGCATGACAAATGCTGGTGAGCATCTCACCGAGAACCTGGGTACTATCTTGAACAAAAAGGGAGTTCCTGACCCTGGGTTCATGAGTAGCATACAAGCCACCCTCACAGCTGAGGCTTACCTCAGAGCAATAAAGAAGGCAGCTATAACCACAGGATAGCTTAGTGATCCCCCTCAAGCAAATCCATTCTCCATCTCTGGAAGTTCCTCAGAGACAACTTGTATCATCTACATAAACAAAATGCAATTAAATAAACCACATAGACACACTTTCTAGTGGTCAGTCAGCACAGAGCCTAAACTATTTCCCAAGCCATCTTGCCCTAGCTGGTAGCTAGTACTGGCTAGTTAGATCAGTAACTTGCAAAAACGCTCAAATTCTTATGGAAATGTCCTCTTTTCTGTTCTTTTCTCAGACTAGTTTAACCATAGATAAGAATTCTAGCAAGTCTTACATAATAATATTTTTTTCCTTTAATAAACATATTTATTCTTTTTAAAAAAT
>NW_006399932.1:3087387-3093188 GCF_000299155.1 Elephantulus edwardii | reverse complement strand
GTCAGAGGCAACGCGATTGGCACAGGATAGAGCAGGGTTTAGGGCTGTTGTACATAGGGTCGCTATGAGTCGCAAACGACTCGACGGCACATAACAACAACAACCTTCTCTAATGGAAATCTTCTTGGGAAAAGCACAGGCATTCTAGCAGAATTTCAGAAGCAGAACTTGACTCAAGGTCACTGAACTGTCCCGTGCTGCATCACCACTCTTTTTCAAGATATTGTGAAGCAAAACGCAAAATTCTGGCCTGAGGTAAATGTCTAGAACCTGTCTCTTCTTTTTATCTCTTAGGTAAGAGATATCCATGAGAGATGAAAGTGAATCTAAAAGTGAATCCCATCTTGATGTATTTCCTATCCTCCCTCCCCACTTTATTTTTCAGTCCCAGACATACTTATTCATTTATTGTGTGTCTTTTTCTACTGGAATGTAAAGTCCCCGAGAGCAAGCAAGCAAACCTCTTTGTTTTATTACTAAGCCCTCACTCAACAACCAGAACAGAGCTTGACGTATAACAGACACCCGACAATGTATTTGTTGATTAAATGAATGAATTAACAAATTAACAAATGAATGAAATACACCTAGTCCCAACAGCCAGACAAAGTTGTTTTGTGAAAGTTTATTCTGTCTGTAATTAGTTCTCCAATAACAGTTTTGTCACTGTAGGGAATAAATAGTATTCCACCTAAAAGATGAGATGGAATCCTAACCTATTTGGAACTGGCCATGTTAATCAGACCATACCTGAGTGAGATGATTTCTAAATATAATTCTTTCAGAATTATAACAAGAACAGATGAAACAAAGATACACTATAACAGATTAAAGAGAGACAATGAAATGCAACTGTCACATGAAGGTCACCAAGCAACCAAGCAATGTTCCTCCTGGCTCCTTACAAGGAAGGACTTGACAAGGCCAAGACCTTGGTTTGGACTTTTGGCCTCCAGAATTGTGAGAAAATAAATTTCTGTGTTTTAAAGTCAACTGTCATTGCTCTTGACCATAGCCGACCCTCCAGCAGGTATTTGGAGACTAAATTATAAGGAAGAAGAATACCCATCCTGCCAAGCCAGTGGTGGATTTGAATAAGCAGAGAGACATGGCCTCTGGGTTAGTAGCTCAGCTCCCTAGGAACTCTGCCACCAGAGCTCCTTACTCATGTTATCTCTGCTATAGCAGCACAAGAAAAGGGGAGACAATGGCCAAGAAGAAGGGGGGAAAACTACCATAAAGTGCTGAGGCCAATTCTTAAAAGGAGGCGAGTCATCACTGTGCCCTTTAAGACTCCAAATCCTCATATGCGGAAGAAAAATTCATGTTGAGACCTGACTTTGCTTCCCCTCTGGGCTCTCACCCCAGTCCTCTGCGGGGAAGGTGGCCTGTTGTTGTACGCTTGTTCAGTGAGCCCAGAAGGCCCCATCAGAGCTACTAGTCTTATAATCAAATTTTAATGACTGTCTGAGTCCCTTCCTAGATGTTTATAGTCCTCTGCACTCTGATTAGGTTTTTGGTCCCACAAGATGGTTAAAAGCTCACAATTTGAGCTGGGTGTTTTATTTTTTCAAAGTTAAGTGAGTGGGTAAACGTTCCTTTGATCTTCCCGATGTGGATGAGGGCTGTTTGTGTTTTTAAGGCCCTCACAAATTATGGGAAATGGACGAAGCATCAGGTTTGAGGCTGGCCTTCTGGGTGGTTCAAAAGTCCCACCGAGGTTTTTATTCTTTCTCCTCCTCTCTCCCCCACGCCCCAGGTGCTGAAGGAGTAGAGGAAAAAGCAAGCAGCAAGAAGCTCTGGGGAGAGAAATGAAATGAGGTTTCAGCTCAGCCAAGGGTCAGATTTCAGAGCTGGAGTTCCAGCAGATCAGCAGTGGCTCTCGCTATAGGGTTGCTCTCACCTTTACTTGGGTGGGTTATCAGTGGTAGGGCAAATACACGACTTAAGTTGTTAAGCCCATGGAGTTTGGTCAGCCTCTCCACAGGAAGGTTGGCCAGGAGAAACTGTCCCACCCCTACCATCTGCTGGGCTGTATTTGCTGTCAGATGAGTAACAAACAGACCTTTTGCCATTGTACTTGTTCCAGTAATTATGTGTGCAGGAGGGATTGCAAACTGCAGGGCCAAGAAAGAAAGGAGGGGGCCATGGGGACCCCACATAATGCCTCCAGGGCTCCTCAGTTGTGTCAGAATTGAAATATGAATGCCACGCTGGCTGGTGACTTCCTTGTGGCATATACACATTATCCAACCAGGGCCACAACTAAGTCGCATACAATAGCACTTCATTATTTTAATTAAGCTTATTGCAAGAGTAATCATCATTGCCGTCAGTATCAATCATCAGTAATTTTTCCGATTATGGCCTCAAGTGATGACAGTCTAGGCTGACAATAAATGATAATGCCTCCGGCTTGAATTGACACTTCATTGGACTTTGCAAGGTTGCTCTGCACACTCCTGGGCTTGCTAAGTAAAGAACTATTTATCTATGACAAAACCCAGGCCTATCGGATATTTGTTTTTGCTTCCCAATGGATAAGTTCATAATATTTGCAAAATTCATCCTTTAGCAGATGACAGCCACGAAGTCCAAAACACATTTAGAAAGAAGTTTTATGCTCTTAGCTCAGGGCTGCACCATTACAGCCGTTCCCTAACCCATCCTAAATATGTATTAGTTGAGTTATGGTTCTTTCTTCCAGACATGGGAAATGAAGTTGTTTCGATTACAAAATGGCTCTCGGCTGTTTTCTAGTTCAACATGGTAACAAGAAAGAAAACCAAGAAAAACAGCTCTACTCCTTTTATCCCTGGCCCTTTCTCTCTGGCATTTGATGTGAATGAAATTCTTCAACATTTAAAGATGTCTGAACAATAACCTCGTCACTTATTATTCTTGTTACTGTATTTCCATGGCTTAAAGCACTCCCTGATCTTAGCCATTTGTGCTACAAATAATTTTAATTGAGCCTAGAAACCCTTGACATTTTAGAAATTACCTTCTGTTTATAAAACTTCAAGAAGGACCCTTCCTGGCAGAGCTAACCTCTGTGTGATTTGACCTTTTCTCCCACCTCTCTACTTGCATTTAGTTTTTTACTCTCATCGAACTAAATTACTTTCATTCCTGATTTAATTTTTTCAGTAGGAAAAAAGAAAACCACTTTGATATATCCATAAAATCCCACACTAGCTATGAAACACCTTGGCTTCTTCAACTCACACATATGAGGAATCAGGTTGTCTGAAGTCTGTTCCATTAAGGTTGATGAGATGAGCTTTGGGGAGGTTACTAAATGGTAGTCTTTGGAGATGAGAGTCTTAAAACGGAGGCTCAATCGGATCCTAAAATATCCACTGGGGCTCATGGCAATTTTCTGAATGGTAAAAATTTTAACTTTTATCATTTGCTTTCTCCAAGTATCACAAATCCTGCTGGTAAAAGGCTTGTTGTGTTAAGGTAAATGTCATTGTCATACAAATAATAAAAGACTATACATTTATAAAGCAGTTGTGTATCATTATCATCTATGATCTTTAAAACAACTCATTTGCTCATTCAGCGATTATTTATAAGCCACCTACTATTCTTACCTATAAATATTCACTGAGAGAGTAAATAATTTGTCTTAAACATTTTTATAGGCTGCCTACTATGTGCAAGGGAGCTCTTGTGGCTTAGTGGTAAAAAACTGTGTTGCCAACCCAAAGGTATGTGGTTCGAATCCTCCAATCATTTTGTGGGAGAAAAATGGGCAATCTCCCCTAGTGGAGATTTACTGTCTCTGAAAACTTGCTAGAGAGTGAGCTACGGGTTGGTTCCAACTCTGTAATACACAGTAACAACAACTGTGTGCAAGGTTCTGCTCTAGACACTGTGGGTATTGTAGTGAAAAGAAAATAGCTCATTGAAATGAAGACATCAAATAAACAAGAAAGAATGTGATTGATGCTAAATGCTGAATGGTGTTAAATGCAATGCAAAATTAAACAAGCATTAACACAGTAAGGGAGACAGGGAATGCCAGGCTGGGAAGACCTCACTGGTAATAATGACACCTGAGCAGAGGCTTGAAGCATTAAGAGTGGAAGCAATATCCCAAGCAAAAAGAAAAGCAAGTGCAAAGGTCTTGAGGAAGAAACAGAAAGGACAACAGTGAGGGATCTAGAGTAAAGTAAGTCCGCAATAGATAGGCTGATGGTGAAAAATGAGATGAGACTCATATAAGGAAGCCCAATGAGGTAGGACCTTGAAGGTCATTGTAAAGATAAGGATTAGTGCTGCCAACGCAGAGGTACACAGTTCAAATCCACCAGTTGCTCCACGGGAAAAAGATGGGTAATCCCATGTAATTTACTGCACTGAAAGCCTACTAAAAGGTCAATGATGGGTCGATTTTGACTCAATGGTGCATAACAACAACTGTGGAATGAGAGATTTGGAAGATTTTGAACAGAGGACTCATGTAGTCTGACTTGTTTGAAAGAACCATTGTTATGGTGAAAATTACAGTAGGCTGGGAAGGAGACAAAGGTAGCAAAATTAGCTCTCAGGTTATTGCACACATCAAGGAAATGACGGTAACTCTTAACGAATGTGAAAATAATTAGAGATGTACAAAAGGCATGGCAGGTAATACCTAGGAGGTTGAGCCTTATGCCTTCTATTCCGCTGCTTTATAATGTCCACTTTTTCTCGATTCTTACTTCGTACATTCCACATTTCAATTATTAATGGATATTTGCAGCTTATTTTGAGTTTTGCCACATCAGCAAATGAAGGTCTACTCTCTGTAGACAGCTCTGGTCATACGTGAGGTGCTGAGAAGTGGTCAGGGTCTGGGTATTGAAATTGATCTAGGAAAATAGCTTTTAGTTCTATTTCAAGTTGAGAAAACTCAATCTCAGCAAAACTGATGTTTTCCAAGAATATACAGCAAGGTTATGATCAAGTTAACCTCTAGTTTATGATAAACTAGACCTTTGCAGGGGAGATTGTCCCTCCATAGACCCCTGTGCCAACCACCTGCCACTGAATGCAGCCTAAATATCCATTTTGGTGTCAAGGCCTCAGAGCATTGGTCATGTTCTCATTAACATAACAAATAAGGAATCACAAAGAGCAAGGGTGTTTCTGTCCCCTGGATACCTGTACAACAAATGCTACGTGACAAGTAGCAGGTTGGAGCCTAATAACTGGTTGAGAGAAGGAGGAGGATCAGTGCTTCATGGGGTGCAAAGGAGCTCATTAGCAGACTGACTGTTCAGATGCTTCAGTTCTTGTTTCAAACAAAATCTGCACTGCTAGAGATCTTTCTGGAAATAACACTACTGTTGCTTAGCCAGAATGCTCCTTGGATGCAAAATGACAAAACTTCATCTCCAATAATTTGGGCACATTGCTAGGACAGCTATTCCTTGGAAAAGGACATCATGCTTGGAAAGGTGAAGAGTAAGCAAAAGAGAAGAAGACCTTCAACGTGATGGATTGATCCAGTGACTGTGTCTGCCCTGGGCTCTGTGACTCAATAGGGTTAAGTGTGTCAGAGATGATGATCGTGGCACAGGATAGGACAGGGTTCAGATCTGTTGTCCACAGGGTAACTATGAGTGATACTCAACTCCAACAACTGTTTTTTATTAGTAGTAATGTTAACAGCAGTAGTTACAGCAACAGTAATAATAATGAATGCTAACAAAGAAGTAACTTCTAGATCCATCCTGAAGTACAACACCGTGAGTGACAGGATTATATCCATACGCTTACAAGGAAGCCCAGTGAATACCACTATCATT
>NW_006399932.1:3085667-3087287 GCF_000299155.1 Elephantulus edwardii | reverse complement strand
GTTGCTATGAGTCGGAAACGACTCGATGGCACATAACAACAACAACAACAACAACTGTTTGAGGAACAAAGAGATGGACTTTGTGGCCAGAGGATAATGCAGGAAAGGAAAGAGGTGGCAGAGGAAGTCAGAGTGGAGTAGGCCTGTCACACAGGGGAAAATATTTTGGTTTATACATTAAAAGCTCACTCCTGTGAGAGGAGAGTGAGACCTGGCAAGCAGTAAAAGAGATGATGGATTTAGATTGGGTGGAGAACGGTTGAAGGCCAAGTGTACAGAACTTCACTGTGATGTGGATTTAGGTTGGAGTGGGTAAGCATAAAAGAGAAATTTTTCATTCAACAAACAACATATAAGGTTATGCAGTTTGTTGATTTGTGGGAAGGTGGCAAGAGGAGTAGTGAGGGAATCAGAGGTGCAAGTGAGAGTTATGCTGTGGTCAGATGATGCCCGAAGCAGTGGATTTAAAGTGTAGCCGACATTGTGAGGCTGGTGTAGAACTGGCAGGTCTTCACCCTGCTGTAATCAGTCACTAGGAGTCAAAAGCACCACAACAGCACCTAACAACAACCACATTCACCTTGACACACCCTGTCCACACCTACACATGAAAATAAGGATTTCTAAAAAAAAAAAAAGAAAAAGAAAATAAGGATTTCTGAGAATGAACATGTATTCCCAGATGACACACACACATACATGTGTGTGCGCACGTGTACCCATGCTATAGGTGACTGTGTAGATCCAGCTACAGAATCCAGTGCTTCTAGGGTCTGAAACTCTTTTTTAAATTACATTTTACACATCAGTAAACTTGTAATGCAGGAACTGCTTTCGTAGGGTTATTTATATCCCTGAGTTGCAGAAGGATTTGTCAGGAAATAATATGAATGTTATTTATCTGACTGTTCAGCTTTATTGACTGCTACATTTCACATCCTTCAGTTCTTTTTGGCAGAGAAGTAAATAACACTGCTATTAACCTCTAACACCAGTATAAAAATAGGCAGTTATTAAGGGGTAAATATTACTTTGACGATTATTGCCCCAGTCTGCTTTCTCTGGGAGATGTAATAAATAAGGCCTCTCGTGGGGTCCACAAAGTTCCTAATTTTGTTGAGGGAGCTAGAAGCTCCCTTGGCCACAGGCTGTGATTTGGAGCTATGTGCAGCCGACAGCAAATGCTCGACAAGCTATTGCTCACTCCTGGAGGAAATCAAGCCAGCGTTAACACCCCGCCAGGGTTGTACACACAGGAGCCAAGGATGTCAGGGCCTCAGCTTCTCCTAGGACAGAATTCAAGAGGACTGATATCCTGCTAAATGGAGCTTGTGGAAAGAGGAGAGTTGGGCTCAGGCACGGGGAGAAT
This sequence comes from Elephantulus edwardii, assembly GCF_000299155.1. NCBI lineage: Eukaryota > Metazoa > Chordata > Mammalia > Macroscelidea > Macroscelididae > Elephantulus > Elephantulus edwardii. The sequence goes on along the minus strand of NW_006399932.1, from coordinate 3,085,918 downwards.
AAGGAGAAACCTGGTTTCTGGAAATGTGTTGGCAGGCTCAGGTTATGTCTGAGGAAATTTAGGACCTGGAAGTTGATGATGATCACTGCACAGTATCAAAGAAGTTAAACGGGGCAGTCTAACCGCATAGTGTTGTGTGCCTTTGAATCTAAATAGACTCAGCTGATCCTCCAGCAGGATTTCAGAGGCAGTAAATCACAAGGGAGGAGATGGCCCAGCCTTCTCCTGTGGAGCAGCCGGTGGGTTCAAAC
>NW_006399932.1:3076972-3085567 GCF_000299155.1 Elephantulus edwardii | reverse complement strand
TGTTGCACTTTTCTTCCCTCCCAACCCCTCCCCCCAGTACACTTACCCTCTTGGAAAAATAAAAGAAAAATTCTTTCATTGTTTTACAATCCCTCCTCCCAGGTCCACTCCACTATACAGCCTTCACTCTGGACTCCTGTCATGACAGAAATAACTAATAATTTTCCGTCTTAAACAATTTTCTCCCTCATCTGTTTCAATTCAATGCAGTATACATTATTGAACCCGTCTTTCTCAGTCTCTTCCCAACCCCGAGGTCAGCCCTGCTTTACAACAGTGGCACCATGCAGTGTTTGTCCTTTTGTGACTGAGATACTTCATTCAGCATAATGTCCTCCAGAGTCACCCGTTTTGAATAATATTGCATGAGTTTCTTGTTTTTCAATGCAGTGTAGTATTCTATTGTGTGAATATACCACAGCTTCTCTATCCATTCATTTGTTGATGGCACTTAGGTTGTTTCCAACTCCTTGCAATCATGAACAAAGCCACGATAAACATGGGTGTGCATATTTCTGCTTGGATGTCAATTATGGTCTCTTTGGGGTATGATCCCAGTAGTGGAATTGCTGGGTTGAATGGTATCTCTATTTGCAACTTTTTTAGAAAGCTCCATACCGCCTTCCACAGTGGATGCACCGTTTTACACTCCCACTAACAGTGAATAAGGGTTGCAGTTTCTCCACAACTTCACCAGCATTTGTTGCTTGCTGTTTGTTAAATTTTGCAATTCTGACTGGGGTGTGATGATATCTCATAGCTGTTTTGACATAATAATCTTACATATTAACAATCTTCCTTGTTTTGTCCCAGAGCTATGGGACAGTTTCACACCCTCTTATTTACCTTTATTATAACTCTGTACGGGAGAAGAATAGAGCATACATGAACCTCCATTTTACCAGGGAGGAGATAGCACTTCAGAGGGGAAGTATGACTTCTCCATGAGTATTAAGCCAAGACTTAGAACAGGTCTCCTCATACCAAAATCTGTACTCTCCATGACAGTGTGTCACCACTATCAGTCAGTTTTGTTGGTTTAGGACTTCAGAGTCCCAGGACTAAGGGCCATCGTCATAACTCACCACTATCACTGTCATCACCACATTTTTTATCTCTTTTATATTATTTCTCAGCAGAAATCTCAAGCATCAGTAACCATAATCAGGTCTGTCCTTGAAGGGAACCAAGACTGGGCTTAGTGTCTAAAACCTCACCTTCTGATCAAAGAGTCAACATTTCAGGGAATCTATTATTTGGATTCCATCCCTGTCAGCAATCACTTCCTAGCGGTCCCTTGACTTAGTTCCCGAGTGACCGAAGACAAATTAGAGTGATTGCCAATTGTAATCCACAAACCTGCCAGCATCAATGTGTGATCTTGACATGTCTTGAGCAATTATCTATAGCTGCAAAACAGACCACTCCAAAACTCACTGGCTTAAAACTATCATTTAACTTGCTCCTGACTCTGCAGCCTGAGCAAGGGATAGTACGGTGATTCTCCTCTCGGGCCCCATGTGCTCCTCTCATGGTCACACGTGGGAGAGTGAGCTTTTAAAAGTACATGCATTGTCTTCTTATTGTTGGTGCTGTCAAGCTGACTACAACTCATAGCAACCCTATGAACAATGGCTCTGAATCGTGCCCTATCCTGAGCCAAGCAGATCATCCCTACCATCTCCGACACACTTGCCCCCAGTTAGTAGGCTAGTCTTTTAAAACAGAATCCTCTCTGCCTTTCCTAAAAGATACATAAAATGAGTTCTGTGAACAGTCGTCAAATCTCTGCATTTTATTTATTTATTATATCCAATACAGATTCTGTGGTTGGGTTTTCCCCCCCAGTCATTTCTTCTTCTTCTTCTTTTTTTTAACTATCAGAAATGTGCAAAAGAGTCTGTGATAATGTGCCACATGATACCAATGCAAATGCAGAATATTTCCAGAATGGGACATATTGTGCTAAGAACATTTCAACAGCAGTTGTTTTCTTAGGATTAATACATTTATAGCTATTCCCCATTTTGCAAGATGGACAGTGAAAGGAGAAGAAGCCCGAGAGAAGGCAGATGCCAGTTGCAAAGTTAAAAAGGCCAAAGGCAAACACCCAAGAAAGGGAAGGCCCACTGAAGCCAGAGAGAATCCTGTCCTACTCTAAGGGATCCATAGGTATTCCCCATCAGCCATGTGTTCCAGGAAGGCCACGTACAAGAGGAAGTATTCAAGGTTGAAAAGAAGAAGAAGCTTCTTCCTATTGTCACAAAACCAGTTGATGATTAGAATGGTGGTGGTACCTGAGTGCTGAAACTTTGCAAAATGCATTAACCCACTGAAGATGTCAAAAACTGTTGAGCCCCAGCAAAAAAATTCGTCAGTCAGCACATGGGGAAGCTGCACTCTCACCCTTAGGACTAATCTGATCATCCTCACCAGGAGCCACAGAGGCAACACCACAGAGTGGTGTTTCTGAAGCAATGGGATAGTGGCTTGCTCCTTGTGACCAGGCCTCTAATCCTCAATCAGGTTCCTCTGCTGAGGACACACCAGAAATTTGTCATTGCCACCTCTACTAAGTTGGTATCAGTGGTGTAAAAATCCCAAAGTGTCTCACTAATGCTTCAAGAAGAAGCAGCACAGTTTGGTGGGTGGAGGGAGGAGGGGAAGGATCTGAGTGAAAAGACAGGATAAAGATGGGCAAGGTCCAATGGTGATTAATTTTATAAAACATAATGTCCGAGAATGATTTTATGAAACACAATATGAGAAACAGTGTGAAACGCAATGTATACAAACTTTGGAAGCAAACCAATAATAATATAAAAAGGTTTTAAAAAGAAGAGGAAGCCCAGACACCAGGAGGGTGAGATCTTTAACACACAGAAGGTGAAATATGAGATTACAGTGCAGCACACGGTTGACCATCAGAAAGCTGCCCAAATTTGGTCAAAGATCAGAGTCATTCCTTAGCTCAAAAGCTATTTGCTTTCTATAAGTGAGGTGCAAATCAAAACCACAATGAGATACCATCTCACTTGAGTAGCAGTAGCAAAGTTTAACAGGACTGCAAGTAATAAATGTTGGAGAGGATGTGGTGAGAAAGGAACTCTTACACATTCTTGGTGGGATTATAAAATGGTGCAACCACTCTGGAAGGCAATTTGGCACTTCCTCAAAAAGTGGAACATAGAAATTCCATATGACTCAGCTATTCCACTACTTAGAATATACCCTGAGAAAATTAGAACTGAGGAACAAACAAGATTTGTACACCAGTGTTCACAGCAGTGATATTCACCATTGCAAGAATATGGAAATAGCCCAAATGTTCAACCACAATCGAACGGATTGAGAAATTATGGTATATTCACATGATGGAATACTACGCAGCACGCAGGAGCAATGGTTTTGTAAACCACTACCTAGCTTGGGAGGGACTGGAGAGCATTATGTTACGTGAACTAACTCAGTCCCATAAGGACAAATACTGTATAAGACCATTATTGTAGAAACAGAAAAGCAACTAGTAAAAGCATGTATGAGGATCCAAGGAAGGGGAGTGCAGAAGTGGGGAGGGGTGAGGATGGGCAAGGGGCACAATTTGATGGATAGAGGGAGGGGTGGGTAAACAAAATGAGAAAGATCTGGTGTGAAAAACAATGTACACAAACTTTGTAAGTAAACTAGTATAAAATAAAAATGTTATTTAAAAAATAATAATAAACTACCTGCATTCTTTATTCTCCCTTGCAGATAGATTTTGTCCTCACAAAATGGCATTCTAGATTTTTGCAAACGACCTAATTAAATAATGTCTAAAATAATAATAAGATACCATTTTTTTAAAAAATGGAAGAAATACAGAGTCTCAGCCAAAAAGAATTAGAACCCAACAATTTCAAGAAGTAGCACATGATCAAGAACCAACAGCATTAAAGAAATAAGTTCAAGGTTCCCTAAGGGCATTAGGAAAAAACAAGCCTTCAGGAACTGATATAACATCAACTGAGATGTTTTAGTAAATAGATGTGTCGCTAAAATTGCTCACTCAACTGTACCGGTTGTTATTGTTATGTGCTGTCAAGTTAGAAACAACTCATAGCTGACCCTCCAGCAATTTCACGCAGGAGTAGATTGCTCATCTTTCTCCCAGAGAGCAGCTGGTGGACTGGAACTGCCTGCCTTTGGATTGGCAGCGCAAGTCTTTACCAGGCCATCAAAGCTCCTTGAACCTTGAGTGAGACGTTCGTTGTTTGTTGTTATATACCATCAAGTTGGAACCAACTTAGAGCTGAGCCAGATTTTCAGAGGCAGTAAATCACACAAAAGGAGATTGCACATCTTTCTCCCAAGGAGCAGCTGGTGGATTCACACCACTTGCCTTTGTTTGGGAGAACAACTCCTTACCACTGAGCGACTAGAGCTCCTTAGAGTGAACTAGAGGGTGGCAGCTCTAGAATCTTTGAACTCGGCAGTTCCCAGTGTCAGGAATTTATTCTACAGATCTGTTTGTGTATGTACGCAACAATGTACTAAAGGATAATTGTTGGTGTGGTGTTTGAAACTCCAACAACTAGAGGAAGCCTAAATGCTTTTCTGTAAAACCAAAACCAAACTCACCACCACTAAGATGATTCTGACTCACAGCAACCTTATAAGACAGATGCCCATCGTGCTTCCTACGCTGTTACTCTGGATGAGACCAGACTGCCCCATCTTCCTCCTTTAGAACAGCTGGTGGGTTCAAACCACCGATCTCCCAGTCAGTAAGCCAATGCTTAACCTATGGTGCCACCAAGACAGGCTACAGCTTTTAAAAAGATTACAGTTCTAATTAGTTGAAAATATTTGGAATTTTTTTTTAATTTTTCATTATAAAAAGTTGGGGAATGGTGAGAATATGGCTATGAAAGGTGGATGCTAATGTGAAAATTGGCCAAAGTAATTAAGTAGAAAAAGCAAGTTATAGAACATAATTCTGTTTTCAAGCTTTGACTCATCCATAGAGTATTTAGCTGAGTCCTTAATATTGAAGTTTACATGAAGCAGGAGTGGCATCCACTTCCAAAATAGCTGGTCTCTGGAAACCCTATGAATCTGGAGAAAGGATGAAAGTTATACAAGCACTCAAGTCTTTCATTCATAGGGTCACTTTGAGTCTCCTAGAACTTGACGGCACTTAACAACAACAACAATAGATATATTTGTTCATAATATAGTTTTGCACATTTTAAAGTATTATTTCAGAGTGAAACTATAGATACTAGAATTAGGGCTTTTAAGCATGATTAAGTCTAGTGATATATGTAAAAAAGTTATATTCTAGAAATATTCTTCCAATTGCTGTTTACCAGAAATCCCACAAATTCAAGAAAAACCTCAAACTCTTTGGTGTTGTGTCAGAATCAATTCACAGTTGACCCTCCAGAGGGTTTTCAGAGGCTACAAATTGCACAGGAGGAGATTCCCCACCTTCCTCCCACAAATTCAAACTACCAGACTTTGGGTTGCCAGTACAACTCCCTAACCACTAGGTCACCAGGGAAATTCCACAGATATTTATTAAAATCTGTGTTCAATATTGTTAAAATCCAAGGGAGAATAACCAGAATTTCCCACAGGTACCAACACTCATTAATACTTATAATCCTTAACATTTCCTCTAAGCCACAAGTACAATAAGTGATATTTATTGAACGCTACCAGTGCCAGCTCCCTTGCTAGGCGTTTTCCAGGCAACACTGTGCTGCCAAATTCTGACTCATTGCTGGAAGTTATACCATTTCTAGAGCTTGTGTCTGAGTTACATCTTTGGGAACTGACTTTAAAAGAGAAAGTAATTTCCTTGGCATTCAATTCTAATTAAAAAAAATATATATGATTAGTTCTTTCCTTTGCATCCAGCCCTCCTCTTTACCCCAGTGGTTAACATTTCAGCACTAATGCCCCCTGGGACATTCTACTGGGGAGATGGACTTAGCGGCCTTCGGAGGACCAGCCAAACTCCTCCACCTAATTAGCATGAATGAGGCAAGCCAGCAAGGAATTGTGGAATTGCTGAGCTTAACCCAGAACCTATTAGTAAACTGAGAATGAGCAAAGTCACAAAATGTCAGTGGACAGGAAAAAACGAAAAGGCCATGAATTCTTGCAGGACAACGCAAGTGGAGAACTGTGTAATGTAAACCTAGTTTTGGCTTCTCCTGGATTTGCTGAATAACCATTGTCCATGGCACTTTCTACTATGTCAACTAATGATGGTTATTCTGGAAGATTCCACGTGAGACATTTATTTTGGGTAGTTTGTATCTCCAGAATCAGTATGGTTTCCTACTGAATAAAAGAATTAAGGAAGCCAGGGTTCCTGATGGTCAGCATTCATCGCGTTATGATTAGTTTCCATGATTCTCACTGCCCTCAAGTTGAAATCAACTCACAGCTGTCCCCTCTTTGAGTTTCTGAGGTTGTAAATCACATGGGAGGAAATTGCCTATATTTCCCCCTGGAAACCGCTGATGGATTCAGACCCCCAGAGAAGAGAAGCCTTTGTGTTTGCGGTACAACTCCCTACTGATGAGGCCGCAGAGCTCCCGATGCTGCATAGATGTTTTGCATCAAGTCAGTTTTGAAAGAAGCTTATAATACTAATAAGATATTACTGGCTAATGTCAGTTACTGGCTAAGGGTAACTTGATGAATACATTAAAAAAAAGTTGTCATTATATCAATTCTGAGACATAGTAACTCCATGCATGTCATAGCAGAAACTGCTCCACAGGGGATTTCCACCGCCCTCTCTCTTTTTTAAAATTGTGATTTTTAACAAACATTTACAGAAAAGTTGGATTTTTCATACATTCATTATTGCACAATTTCTTCCCTACCCACCCCCAGGTTACTTTTCTTAAAGAAAATATTCATTCATTGTTCCATCATTTCCTCCCCCCAACCCCAACCTTTCCCTCAGTCCACTTTGCTATGCACCTCTTATTCTGGTCCATAGGGAATTGCTGGTTTGTTTTAAAGTTTTCAAAATTTTGTTGCTGTTGAGAAATATACAGCAAAATACATACCAATTCAACAGTTTCTACACGGGTTTCTTCAGTGACATTAATTACACCCTTCAAGGTGTGCAATCATTTCCACCCTGTTTTTCTAAGTTCTTTCTCCCTCGTTGACATAATTACTCACTGCCTCTAAATCTAATCTTTTGATGTGTAGGGTTTTCATAGATTGCCAGGTCTTTCTTCTGAGACACCTTTGAGTTTACTTGCACTTCCAACTTTCAGTTAGCAGCTGAACACAGTAACAATTTGCATCACACAGGAACTCTGTACATAAAGCATGCCAAATGTGCTCCCCTTCATCTGTTCACTTAACCCAACACCCTGCTATTGGGTAGATTCTAACTCATAGCAACTTGCTATTGGATTTCCAAGGCTGTAAATCCTTATGGGAAAAGACTGCTCATCTTTCTCCTCTGGAGCAGGTGGTAGATTTGAACTGCTGATCTTCTGGTTATGAACACAACACATATCACACTCTGCCACCAGTCTCCTTGTTCATTCAACAGATTAATAAATGCAAAGAAGTAGTGTAGGATAGTAGCTAAGGATCATGCCCTAGACTTAAGGGAACTCTGGTGGTATAGTGACAAGAAGCTGCACTGTAATCCCAAAGGCACAAAGTTCAAGGCCTCCAGCTACTTCATGGGAGAAGGATGGGCAACCTCCTTCTGTTCAATTAACTGCCTCTGAAAACCCACTGGAGGGTCAGCTATGGGCTGGTTCCCACTTGACAGTACACAACAACATCTTCCTAATCTATGACACAGACAGGTCACCTAACTTCTCTGTATTTTAGTTTCCTCATCTAGGAAACAGAACTGAAAATAGTGACATGCTGAGTGAGGGTTTGTAAAGATTAACTAAAATAATGCAAGAGAAGTGTGTGAAACACTCTGCAGCATGCAATGAGATCTCAATGATGTTAGTGCTCATTGTCATTACTGCACTCTGGTTAAGAGACGCCTACTCTGTGCCCAGCATAGAGTTTCCCTAGACACTAAGTCCACAGCCGTGGCAAAGACAGTCAGGACTCTGCTTTTACAGATACAATACACATCTAAGCAAAATTAGCAGTACACTTAATAAACAATATGAAGAACACTAGGGAGCTCTGGTGGCCTAGTGGTAAGAAGCTGAGCTGCAATCCCAAAGCTACACAGTTCAAATGCACCTGCCGCTCCAAGAGAGAAAGATGGGCAATCACCTCCCATGCGATTAAACAGCCTCTGAAAACCCACTACGAAAACACAGTTATGAGTCTGCTCTGACTCCAAGGTACACAACAACAAGTAAAGGGCATGTGATGGATGTGGAAGTGGTGAGATATGTCTTTAGGCTTTAATGGTCTGAAAGCCAGGGAGGGTGTCCTCTTAAAACGGCAGGAAGGAACCCATATGAGAACCTCAGACACAGATCATTCTGGGAAGAAGAAACAACTTTTACAGTCGGAGATAGATCGAACATGCAATCAAGATGCATTGATAATAATGGGTGACTGGAATGCAAAAGTTGGGAATAGTGAAGAAGA
>NW_006399932.1:3052599-3072917 GCF_000299155.1 Elephantulus edwardii | reverse complement strand
AACCCATCAGAGTCTTGGGAAAGTCCTGCCGAGCTGTGAATCAGTGCTCAGTGAAGTTAATCCCCACAGTGGACACAATTGTGTTCTTGGTCACCAATCCCTTGTCACTCCACGAGAAAGCCTGCACACTCAAACCTGCCTTTGGCTGTAACCAGGACCAAGAACAGCTTGGCTTTGCGAAGGGTGACTGTCACGCTGGGAATCTGTCCACTTTTGTTTGTGCTATGGACTGAATTCTCTTAACATCTTCAAAGATTAATTTTTACTGTGTTCTATAGTCCGGTACATCCACTTCCGTAAATAGCTTGCCTCCAGAAACCCTATGAACCTGGAGAAAGGATGAAAGTCACGCAAGTGTCAAGGACTTTTGTTCATAGGGTCTCTATGACTTGCCTACGACTCGATGGCACTTAACAACAACAACAATAACAACATAGTCTGATAACAAATGGAAAAATCCTTTTTCTTCTGGAAAAGCATTTAAATCCAGATTGTTGTTGATGTTATGTGCTCTTGAGTTGTCTGTGACTCATAGCGACACAACAGCTCTGAAGCCTGCCCTATCCTGGAGCCAGTCTCACTGTCTCTGACACACCTAATCCTGTAATCTCAGTGACTGTGTCGATTCATCCCATCCAGAGTCTTCCCCTCTTGCACTGCCCCTCCACTCTTCCAAGCATGATGTCTTTCTTTAAGGACCGGTCCCTCCTAGCAACATACCTGAAGTATGTGAGATTGAGCTTAAAAATCCTCACCTCAAAGGAGTAACTCTTAGGCAGGACCCAACAGACTTTTAATCACAAAGGTTTGCCCACCAGGTCCTGATTGCTTTAAACCCACAACTGATTGTTAATTAAATCAAAATGATCAATCAGCTTACACCTGATTGTTAATTAAATCAAAATGATCAATCAGCTTACACCAGATAATTAATTAATTAATTAAATTTAAAAATTACATATCATGTTACATCTGATTGTTAATTCAGTCAAAATGATACATAGATAGGGAATTGCCAGAAGTTCAAGCAGGTTTAGAAGAGGTTGTGGCACTAGAGATATCATTGCTAATATCAGATGGATCCTGGCTGAAAATAAAGAATACTAGAAGAATCTCTATTTGTATTTTATTGTCCATGCAAAGGCACTTGTCTGTGTGGATGATAACAAGCCATGGCTGTCATTGAGAAGAATGGGAATCCCAGAGCGCTTTATTGTGCTCATGCAGAAACTATACCTGGAATAGGAGGCTGTTGTGTGAACAGAGGAGGGGAGCATTGCATGATTTAAAATTAAGGAGGCTGTGCATCAGGATTGTACTCTCTCTCCCTACCTATATAATATGTATGTTGAGCAAATTAGTTGAGAAGCTGGACTCTGTGAAGAAGAATGTGGCACCAGGATTGGAGGAAGACTCATCAATAACCTGTGTTATATAGATAACACAACCTTGTTTGCTGAAAGTGAGGAGGACTTGAAGCACTTGTTGCAGAAGATCAAGGAATGCAGCCTTCAGTATAAATTGCATCTCAATGTCAAGAAAAAAAAGATTCTTACCCCTGGACCAATAGACAACATCAAGATGAATGAAGATGAGATTGAAATTGTCAACAACTTCCTTTTACTTGGAACCACAGTTAGCACCATTGGTACCAGCAGTCAGGAAATAATGAAATGTATTGCACTAGGAAAGTCTGCAGTTAGGGACCTCTCCAAGTTATTGAGGAGTAATGATGTCAGTTTGAGGACTAAGGTGCATCTGATTCAGACCATGGTTATTTCAATCACTTGCTATGCATCTGAGAGCTGGACAATGAATCGAGATGAGTGAAGAAGAATTTTGAACTGTGATGTTGGAGAAGAGCCAAAATAACAAACATATATTTTTGGAAAGGGTGCAGCCACAGTGCTCTTTGGAAACAAGAATGATAAGACTTTGCCTCACATAATTTGGGCATGTTACTATGAGGGGATATTTCTCGGAGACGGACATGATGTTTGGAAGGGGGGAAGGTCAGTGAAGGAGAGGAAGACCCTCAATAAGATAGACTGACATGGTGACTGCTGCAATGGGCTCTAGTGTGTCAAGAGGTGTGAGAATGGCACAGGATAGAGCAAGGTTCAGATCTTTTACTCAAAGGATCGCCATGAGTTATACTTATGGCACCTAACAACAACTACAACAACAAACAATTTGGTTTTACTCTCTCCAAGACAAACCTGTATGTTCTCTTTGTAGTTCATGGAATGTTCAACACTCTTCTCCAGCACCAAAATTCAAAGGCATCGATCCTCCTTCTATCATCCTTAGTCATTGTCCTGCTCTCTCATGTATAACAAATAATTGCAAAGACTATGACCTGGATCCGGGTGCACCTTAGTCTCAAGACTGACATCATTGCTCTTTAGCACTCTGGAGAGGTCCCTGACAGCAAATTTTCTCAGAGCAATTCATCTTTTGATTTCCTTAATGCTGATGCCAAGAGTGTTGGTTGTGATTATATGATGTAAAAATATTTGAAGTCCTGATTGTATCTGAAATCCAGATTATATGATTTAAAAATATTTGAAAAATTTCTTGCAGAAAGGAAGTCATGCATACTTTATATTGTGCAGGTGGTTTGTGCCAAAAAGCTGGCTTTATTTGAATGCATTCTGTTTTGTTGTTATATGTTGTCAAGTTAACACCTACTTATAACTGACAGATTATCAGAGGCATTAAGTCACACAGGAGGAAAGTGCCCATTTTTCTCCCTCAGAGTAGCTAGTAGATTCCGATTTTAAGCACAGCTCTTTACTAGGCCACCAGAGCTCCCTGAATACATTCTAGAAACCCAATATTTAATAACCATTTGGTTGTATAGAGGGTCTAGCATTCATTTTATTGGGATGTTTGAAAAGTTTGGGTTTTCATGCATTTGCAGTTGTGAAGGTTTTAGTAAGGCACCACTCTTCTTTACAACAGTTAAACTATGGTTAAGTAAATCTTATGTCCCTCAAGTTACTTACCACCATAACAAAAGCCTTAAACAGAATATAACAATTTAGCATCTTCATTCCATATTTAGCATGTTATACTTATTCGAGCAAGTTTGATTTATGACAAAATAGAAGTAAACTCAAAGATGTGAAATATATATTGTTATAGATTCATTGAATACAAATATGTCAGCAGGATAGTTTGGAAATCTGGGTCTCCTCCTTTAAAATTTTCCCATCTTTTGCTATTTTATGCTCCACTAAAATTAACAGACACTGTGCCAGTATTTTCCAAACATTGTACATTGTGCAATGAATATTTTCAATCATTAAGAGAGTCACTTTGCCGGCCTAGTATAATAGCTTCCAACAAAAATAAAGTGTGGCAAAGGAAAAAATAATTGTGTTTACTAGTAATGTGGCAAAGGAAAAAATAATTGTGTTTACTGGTAATATATGGTCCAAAACATGCCATATCTATGTGTACACCATGTCTATAGATGATGGAAATGGAACAAACAGAGAGAGAAAAGTAGAGTTTAGAAGTGAGAAATAAGAAGGGATCTGGAGCAGGTGGTAAAGCAGAGAGAGGGGAGGTGCTTCCCTAAGCAGAGGATTCTTCATTGATGAGAAATTCCATCCTACCATTCAATCCATCTGCTTCCTAATCACACAGATCTGGCTCTAGGATGACACCCTCAGTCTATGGAGACCACTGGAGAAGGTCATTAGACCTTGTACTAACACTGTGAGGATGCCATCTCTCCTGCATAGACATAGTCCATCCATTAGGGAATCACAGGAGGTATTCTCACTGCTATATAGGTTGTGCGAGATGGGGCCTCTATTCTCCTAAAAACTCTGTACCTCCTGTCTCAGTACTCTCCCCTTCATCTTTCTCCTCTTCCTCCTGCTCCTCCTCTTCTTGCTTCTTCTAATCATCCTTCTTCTCATCAACTTCTTCCTTTTACTTTAAACCAAGACCCTTCTGTTCCTTTTTGCAACAAAACAAAGATTAATGTGGCTCTTATTTGAAAACGAGCAAGGATTCCAATAACTCTGTTGTCTTCTGGATATCTTCTTGCAAAGGGGAACAAAGGTCTCCTTCTTTCTCCCCAAAAAAGAATTGATTCTAAAGGAAGAGGAAACTCATGACCTTGAGCTGTGCACAGTAGTTTCAAATGAGCTCAGGATAGAGCTGTGTCTTTTATTTAAATGTGTCTCCTAGCTGAACCTCTCATTGGAATTATCGGGGTCCTATGGCTGGATGCAGAGGGGGGTGGTGTTATTAGTGACTTCTAGTTGAGCATGACTCATATCGACCAGCCTGAAGCCCCTCTACAACTATCGACATTTATCAAATTCGATAGAGTTTCCAGAGGCATGTTGTTTAGGAAGTGGATGCCACTCCTCTTTCCAGGGACTAGTAAAAACTGAAAGAGATATTCCAGAGGGTGTAATGGTAACATGATAACCTACCCATTGCTGTCAATCAATTCTGACCCTTGGTGAACTCTGATCCGTGGTGAACCTCCACTGGTTTCCAACACTGCCGATTTTCACAGGATGAGACAGCCTCATCTTTGTCCTGTGGAGTAGCTGGTAGAATCAAACCACTGACTTCCTCCATTTAGTAGCCTAACACTTTAAATACAGTGCTACCAGGGCTCACTCATTATATATTCTCATTTATTATGTCTTGTTGTTGTGTGCCCTCGAGTCAGAACCAACCCATAACTGACCAGGTAGTGGATTTTCAGAAGCTGTGAACTGCATGGAGGAGATTCCCCAACTTTCTCCGTGAAGCAGCTGGTGGACTCAAATGACCTGCCTTTGACAGCTTGAGTTGACAGCTCATCTTCTTACCCTCTAATCCACCATGTTGTTGTTGTTGTATACCATCGAGTCAGAACTGGCACATAGCTGACCCTCCAGCGGTTTTCAGAGGCAGTGTTTGCATGGGAGGAGATTGTCCATCCTTCTGCAGAGCAGCTGACAGATTCAAACCATGTCCCTTTCAGGATTGTAGTGCATGTTCTTACCACCAGGCCACCAGAGTCACCAAAGCCCCCTTATTTACTATCTAGAGAGAGTAATTTATTTTATATATACTCACTTATTATATAAACTAATTTATCATGCATATAATTTATCTGTCTGAAAGACCAGACATAGCATAAATGTTTAAAGAGCCATTTGTTTTTCCTTGTCACAAAATGCAAAAATCACTAAATTTCCAATGTGAGTGCCTTATTGTATTCTAAAAATTCTTAATTCTTTAGGCTGCTTTTTTTCTGTTTTAAAAAAAGCTATTTTAAAAGCTCACATTAGAATACTTTATAACTCTTTTATCCCTCCTGAACATCTGTGAACTGGAAAGAATATAGTATATTACAGAAACAATCCATTTAAAGAAAAACAATTAAAATGAAAACTACTTCCATTTCTGTGGCATAAAACTCTAATTCTCTCCCCTTTGCAATTTTATTACCACCCTGACATGATATAGTCACAGCGCCACTTACACACAATGTTAATTTCACTCATACTCTACTTAATCTTCAGAACACTGCACAATAACATTTTTCTTCAGCAATTTATCATTTGCTAGGATAAGGCAATGTGTTTAGAGGATGTTAGAAAATCTTTTTTCAACTTGCATTTATCTCAATCCTGAAATGTGCTCCGAATGCTATTAAAATACATCATTTATACACTTTCACATTTAGCTATATTAACTATACCTTAACTAGACATTTATTAAGAGCAGCATATTTATTTCCCATTCAGGACTTTTTAAATCTGTGGAGTCAGCTCTATGGAAATGAGCAATTTTTGCTAGCCTTACACTGTGTAATAGGTTAAACTGAGCAGAAACCTCAGGGCTCCATTGTGATGGGGTACACAGCCCTATCTCTTTCCTGGGATTCTTTAACCAGTTTTCCAGTGCAAGACTTCATTATTCTATCCACTGCCAGTGACATGTTCTGGACACAGACTAAGCTCACGAAAGTTCTCATTCACTCATCTATCAAATATCTGCTATATATGGAATTTTGGAGATGAATTAATTTTACCTCAACACTCTTCCTTTAATAGATTATTCAACAAAATTCAACTCATTGTTATTGATCCAGACATGAGTTATAGCTGACCCTTGACTGGGTCTCCCAAGCAGTAAATCACACAGGAGATTGCCCATTTTCCTCCACTAATGGATTCGAACCACCAGAGAAGAACAGTCTTCGGTTTACCGGCACAAATCCCTACAAACTATGCCACCAGAGTCCCCAAGAAATTATCCGTGAAAACAAAAATTCTTCTTCCTGACTTCCATGGATATAAAAGTAACACATGTGTACAGAGTTTAGAAAGGCAGAGATTCTTGTTGCTGTGGTTAGCTGCCATCAAGTCAATGCCAACCTTACATACAACAGGACAAGTGTCGCCCAGCCTTCCCCACTGTTCCCAGCAGGCCGGGGCCCATCACTGCGGCTCCTGCATCTGTCATCTCATTGGGAATCTCCCATACACACACTCACTGGCCTCTGCTTCACCAAACATGCTGCTTGGCCAGTTAGCTCTGGCAGGAAGGAGCTATGCTGACAACCCAGAGGCACATAGTTTGAATCCACCAGCTGTGCTGAGGGACAGAGAGAGAGAGAGAGAGAAAGAGAGAGAGAGAGAGAGAGATGGGTAATCTCCCCTGAGATTTACAACCTCTGAAACCCCACTGCAGAGTTACGAGCTGGTTCCTACTCGATGGCAAACAAAAACAACTGATATGGCCAAAGTAAATAAATCATTCAGTGTGCTATTATGAATCATAAGGTTCACACTGGTTTATTGTCAGAAGCAGAACACCTAGCCTTTCTTCTTAGTCTATCTTAGTCTGGAAACTTTGCTGAAACTGGTGTATCATGGGTGGCCTGGCTAGTATGTGAAATACCAGTGACTTAGCTTCTGGCATCTTAACAACGTGCAAACTATTACTGTACAACAAACCGACAGATGGGCCAAAGAGTCAGGGCTTTAAGGGCTCAGCATGAAAAAGTACAGTCCCTGCTCCACCCTCCCTCTTTATAATCCTGCTCTCCAAAGACTACTACTTTGATTTTCTTTTCTTTTCCCCCCCAGCCATTTCTTCTTCTTCGTAGTACTATTTAAAAATGTTTCACTTTTAGACTTATCTGCTTACTTCTTACTATGGAAGATAATCTCTGTTGTAACTTGGAACAGTGATTATCTTCCATAGTAAGAAGTAAACAGATAAATCTAAAAGGAAAAATGTCAACATTATGATCGATGGAGAAAGGACTGACGATGTCAATGATTTCATCTTGCTTGGATCAACGTCCTTAGTACTAGCAGTCAGAAAAGCAGGAGACACATTGCATTGGGCAAGTCTAGTGTCAGGAGACCTCTCTAAAATGCTGAAAAGCAATGATGTCAGTCTGAAGACTAAAGTGTGCCTGATGCAGGCCATGGTCTTCTTAATCACGTGCTAGGCATCAGAGAGCTGGACAATGAATAAGGATGACAGAAGAATTCATGCTTTAAGTTTGTCGTGCTAGAGAAGAGTGCTGAAAAACAAACAGATAAAGTGCAGCCAGGGTGCTCCTTGGAGGCAAAAATGGCAATGCTTTGTCTCTCATTGTTTGGATATGTAGCTTTTCCTTGAAAAGGGAAATCATATTTGGAAAGACAGAGGGTCAATGAAGAAGAGTAAGACTCCTAACAAGATGGATTGGCACAGTGACTTCAGCAATGGGCTGTGTCGGAGATGATGAGGATGGCACAGGATAGGGCAGAGTTCAGATCGGCTGTTCATAAGGTCACTATGAGTCACACTCAACTCAATGACACCTAATTAATGACAACAACAATGGAAGGTCTTGATTCTGTTTTCTGATACAGTGAAGTCTGTGAAAGCTGGAACTTGCTGGGATTATTTTGTTGGGTTTTGGGATTTTTTTTCCCCCCGATCTTGCCAGTTTTTCACGTTTCACAGGGGCAGTCTTGCCACTTTTCTATTGTTGCTCCTTTTAATGGAAAACATTTGAGTGTTCCTTCTCTGACAGACTTCCACCTTACACAGGTTCTGTCTTTTACAAGTAGTGCTGTACCATTGTCTCCTCCCACACATCAGACATGCGCTCTCCTTTGGTCTCCTGAGGGAGTACTGTGATGAATAAGTCAATATTATTCACAGTTGATCCACTGTAGTAGAATATTGGTTAATTTCTGGTTTTACATAGTCTTTTGTTTCCCCTAGAGTTAACAATTACTTTGTTTTCTCATTTGATTAGTTTTTAACAGCCCTAAAATTGAAATCTAACTTCTGACAGAACAGTAAAATCTCCCCTCAATATGTGCAAACCCATCAGGTTCTCTATTAGTTTCTTATTTTTGTGTTGGGAAACATCACCCATGGAGTCTTTTGTCTTCCTGCTGCAGGCAGGATAGGCTGCTCCCTGGTAGGCCTGCTGGCCATCTGTCAGGCCTGGGCTTCCCGTCACAGTCACCTTGGGAATTCTCTTTCTCCTGTATTGAATCCCTGTTTTTCTCAATCTTAAGCCCTTTTCCTTCCTGTTTGTTCTCCTATCTTGACAGAGTTCACCCTCTAGTAGCTTCCGGAGAAGGATTTACAAAAGGTACGAGATGTTTCCATTACTAAACCTTTTTCAGAGCCCAGAGTGCCAGCAGCATGTTTCTTTTGGCTTCTCTTCCCGTGGGCTTGGGTGTCAGCTTTACCAACTGTGGTGAGTGGTAGAGACTGGCATCTGCTCTGCTGCTCTCATTTCCCTTATTCTCTCATCTCTTGTGAGATTTTACATATATATACATTTAGGGAGCTCTAGTGGCCTGGTAGCAAGGAGTTGTGATGCCAGCCAAAGGTACATGGCTTGAATCCACCAGCAGCACCCTGGGAGAAAGATGGGCAGTCTTTTCCCATGCAATATACTGCTTCTGAAAACCTACTGGAGGGTCATCTATAGGTCAACTCTGATCCAGAGGTATACAACAGTGTTGTTGTTATGTATCATCGAGTCACTTGTGACTCATAGCGACCCTGTGTACAAGAGCCCTAAATACTGCTCTATCCTGTGCCAACCTCATTGTCTCCGACACACCTACTTCCACTACTCCAATCACAGAATCGATCCATCTCATCGAGAGTCTTCCTCTCCTGCACTGTCCTCTACTCTCCCAAACATGATGTCACCCTCCAAGGACTGGTCCCTCTTGCAACTTGCCCAAAGTATGTCAGACAAAGTTTCAGAATCCTTGACTCCAAGGAGCAGTCCAGCTTCACCCCCTTCAGTAGTATGTGTATTTTTTAAAATATCTTTTTCATTATTATTTTAGTCAAAATTTTCAGAGTAGAACACTCAACCACTCTTGCACATTTTGTTTTATGACATGAATTACAATCCCTGTATTGTAATAGGATTCTTCCCATTTCCTCTCCATGATTCTTGTTTCCTCTCTGTGATTCTTTTTCCCCATGATGGGTTTATTGAGGTAATAGAGATAAACATATGAGCATATGGACCAAATTTAACCTGATGTGTAATATTTTTTATTTCTAATCTGAAAGATTTTATTTTGTTAATATGACTACATGTAGTCCTCGACAGGTAGTCCTCGACTAGGGAGCTCTGGTGGCCTACCAGGTAAGGAGTTGTGCTGCCAGGCAGGTGGTTTGATACACCAGCTGCTCTAAGAGTTAAAGATAAGCAGTGTGATTCTGTGCAATTTACAGTCTCCATAAAGCCACTGGAGGGTCAGCTATGTATTGGTTATGACACACAACAACAATAGTTCTCAATTTACAACAACAGTGACATTCTGTCATAAGTCAGTTCTGACATAATTCAAACATCTCATTTTTAAAAACAAGTTTTATTATCATTTCCTTCCATTCTTTTATCAATCCAAACTTTATTTGTCTTTAGGGATTGGAAATATTACATCTGAGAATGATAACATCAGCAAATTACATGGTGCAACATTGTATGTAGCATGTATTACTAACGATAAGTTATGCAAAAAAAAAATCCCACAGCAGATGGTCATAAACGCAGTTCATTGTAACTCAATATGCCAGAAGTCAGAGACTACCTGTATTCATTTATTCTTTCATTTACTCAGCAAATATATAGAGGTACTTACAGAGGCAGTTAATTGCACAGTAGGAGATTGCCCACCCTTCTCCTGCCAACCACATACCAGGATTATTCTAAGCCCTGGGGATATAGCAGTTAACAAACGTGACAAAATCCCCTACTTTCGTGAAGCTACTTCATCTTGTTATACTTTGAGCATGTTGCAAGGAGGGACTTAGAGAGGGACTTCATGCTTGGGAGGGTGGAGGGACAGCACAGGAGAGGAAGACTCTCGATGAGATGGTTTGACTCGGTGACTGGGGTAATGGGGGTAGGTGTATCAGAGACAATAAGGTTGGCACAGGATAGAGCAGCGTTCAGAGCTGTTGTACATAGGAGCGCTATGAGTCGCAAGTGACTTGACAATGCATAACAACAACAACAGCACATTCTGGTGGAAGGAGATCTGAAATATAGATAAAATAATTACTTAATAAGTGTTTGCTGTGGAAGAGGATGAGTTTTATGGAGGGACAATTAAGCCAACATGGGGACATTTAAATAGGATGCCTGCGAAGGTCACGGTGAAAAGGTGATGTTTGACCAGAGATCTAAAGGAAGTAAGAGAGCAGGAGCAATGACTCTGGAGGAGCAGCCTTCCAGTAAGAGAAAAAGCAAATATGATGTACACACGTCAGAATATGCCAAAAATAAGAGTCAGGGCTTCCAGTGCAGCTGAAGAAAGTGAGCAAGAAGAGGAGGTCAGAGAGGCTGAGGGACTCAGCGTCTCCGGCTCATTAAGCTGTCACTCAGAGGATTTCTATTCTTTTCAACTGGAGCTTGGTTCACACAACTGTTTTTTGACTGGTTGTTTCTCTTCTCATCTTCTTAAAGTCCTTTCACAAAACATGCTTCCAGGTGGAGAGCTCTTTCCTCCCTTAAAGAATCCTAATATTCCCACATCCGAATTTGGATTTCTCTTTATTCATTTATCTGAATGATTAGCTCCTTGCTGTCAGTAATTTTCCCTTCTCCACAGTCATCTCCTTAAACTTCAGCGCCTTAAATTGCTCCTTAATTGTTCTCCACCATCCTCCTAACTAGATTTCCTAGAATGTACCATGTTCTTGAGCTTATCTTCTTCATTTAGTTGTTTGTTTTCTTCTTCCCTTCCGTTAGGATGAAAGCTTTAATATTGGACAATGGCCAGCGTGTTCGCTGTGTCCCCCACCTCAGCCCTTCAGCTCTGGTTGCTGAGTGGATAGATGAACAGAGATGATTTGGTACAAATCTGGCAATGCCACATATTTATGTTCAGACTGGTCTTTGAAAGGATTCTTTTTCCATCTTACTCTTTTGTTTCCTTTAACTTATACTTTTTAGTGTTAAAGAAGCTGACAAAAAGTATTGAAGTATTCTGAGTGAATTTTTTTAAAACAACAAAAACATGTTCTCAAGTTGTATCTCCCTCTTTGGTATATTTCATAAGCTTTGTTTCATCTGCTAATTTTAACAATATAAGCCATAGCCTCTGAGTCAGTTCACATACAACTTAACTGAAGGGAGTATATTTTTCAAAAGAAAAATTCCAATTTGTTAGGCTTTAAAATCTCCCCTTTAAAAAAATATAAGCAAAATTCCAATTTTCTTAGCATTATGGTGCAACATACCCCATGGATTGCCAAAAGAAAAAACAGATATGTCTTAGAGAAAGTGCAAATAGACTGCTCCACGCAGGCAAATGCGGTGAAACTTCATCTCACATACATTGGGCATGTTATTAGGAGCGTGTTCCTTGGAAAAGGATATCATACTTGGAAAGGAGAGGTCAGCAAGCAAGTCCTCAACAAGATGGACTGACACAGTGCCTGCTGCAACAGGATCATGTGTTTCAGAGATGATGAGGCAGGACATGGTTCAGAACTGTTGTTCACAGGGTTGTTATGAGTTGGACCAACTTGGTGGCTGTTCACAACATGGTGCAACATTATCACTTTGTTCCTTTTTGTAAGGTGAGATTTGTGAGGGGAAAGATAGGGGTGATGATCAGTGGATTTCTAAATGCTGATTGTTACCCAGCTGGAGCCAGATGAGACAAGTGGAAGCAGCAGCAGCAGGAGTTACAGGCTTTTTGGCTTGAGATCGATTGAAGCTGCTGAGCCCCTGACTAAAACAATAATATGCTAATGGACATGTGAGAACTTGATGGATGATACTAAGGGTCAAATAAAAGTGAATTAACACAGGTAGTAAACAATATGGAGAAGTCAGCAGGCAGCAAGAGAAAAGAAAAGCATCTACATTGAAAAACTTTGAGCAGCAGAAGGCCAGAGGGAACAAAAGGGGAGGGAGGAGGGAGGAGAAAACAGCTGAGGATCATGGGATTTCTCCACAATGATGGCAAAGTATTGAGTTAAAATTGGCTTCTTGAGTGAAGCCATCATTTTTAGTTCAGCCTAAATTTTTTAGAGAGGAAATTAAGATGCTGTAAAATCATTGTAAATGTTCATGTTTCTCATTATATCCCTCTACCCTTTAGTGTTTCTTAGGAACAAAGGGTAAAATTTTATATAAAAATGAATTCGAGAATTAAAATGTACCTTGAGGACTCACCTGGCCCATCTCTTCTTCCTCTACAAATTAGGAAACTGAGGCCCAGCTTAATGTGGCCAATGTTAATGCAACACAGTCTTTTTTTTAGTTACTTGGGGTTTTCCTATAAGACAGAGTCTGAGGTGATGCACTTAATGTCCTTAGCTGGTAATCAAAAGATCAAGAGTTCAAGTCCTCCCAGAGGGGCCCCGCTAGTAAGTCCTGGTTATATAATTCTGAGAAACTCATCAAGTTGCTGTGAGTTAGAATGGACTCCATGGCAACTAGTATTTCCTACAAAGCCATTTGGATCGGATCACATCCCCACCACCTCGCAGCTCTCAAGGAGTCTTATGGGTATTGGTAGGTGTCATTGAATTGGTCCCAACTCAGAGTGACCTACAGAACATACCACTGTCCAAGCCTGCACCATTCTCAGAACTGCTGCTCTGCGTGAACTCATTGTTATTTTTGCAGTCTCTGTACCAACCCATCAAGTTGAGGATCTACCTCTTTTTCATCAACCCTCCATTGTTATGAGCATGATGTCTTCTTCAAATGGCACCTCCTAATAATATGCCCAAAGTATGTGAAATGCAGTCACCAACCTTGCTTATAAAGAGCATTCCAGCTGCACTTCTTTAAAATTTCTTTTCTGGCAGTCTATGGCATACTTAATATTCTTTGTCAACATCACAATTCAAAGGCATCAGTTTTTCAGTTTTCTTTAGTCATTGTCCAGCTTTCACATGAATCTGTGACAACTGACAATATCTTGGCTTGGGTCTGGCACACATTAGTCTGCCGAGAAGCATGCTTGCTCTCTAGGACTTTAAAAAAGTTCGTAGCTGCAGATTCACACAACACAAGAGATTGATTTCTTGATTGCTGCTTTTCGTAGGGGTTGATTATAGACCCAAGTAAAATTCAATCTTGACAACTTCAGTCTCTCCTCCTTTTGTCATGATGTTGCTTATTTATGCAATTGTAAGGAATTTTGTTTCCTTTATACTCAGGTATAATCCATACATGCTGCAATATAGTTTTTGATCTTTGTTAATCAATACTTCAAGTCTTTGCTTTCAACAAAGTTATATATTGCATGTCGATAATGAGCCTTCCTCCAAACCTATGCTCTTCCTTATAATTCACAGGTTCTTCCTCACAAAGCTCACCATCATTCACAGAGCTCACCCCTATTGAATCTAGTATCAAGTCTAGCACATTGTAAATGCTCAATAACTTATTTCAATGAACAAGACAAGGCAATTCACGGGTTTTGTTAGTGACTTTTTTTACCTTTAGTCTTCTGAAAAACTGTTCTATTCTAATTCATTCTTTGCAGTACACACAGTAATCATGGCGATGGATTGGGGAATGGCTGTCTGTAATGTGGGTTTTTGTTGTTTTTGTTAGGTGCCATCAGTCGAGCACAACTCACAGTGACCCTATGAACAAAAGATCTGGACCTAGTCCTGTCCTGCACCATCCTCACACTTCCTGGCACACAAGAGCCCATTGCAGCAGTCATCGTGTCAGTTCACCTGGTTGAAGGTCTTCCTCTCCTTTGCCAATCCTCCACCCTTCTCAACTTCATATCCCTCTCCAAGAAATAGTACCTCCTATCAATATGTCCAAAGTATGCAAGGTGAAGCCTCATTGTTGCCTCCAAAGAGTACTCTGGCTGAACCTTCTCCAAGACACATCTATTCATTCTCTTGCCTGTCCATGGAATGTTCAGTGCTCTTCTCCAATACCACAGCTCAAAGGCATCAATTCTTTTTCTGTCATCCTTATTCATTGTCCAGGTCTCAGATGGATAGCTAGTAATCAGAAAGACTATGGCCTGAATCAGACGCACCTTAGTCCTCAAATGTGGATAATGTAGGTAACTTGGAATTTAAGGAAGTATATCAATGAGCTCTGGTGGCCTAGTGGAAAGAAGCTGCCCTGCAATCTCGAAGGCTCACAATCCACCAGCTGCTCTGCAGGAGAAGGATAGGCAATCTCCTTCTGTGCAATTAACTGCTTCTGAAAATTCACCAGAGGGTCAGTTATGGGTTGGATCTGGCTTGCAGTACACAACAACAACAGATCAATGACAGAGAGAACCTTCTGAGTTCCAGGGATCCATGGCACCAGCCACACACAGGTACCATGTGCTTCTTATGAGCTCTGCTCACAGAGCTGCCCAGTACCTCACACAGCTTGTGCTTTATTACCTTGTTTCTTAAGGACTCCAATTTTCTGTTGTTGTTAACTGTGAATCCATGTTTATAATTACTAAGGAGCTTTCATTTTTTTGTTTATCATAGAAAAAGAACTGATTTAAGTTTCTGAGCATGAACAATGGATTAGTATTTGTTGTTGTGATTCAATGCCTTTAAGTCAGCTCCTAACTCACAGGAACCCCATGCGCAAGAAAGCAAAGCACTGTCTGGTCCTGCACCATCCCCACAATTGGTTGCAGCTCAAATTATTGTGATCTATACAGTTTTTACTGGCTAATTTTCAGCACTAGACCTTCAGGCTGTTCGTCTCAGTCCAACTTAATCTAGAAGCACTGCTGAAATTACTTCAGCATCATAGCAACACACAAACCTCCAGTGATAGACAAGTGGTGACTGTGCATGAGCCAAGCCTGGGTCTCCCACACAGAAAGTGAGAATTCCACTGCCGAACCACCACTGCCCTATTACAGTGTGAGTCAGTCCTCTGTTTTCAATTTGATGTAAACCTTCATGACAATTTTAAGAACCAGTAATATGTTGTGGTCAGATGAAGACGTAAGAGTTTGCCAAGTGACAGATTCCTGCATATAATCCTACTAAAGTATCCCATGAAGCCTCTAAAGTAGTATTACTAGACTGCTCATGTTTACAGAAATCAAACTCAGCAAAGTTAAGTACCTTCCTCAGGGTCCCTGTTAAACCTAGAACTGTTAGACTCCAGCATTTGTTCCACACTCATATATTTCCACTAACTAGAATTCAGTCTGATTGCAAAAATAACCAGGGCCAAGTAGATACCTCTGAGGTCATGAGAAAGATTTACTGGTCCATTGCATAGGCTGGTCTTTGAAATTGGCAAGACCCATACCAAGCTTATCTTGAATGTCTCTCTGACGATATATATTATTACTATATAATCTATACAGTAGTATTTTAACAGTCAGAGCTCTTACCTGTAATAATTTTCTTTGAACTCATATACTCTAAGAAATGTCAATAAACTCAGCTAAGGTAATTTCTCACCCAGAGCACATACACTTGCACAGAACCAACTCGAGTGTCACAAACAAGGAAACACCCTGCAAGTCTGCACCCAGAAGCCATTACATGCAAAATGGACGTTTGGAAAAGAAAACATTTGACCCTTCCATTGATTGAACTTTTCTTCAAAATGCTCTTTGGGGAGTACTGAGTTGGTTGCCAAGGAACAGTACTTTTCTGGAATCAATTCTTGCCATTCTAAGTGACTTTGAATGTGTCACTTGTTAAAATCTCAGTTATCAATTGTTTGTAGGGCTGATTCTTCCCCCTCTGGCTGGCTTTCTCAATCAAAAAAATTAAAAATGAAAAGGGCTTCAAAATTACTGTGGGTAGATTAAAAAATGATCTAAAATTGTATGTTATGATGCAGATAATTTCAAATTCCATGTTTTTTATAGGCATCAGGTGATAATAAACAAAATAAGAAAAAAGCACACCCCACAATTTCCATGTTAGTTTGTGTAATTGTGAACATCATCCTTTGGAGTCAGAATGCAAAATCTGTGTGTTATATCTTGACAGAGGCTGATGTTTTAGGGAAAGCCTGGAATTAGCTGATATAAATTTTAGCCAACTCAGTGACCCTATGATATAAGACAACACCACTTCACTAGGTCCTAGTGTCCTCACTTCTAAAGTGAGAGATTTGGGTGGGATGATATCAAAGGATCCTTATAACATTTGTTCTCACTCTGTAATTGTATCACCTCTTTCAGATCACATCATGAACAAATAATACAATTATACTAAGAGTTGTGATAAAATACAAGGATAATACTCTGGAGAGTAAAGTACGGAGGACAAGAAGTCTTAAGAACTTGTTTTTCTTAGCAGAAGGCTGTGAGATATTGACAAATCAAGAAGAGTTTTCAATAAATTACTAAAAATTACTGGCATATCACTAGAATACTAAATCAAGATGTTGTTTTATGCCATCAAGTTGCCTATAACTCATAGCGACCCTACCTACTATATAGCTCTGAACCCTGCCCTATCCTGAGCTAGTTTCACTGTCTCTGATACATTTACCCCCATTGTCCCAGTTACTGTGTCATTCAATCTCATCTGGGGTCTTCCTCTCCTGTGTTGTCCCTCCAACCTTCCAAGTATGATGTCCCTCTCCAAGGACAATATGCAATAGGCCCAAAGTGTGTGGAATGGAGCTTCAAGATCCTTGCCTCCAAGAAGCAGCCTGATTTCACCCTCTCCAGGACAGACCTGTTTGTTCTCTTATATGTCCACGGTATATTCAATACTCTTCTCTTATAAATTACTAGGGGTATATACATTTTTTCAAAATAAAGCATAAAGCAACAGAGAAAGCCTACACTATATTGTTGTTAGGTGCTACCAAGTTAGTTCTAATTCATAGTATCCATATATACAATAGAGCCAAACAATGCCCAGCCTGGTACCATCTTCATAATCATTGCTATGTTTGTGCTTCTTCTTACAGGCAATGGGTCAGGCCATCTCACTTGCAATCTTCCTCTTTTACTGACTCTCTGCCAAGCATGCTATCCTTCTTCAGGGACTGGTCCCTCCTAATAACATGTCTAAAATAAGTAAGTTTTGCCTCAGTTCTAAGGAATATCCTGAGTATATGTCTTCCAAGACAGATACATTCATTCTTATGGCAATCTGTAATATACTTAACATTCTTGGCCGATACCGTAACTCAAATGCATCAACGCACCTTCAATCTTCAGTCAACATTCAATATCTAGTTATTGCATGACTATGAAGCCATTGAAAATACTATGGCTTAGATCAGGTGACCTTAGTTTTCAAAATGTTATCATGGCATTCTAGCACTTTAAAGAGATCTTTTGCTGCAGATACGCCCAATGCAATATTTGATTTCTTGACTGCTGCTTCCATGGACATCAGTTGTTCATCCAAGTAAAACGAAGTCTTTTACAACTTCAATCTTTCCTCCATTTATCTTGTTGTTACTTATAAGTTCAATTGTGAGGATTTGGGGGTATTTTCGTGTTGAGTTCTAATCCATACAAAAAGCTGTAGCCTTTAATCTTCATTAGTAAGTGCTTCAAGTCGTCTTCACTTTCAGCAAACAAGGTTGGTCATTTGGGTGTTTCCGTTTACTAACAAATCATCCTTTAATTCTGATGCTGACCTCTTCTTTAATCTAGTTCAGTTTCTCAGAGTATCTGCTCAGCATATATACTGGGTAAGTGTGGTGAAAGAATATGATCTTCATACACACTTGTCTTGATTTGAAACACACAGTAGCCCCTTACTCTGTTCAAATGACTGCTTCTTGGTTTATATAGGTACTGTGCAAGTACAGTTAATCGTTCTGGGACTCTGATGTTGTCAAATCAAGAGAGTTTTAAATTTTTCTCTTTTTAAATTCAAGTAATATTAAGTCTTTTAAAATATTAATAATAAAAATGGTGTTGTTGCTGCTGTTTGCTGTCGAACTGAGCATGACTCATAGCTACCCTATGAACCTTTCTACAACTATCACCATTTATGAGAGTTCATAGAGTTTCCAGAGCATGTTGTTTAGGAAGTGGATGCCAATCCTGCTTCCAAAAATAATAAAAATAATATATAAATAATTATATATGCTGTTACGTTCTGAGGAGTTGACTACAATTCACAGTGATCTTATGAACAGCAGCCCCGAATCTTGCTCTATCCTGAGCAAATCTCACCATCTCTGACACACTTGCCCCTGTTGCCACAGTCATTATGCAATCCATCTCATGCAGGGTTATCTTCTCATGTGCTGATCTTTTCCAGCATGATGTCCAAGGACTGATCCCTCCTGGCAGCATGCCCAAAGTATGTGAGACTGAGTTTCAAAATCCTTGCCTCCAAGGTACAACTTGATTTCACTCTCTGCAAGACTTTTGTTCTCTGATGGTTCATTGTACGTTCGTAGTCTTCTCCAGCACCACAACTCAAAGGCATTGGCTCTTCTTCTGTCATCCTTAGTTATTTTCCAGCTCTCAGATGCATCTTGAAGTTAAAACTAAATACAAGTATGTGCATCTTAGTGTGTTATATGCCATGTATATAAACACCAAGAAAATAAAGATTCTCACCACTAGGCCGATTGACAACATCATGATAGATGGTGAAGAGATTGAAATTGTTAACAATTTTGGTTTGCTTGGCTTCACAATGAACACTCTTGGTACCAGCAGCCAGGAAATCAAAAGATGAGTTGTATTGGGGAAGTCTATTGTCAGGAACCTCTCCAGAGTACTGAAGAGCAATGATGTCAGTTTGGAGACTAAGGTGCGCCTGATATGGGCCATGGCCTTCACAAATACTTATTATGTGTCAGAGAGCTGAACAATGACTAGGGGTGATCAAGGGAGAATTGATGCCTTTGAGCTGTGGTACTAGAGAAGACCATGGACTGCTAGGAGAACAAACAGGTTTGTTCTGGAGAGGGTTAAACCAGGCTGCTCGTTGGAGGCAAAGATTCTGAAGCTTCATTAGACATACTTTGGGCATGTTGCAAAGAGTGATCAGTCCTTGGAGAGGGGCATATGCTTGGGAGGGTGGAGGGACGGTACAAGAATGGAAGACCCTTGATGAGATGGATTGATTCAGTGACTGGGGTAATGCGGGTAGGTGTGTCAGAGACAATAAGATTGGCACAGGATAAAGCAGGGTTCAGAGCTATTGTACATAGGATCACTATGAGTCACAGGTCACTCAATGGCACATAACAACAACAACAACATGAATATGTGTAAATTTCCTGGAAGATATATATGAAATGATTGATGAAAATTAATTCTTAAATATCATTTTGAACATGGAAAGATTCTTGATAAAGGAGGATAGTTGGATGGCTAAGAAATATGTGAGAAAATTTTCAAAATCACTAATAATCAGAGAAATGTAAATCAAAACAGCATTGAGATTCCATCTCCAGCAGCAGTAGCAAAATTTAGCAAACAGAAAACAATACATATTGGAAAGGAGGATACAAAGAGATTGGAATATTTATACACGGTGCAGGGATCATAAAATGGTACAACCACTATGGAAGGTGGTTGACGTTTCCTCAAAAAGCTGGACATACAACCCAGTGATTCCACTGCTAGAAATATATCCCAGTGAAATTAGAACTGAGACACAAACGGACTCTGTACACCTATGTTCACAGCAGTGTTATTCACAATAGCAAGAAAATGGAAGCAGCACAAATACATATCAACACATGAATGGACTGAAAAAGTGTACATTCAACAATGGAATACTATGCAGCATTAAGGAGCAATGATTCATGGTCTTCGCAATCACCTGTTATGCATCAGAGAGTTGGACAATGACCAGGGAGGATAGAAGGAGAATTGATGCCTTTGAGCTGTGGTGCTGGA